>NC_058373.1:126827500-127172500 GCF_018350175.1 Felis catus
CTTTCGCTTATAAAGATATCAGTCATTGGATTGAGGACCTTCCCTAATCTGGATGACCTCATTTTAACTACTTTTGCAAAGACCTTATTTTCAAATGAAGTCACATTCACAGGTACCATGTATTTGAACGTATCCTTTAGGGGGATACAGTACAGCCTGCAACAGAAACAGTGGAAGAGTTAATTCATGGTAAAGAGGGTTTTGGGGTTTTTTGTGTGTTTTTCTTTTGTTTGTTTGTTTTTAGAGAGAGAGTGTGTGAGCAGGGGAGATGCAGAAGGAGAGAAAGAGAGAATCTTAAGCAGGCTCCATGCCCAGCATGGAACTCAACATAGGACTCAATTCCATAACCCTGAGACTATGATCTGACCCAAAATCAAGAGTTGGACACTCAACCAACTGAGCTACCCAGGTACCCCAATAGGAAGAATTTAAAACTAGGCACCTAGGGATATCAAGTCCTCTTCCACATTCTGTTTCTGTCAAGCACTAAAAAATGGAGTAATTAAAATTGTTTTTAAAAAGAGATTAAAAATAGAAATTGAGTAATTCATTCCATCCATCTAGATTTCATATGTCTCATTTGAGAAAAAATTGATATTAGACTTGATATTAGATTGATATTAGATATTTCTAAGGTTCTTTCCAAAGCTAGACTACATAACACTGTCTTATCTTGCTCTTGCCCTTCTGGAAACTCCTGCTTTCTCCTCATTACACTTGAGTGTCCCTCCTGGATAGTCCTATGCAGCACCCCAGGGACATTGATATCAAAGCATCTAACACTATGTCTTATAATCACTAAAATGTCATGTGCAAGCTTTCTTTTGCAAGAAAAACACTGATGTCATTTTATTCTAGTTCACTGATGTTGCCTTTTATTTTGGATCGATTCATTACCTTGCTCATTTTGTATATGAGAAATGTATTCTAGATTACTTGAATTCTTTAAATGCTCTTTTTTTTTATTTTAACCTGCTTCTCATTGTTTTGTATCCACCAGCTATCTCCCTGTGCCAGTTTTAGCCCCCCGAGGTTAATATTCTAACTGTTCAAGTGAAGGGAATATCTAATCTAAACTGTCAACTCTCATCACACTGTGTTCTTTTATTTTGACAAGTGTGGTTTAGTTTGTATTTATAAAAATGCCTCCCAGTAACCTGTAAATGTACTGCAATATATTGTGTGAAAATAATGGCATCTGAGCAATATGAGCCAACACAATTTCCTGAAAATATTCTGCTGTACATATTGGTCAGGAAGATTAATGTGGTTTGAATAACGATGCAAAATTACATTGCATGTTTAAATCAGTCATGCAAATACCTGTTTACTGTATTCCTGAAAAAAATAAAGAAAATAATTATAAATTGAGGTAAATGCTAAAGAGGAAGTAAAGGGCCAAAAGTAGGAATTAGGGATAGATGAAATATTCAGAGCAAGTGGTCAGGAAAGATTTAGCTGAAGAGCTGACACTGAAGTTGAGTCATGAAAGATGAGAAGAATCTAGCCATGTGCAAAGTGCATGTGTGTGGAGTGTGTGTATGTGTGTATTTGTGCATGCATGCATGCATGCATGCACTTGCTGGAAGAGTATTCCAGAGAGAAAACACAATATGCGAAGACCTTGTGTCAGGAAAGAACTTAGCCTAATAATGATGTAATTAGACTAAGTGAGTAAAAGAGGACATTGTACAAAATGAGATTTTGCAATAAGCAAAGGCCAGATCATGTAGGATTTTTTTATTTCATGCAATAATTTGGATTTTCTTCTAAGTGTTCTGGAAAGCCAATGAAGGGTTCTTAAGTGAGACATTATCTGATTTGATTTTCTAGGGACATGATGGGGGGTGAATTGGATCAAGGAGACATGTATATAAAGCTATTAGTGTAGCTAGATTGAAAGATGATTTACAACACAAAATGCCACAAACGTTCAAAAATCCAAGGTACAAATACTTCTGAAAATGGAAATATAAAGGCTGTTATAGATAGAAGCATTGTTTGAACATTTATATAAAAAAGATTTGGACTCCTAAATCCCTTCTGTCATTAACCTCAGACTAGTAATTGCATGTCCTTCACTGTTACAGAACACTAGAGATTTAAAGATCTCTAAAGAATTTGGTGAACCTGAAAAGTTATCAACTCAGGGCAGAGCTCGATCTCACAACTGTGAGGAGGAAACCATATTCATAAAGGAGGATAATGTGAAAGTCTACATACAAAATAGTGACAGACCTGAGTTTCTTCTACTCAGCTCTAAGAATATGGTATCAAGGCTTACACTGTCCAGGAAGGGGTTGAAAAGTTCTTCTGGGGAACCAATATCTTCAAGAGAAAGAATCTTCAGATAATTTACAGTTGTAGGTCCTCAAGAAGAGTCCAGCCAAGTAATCTTCACTGATCCAGTACACGTATCTTCCTAAGAGAATTTTAGTGTATCACTTTTAGATATGACAGACATCAAATGATTTCCAAATATTTGAGGAAAATCTCACATATTAAATAGAATAATCAGAAACTATGTCAAAAGCAGTAGAAAATCTATACAGATAGAAGAGAAACTAACACATTTATTAAATAGAAATGGGTTGCTATAGAAAATGCAAACATTCAGGGGTGCCTGGGTGGCTCAGTAGGTTGAGCATCCAACTCTTGATTTTGGCTCAGGTGATGATCTCGCAGTTGTGAGATCGAGCTCTGCATCAGGCTCCACTCTAAGCGTGGAGCCTGTTTGGGATTCTCTCTTCTTCTCTCTCTGCCCCTCTGCCACTCATGAGCACGTTTCCTCTCTCTCTCTCTCTCTCTCTCTCTCTCTCTCTCTCTCTCTCTCTTCCTCTCTCCCTCCATCAATAAACAAACTTAAACAAAAGAGAAATGCAAATATTCAGGAAGCAAAAAGTTTCTTGTAAAATAAAAATAAGATAGCACACATAAAAATATTAAATACAAAAGTGCAAGTGGGAGTGGAAAATTTATGGGAAAAAAAGGGAAAATATGGTAACTAGAAAAGATATAATTAACCATCTTCTCAGTCCAGAGACTCAGCATCTAAAAAATGTTGCATCTGAAAAAAATTAAAAGAATTGAAAGAAAAAGGAGATAATCATTAAACTATTCAAGAAAACTTCCTACAACTGAAGTTCATGATGTTGCAAATTGAGAGGACTCATCAGTAAAGTGACCCAGTGTCCTCATTTGCCTAAAACTGGGGAGTCCTTAGGGTATGTGCCTTTTAATTTTAAAACAGGACTAATCCCAGGCACACTGGGAAGAACTGGTCACCCTATATGCCAATTGCCAGTGTAATAGATAAAAAGACCCATCCCAAACCATATGCCATCCTGAAACTTCTGGGACAACCTGATGATCTTATGTAATTTCAGGAAGAGGAAAAGACTTGTATACAAAGGACATGAATCAGAAAAGTATCAAACTGATCAGTAGCACCACTGGAAGTTGGAAAACAGTGGAGCAAAGCTGGGGATAAATACTTTTCAACCAGGATTCTATATATAAAGATGCCATCCAATGTACAAGATCTCAAAAATTTTCCTCATACGCACTCTTTTCCAGAAATTTACTGGATGATATGCTTCACTAAGAGACAGGAGTGAACGAAGAAAGTGGAAGTCAGATCTAGAAAGTATCTAAAGTGGAAGTGGTATCTAGAAAATTGGGGTTTTCACATGTGGGAAAGGGCAAAAGATATCTTTTTTGAGCAACCATAACCAAAGAGAATGAGGATCTCTAGAAAAGATAGCACTGAGAAAAAAATTCTTAAAATTAATAAGAGGAATTTTATTTATTGCAATACATTAAGAATGAGTCCAGAAAAAACTAAAGCAAATAAAAAGTGTGACAAAATATTTTTAAAAAAGAAAACATATACTCCATGTTTCATTTGTGAATATTTACCCAGCCATAATCATATAGAGAGGGCATTGTGATTCAGCAAAAAACTATGCCATAACTTTATCAAGCAGAAAGGGGAAAAAAAATAATTCTTAGGTGCAGGTGTGTGTGGGGTAATGTAAGAAATTACGGTAGTAGCTTCTTCAATAGGAAGTTGATAGGTTATTTTAAAACTGGAAAAGTAAAGCAAAAATATTTTAAACATATTATTTAGAAATTAGGAGATATACCAGGTATGGAACAGGGGAAGGTAGTTTGAAAGTTAGAAGCCATTGTTTCTAGAAAAATGGGAATTGGAATGGGGAAAGGTAATGCAGGGGTCTACTACTATTTTATGTGAAACTTGTAAAGTTATTTGACATGTGTCACTTTGGTAAC
This sequence comes from Felis catus, assembly GCF_018350175.1. Lineage (NCBI taxonomy): Eukaryota > Metazoa > Chordata > Mammalia > Carnivora > Felidae > Felis > Felis catus. Next base: position 126,831,794 of record NC_058373.1, read on the forward strand.
AGTAACAATTCAGAACAATCTGTGGGAGAGAAGGACAATGAAAAAGGAGTGGTGGTGAGTATGCCTGCTGAGAAGTGAAGTCAGATGAAGACAAAGAACTGCCCACTGAATTTGGTGACAGAGAAATCATTACAGACCTTGACATTGCCATCGTCACTGGAAGGCACAGGCAAAGCCACACTGTACTGGATTGATGAGCACTGCAGCAGAGTGCACCTCACAAGGCCTAAAACTAAAGAATCATTCTTGATCCACGATGTCTTAGCAATGAGTGGCTACACGTATACTCTGTTAAGAGCGGTTCAGTAAGGCTTCAGGAAGGAAAGAAATGACTTAGTTAAAACTGTTAGTTAAGAGAGATTTTTTGAAGGGGCCATTAACACAAACGTAAAGAGGTTAAGTGATACAGCCTGGGGTTACAAGAGAAGGAAGCCATGGCCACCCCTTAGGCCTAAAGGAGCAAAGGGAGTGCGGTGATTACTCCCATGGCTCTAGCAGGGTGCTTTCCATCTGATGCCATGGCCCTTTGTACCAACTCCCACACTGCAGTTTTGCAGAGGGGAAGCTGAGGATATACAATCCCCAAAATCTCTCTTCATCTTCGTCCAGTTTCCTACCCACGCCTGCTATGATGATGCCCAATCAGAAGCCAAAGGCAAAGTAGCCTGGGACCAGCTATAGATACAGCTGTGTCCCTGGGAACAAAGTAGGTCAGCAGAATTTGAAACGTATATTTGGAAAGGCAAATAGAAACTATCCACCACAAGACCATGAATTTAAATGAGCTACTATGATGCATTTTCTTTGTTTTCTAAGCCTTTTCATTTTCAGTTGATTTTTTCATGCACTTCTTTAGAGCATCTATGTAATTCTAACTTTGCTTTCCTAAGTTTTTAGCTCACCAATGGCAAATGGTGGACTCTGGTGCATGTTTACCTCATAATTATTTTGCTTCCTGTCTTGCCACAAACTGCCCAATTTTCACTGTTTCCCACTCCAACTTCTGAAATAGAAGAATCCGTTTGGACCCGATGTTCCCTATTTAGATAGAACTTTATTAGCCTTCCTATGCCTGTCTTCCAAAAAGTACTGAAGAGTACAAGATTGCTTCAGAAAGGGCGGTGTAGGAGATGATTCAGAATTGTCACTTGTAAGAATATAAATTTACATTTGTAGAGAGTTTTCATATGCATCAACTCTTGCATGTGAAAGAGACACATGATAACATATATATTTAATGGCTTGTCTAAAAAAAGTCACTTAGCAAAATTACAGCAGAACCAGGAGAGATAGGAAACCAAGTTCTGTTTAGTGACATTAACAGTGATACAGACTAGAGGAGTGAATTTGAAAAATTATTATGTTATAGAAGAGAGGAATTAGAAGAGAGGACAAGTAGGAAAAACATATGATTTGAAGGAATAAGGGAATTTCACATTTTCAGTGGTATATAGTAATTTTTTTCAAAGGTAAGTCTCTCGGGTCACATTGGTGGCTTATCCAGTTGGGCATCTGACTCTTGATTTCAGCTCAAGTCATGATCTCATGGTTTGTGAGTTTGAACTCCACATCAGGCTCTGCACTAACAGCATGAAGCCTGCTTGGGATTCTCTCCCAGTCTCTCTACCCCTCCCCTGCTCTCTCTCTCACAATAAATAAATAAACATTTAAAAAATAAAAATAAAGATATGTCTCTCTTCCTTATTTCCTCTAAATGTTTGAGAAATATGGGCCAAATTTGGACAGATAACTTGAGGGTATATATAAAGTTGGAGTTGTGTCATGTGCCCATGTGATTCATGTACCCCAGCACATGCACAGCCTTGTCAGTTCAAAGGCCAATTGGTGCAGATGGAGTGAGTGAGGAAAGATAGTGGTAATATGGTTTAGGAGGGAAATGGGAAGCAGCAAAAGGTGAAGAACCAGGACTGTGAAATTCATGGGCTGGAAGAAGATAGGCCAGGCAGAAAGTGAAAAGATTAGGACTTGAGACCCTGTGTGGCTCATGAAGAAGGCACAGTGCAGTGAGACTGGGAGTTAAACATAGCAAGACCTAACTAAGGACAAGGGGGCAGAAAAGACAGGGAGAAGAAATAACACACAGGACATTGCGGGACTGAAAAAACTCAGATGATGCATTCTTTAAAAAAATAATTCTAGAAAATTCTATGTACATTCTGTATACAGAACTTGGTTCTATGCCTGGACTTAAAAGGTAATAACTAACCTCAGCAATATAAAGTGTTGCACTAGATTGTTTTATTAATCTATGTTTACTATGACTAAGGCAAAAGAAATCAAATGCGTGACTTCTGTCTGAAGTGTTCCACTGGAGATGAAAATGAGATAGGGTAAATGGAATGAAAGGTAATTTTATTTAGAAGACATTATACAAAAAAAACATGGCTTTTTGTTTTTAACCCATTCTTTGTTTCCTTTTTTTTTTTTAATGTTTATTTACTTTTGAGAGAGAGACAGAAACAGAGCAGGAGCAAGGGCAGAGCAGACAGAAAGGGAGGCACAGAATCCAAAGCAGGCCCCAGGCTCTAAGCTGTCAGCACAGAGCCCGATGCAGGGCTGGAACTCATGAACTGTTAAGATTGTGACCTGAGCCGAAGAAATCTGAAGCTCAACTGACTGAGCCACCCAGGTGACCCATTAACACAGTCTTTTCTAATACTAGGAATATTCCTTCCCCTGCTCCCTCCACCTTCTCCCCCATCCTCTCCCTCTTCTTACTCCTCCTCCTTCTCCCCTTCCTTCTTCCCCTTCCCCTTCCTCTTCCTCATCCTCTCCTTGTTGTTCTCCTTTTCCTTTATCTTTTCCTCTAGTAAACTATTTCATCTTGGTAATGTTGTAAGTAGCAGACTGTGAAGGAAGCCTTCATCTTGAGTCATTGCCTGACTGAAAAAAAAAGAAAAAAAAAAAAAGCCCAGTCAGTCCTCTCCTTGTCACCCCATACATTTCATGTAATAAAACCAATCACCATTTGAAATGAGACATTTGTGGGCTGAAAGACAATGACTGAGGAAATAGCTATCAAGAGAATAAACCTATATTCCCAAACCAGTGGTTAGACTCCAGTTGGGCTGGGAATACAGAAGAGTATCTGTCATGTGGGCTTAGAAAGTACTGTTACCAAGGGGCTTATATGGTCTGATCACAAATACATTTAGTCTAGAATCAGAATCAGTGGAGTTGGAAAAGCAGAAGACTTCAAATGAATCTGTATATGATTATACCTTGGAGTTCATCATTTGCCTCATTTGTTCCCCTTACTATATTTTTGGAAGCTGAATTTCAATTGAAAAAATAGTGAATTGTGTCAATAATAAGAACAGCTTTCTTTTCCTTTGTTCTAAATGAACTTTGTCAGGTTTAAGGATATTAGGGGAAAAAGTATACTAACATATTCTCGTCATTTTGACATATAAATATAATGAAATGCCAAAGACCTTTGATACAATCCAAATGGATGGCCCTAACCGGTCATTTAAGCCAAGACAGATCGCTTAATTTGACGTTGGTTTCCTTATCTATTAAAAAAATAGGTATAAGATCTCTTTGTATTTTTAGATTTTATTAGTTCCATTTAGGCACAGGGCACTTCTGAGTTTGTTGTTGTTGTTTTTTCTTTGTTGAAAGCAGGAAAAATTATGAAGATTGTGAATATATATGCATTTGTATTTTCCAAAACACCCAGATCCCTAGGGGTGCCTTAAAGGAAAAGCATTCACATAGTCCATATTTAGATGTTTACTGGTATTTGACTTAAGACTTGGCTATTAAGGTAAGAAAGCCTATGTCTCAGGATTGTATTTTTTGATGCCTTTTTTTCCACACAAATTAATGTGTTTAGATTCTTAACTTGGAATTTTAATTTACATTTCAAAAATCAAAGCAAAGCGTAAGAGGGGTTGTATAGTGAGATAGACCCTGCTAAAAGAGAAAAATGAAGGTTAATGAAATGATAAAGCTATTTGGCCTCCCCTTGAGGCCCTCTGCTATCAGCTGATTTACAAGTTGGTCTAAAGTTCTAAGGATGTAGGAAATTCTTTTTTCCCCTATGATGGGGACTGTTTGCTGCCAGTGGTATTTCTCAGAGCATATCCATCCTGTTTCTGAGAAGCACTTTTTATTTTGTTTTGTTTTATTCTCCCCTCTGGGATCCTATTCCATGAGAGGAAAAGCAGACCTGGTGGGAAATAATAGCAGGCTTTTTATGGGCTGTAATTGATGAAAGAGTGAAATGCATTAACTAATTGAGAACAGAAAATTGGAGCCCAGGATCCCATTAGAAATCTCTTCTACTTCCTAGATCTTTCTAAAGATTTCCAAAATACTTTTGGTTGGCCCCCTCACTGTTTTCCATCTGTTTTGTTTTTCTTACTAGTTTCCCATTTACCCCGAAACAATGAATTTGACCATAAAACCAAGCAGATAATGTTTTTTTCAGATAGAATAGAAAGAATGGAGGGAATGACTTCTTAATTAGGTAATCATCCATCACCTCATGTGACCAAGGATTTACCATTAACTACTTCCGATACCAGGGTAGGGTGAAAAATAGAACAGAATGTCATATCACTGGGTTTCCCTGGAGCAGAAACTTTGCCTGAGAAAACATTTACCGTCTTCAGTGTGCCCTGGAACAATCAGCCTTTGTACTTTGGGTATAAGAGCAGGATTGTTGATACTAATACAGAACTTTATAGTTTACAAACTATTTTGCATGCTTTATTTTTTTCAGTCCTCATGTTCACCCTACAAAATCGCTGGTATCCATCCATTTTGCAGATAGAGAAATTACGGCAGGAAGCTTTAGAATGGTCTATTGGTTCACCAGCTCCTCCAAAGCTTACCAGATATAATCAGAAATTTTTATTTATTTTATTATTTTTAAATAATCTGAATAAATTAATAATAATAATAATAATAATAATAATAATAAAATCTGAAAATTTCATTATTAAGTACCTAACAAACTACTTAATAAAGACGGTAGAGAAAGACTGAAGAAAGAGGCAGGCCACTCCAGATTAGTAGATGGCAGGTTTAATAAGCAAGGGAACTTACACACAAAGCTTGTCTTTGGGTCGCTGACAGACAAGTAGATCTCCACACCTGCTCACCAAATCTTAAAAGTTTATATAGAGGCCTTAACTAGGTTCAAACATGTATACCATCTAGATGGTCTTAACACGGCATCACTGTCTCAAGGTCATGTCCTTGGGGCAGCTTCTGGGCACAGGGAAGGTAAGCGGAATGCACATTCCAACGACTGGTGGAGGGGGGGGCAGGTTTGAGAAGTGTCAGATTGCCTGGGTCAACCTGCAGTCTGTCTTAGCAATGGCCTCCCAGCAATGGTAGTCCAAGGTTGTACTACCAGAAAGCTTGCAAACCCAGCAAAGTTCTCCATCACAGAGTAAGATGATCTTTTGACTCTCAGATTCTGAGGAGAAGAAAGAAAGACTTGTTCCTTAGAATTCAAAAACATGCCTAAGGCAACCTGTACTTGCTGCCTTCTTTCATAAAGGACTCTTCAGGGTGTATGTTTTATTGTATATTTAGTGTATATTTTAGTGTATATTTATTTAGCATATACTTTATTAATTGGCATTTCAGTCCTATCTCTGTTTCCTGGAGTCACTCCAATTCCTAGGATCCTTCTTACTGGAAGTTTCAGCCAGAAGAGTTGGCACCATTAGATGTTCTAGGTTTATGAAAGATTGTTAACCCAAATTGGGAAAAAGTATTATCTAGCTAGTAATTTTAATGTTAAGGGGAGTTTTGATGAAAGGAGATCTGTGCCACATTCTGAGTGTTAAGCCTAAATAAACAAGAACATTGTGCAGAGAAGACTGAGTCTAATTACAGCTCACCTCTAAAACCATGGATATGTTGACTTTATATATGGGATTTAACTTCTCTGTGTCAATGTCTTCACTTAGAAAAATATGGCAATACAACCCTGCAGAATACCAATCCTCTGTTAAACTCAACTCACCTTGTGCTTTCCTTCATCAAATGTTTTCTAAGTACCGCAAGCCATATCATAGTCACCATTCCTTCTTTTGTGTCACCAAATGTTGCTCACATATGTATAATACATTTGTAGGAGCTGATATATTTATTGATGAAGTTTTGGGGTGATGGTGGAGTAGTCCAGAGCTGACACAAACAAGGTGATTTTATTAAAACACGGAGACAGGACCAGTGGGCAGAAAGAGCTGCCCAGACCCTGTGGAGATATTGGTTATATATTTGGGAGCTGGAGGAGGTAAAGCCAAGGGGAAGTATCCAAAAAGATTTTCATATGTTAAAGAAGATTCACAGGATACTAGAGACCTAGCCATTGTCAAGCTAAGTACCTCTAGCAAAGTATTAACATTAAGGCAGTAGGAAGTTCCTGGAGAAATATTTTACTCCGCCTGCCTCAAGTATCTATCAATGGGGTGCAGATTATAAGGAAACTTAATTTTACCTGCCATTTCCTTCTTGCCTTTGTTCTCCATATTACTATGGAGGGGTGATGTTGAGGCTCCAAGAAACTGAGTCTATACGTTTCTGGAGATTAGTCTATTGATAAGATTGCCTTTTTCTTGTAATTGACTAAGATACTGGTAAATTGACAGAGACCCATGTTCTGCAGGACTGTGATCTCTATCAGTTAACCATTTGTTTTTTCCCCTTTAATTGTTCTTGGGCAGCCAGGATTGCCTGGGGAACATCACACATATCCCACCTAGGGGTGGGGGGGGGTGGGTTGCAGCCAGTCAGCTTGCCTCATGCTGCCTCATCATTTATCACCATAGATAACATGATGACTACACTCTCTGTGGAAACTGGGATTCAGAAAAGTGAACTGACTTGCCCAACATCATACAGCTCTTGTGTACAGAGATCAAGACTTTAACTCAACACTGGCTGATTCCAAAGCCCCTCCTCTTAATCCTGTGAATTATGTGCATGTCTAGACCAATATTTCTTTTAAAATACTTATACTTTTAAAATAATATATATTAGTTTAAAATTCTAACTCACTGCTTGCTACTTATTATAATTTTTTTAAAGTTGAATCAGTAAATAAACTATCTCAAAATTGTAGAAAAACTATATAATAGATCTAAAAGTACCTAACAAAATACTTAATAAAGAACATGCTTGATGAAACAGATGTGAAAATATTTATCATAAGCGTGAAGCCAGTGGAGGGTACTGCTATTTTATTGAGCAGCAGAGGAGGGCTGTGATCTCTTAGGTAAGAGATGGCTTTTCCCTTTCCTTCGGTATAGTGTCATTGAAGTGGGGACAGAGTCCTTAAATCCTACCTAATTTTAATTGTGTGGACACCCAGTCTTCAAATCAGGAATCAATCACATATGACTAACTGCTCATATGATGTATCATTTAATCTCTGGCTAATCCTTAATCTCTCTATACTTGCTTCATCTTTTAGAGGATGCCTAGGCAATAAACACATAACAAATAAACTTTCTAGGGGTAGAATCCAGGTATCAATATTTTTTAAAACTCCCCAGGCAGTTTCAATATGCAGCCAAGTTTGAGAACTAGCTGCTCTAAAGTCTCTTTAAGCCTAAAGGTTTTAATGTAAGCCCCTGCAGATGGTTTTTCTTTTATTTTAATACAAGAGCCTAACGTTGATTGCCAAGGCATCCATTTCAAAGAGGCATCCACTTCAAAGATGGTTATCTCAAACAAACACATTGCCAGTCACAGGACTAGATAAAGAACTAGGCAATCCCCAATCCCCACCCAACTCCTACCCTAGGCCCCTTTGTTTTAAAGATCTTGGCTGATTTTGATAACTGACTCCTGGGGATTTTGGTTTTCCTCTTCCCATGTTTTAAATTCCTGCTCTTATGTTTTAAATTCACCAAAGGAAGTGGACTCCCAAAACCCTAGGCCACCACCTTCCACCCAAATAAAAACAATTGCAGGCTCAAGCTTTCTCTCTCTTTCTCTACCCAGGACCTTAGGTATGCCATGTGCTTTCCAGGACTTTGGAATAATAAACCATTTTTTTTTCCTCAAAGTTTCCTGATTTTTTTAAAAAAAAATTTTGAAGTTTATTTTTGAGACAGAGAGAGAGAGAGAGAGAGCACGGGCATGAATGGAGGAGGGACAGAGAGAGAGGGAAAGAGAGAGAATCCCAAGTAGACTCCCAACTAGGCTCTTCAATGTCAGCGTGGACCCTGATGCAGCACTCGAATTCATGAACCATGAGATCATAACCTGAGATGAAGTCAGATGCTTAACCAACCAAGCCACCCAGGCGGCCCATGGAAGTTTCCTGATGTCTTTTTGCTGAGGACATTTTGCCATCATAATAAGAACCACAAGGTCTGATCCAACTACAACATTGGTTATTGATAGGCTGAGACTAGCACAAAACAAGGTGTATATGTATTGGTTCAAATGGAGAAAGTTAATAGATTACCATAATTGTCCAAACCATTTTGGTGATTCTAGTGATAAAAGATATATCAAATATGTGGTGGAGTAAAAATGAGCATGCATGGAAATTTCTCTGTCCCTTATAAATAAAACTTATAAGGAAGTTAGTATGCTAGATTTCTGTACACCATAGATTACATTTAAGCAGTGTGGCCCAATGAATAGAGACAGAACTGTATTTGAATTTTGAGTCTACAACTTACTGGTTCTGTTGTCATAGGAAGCCACCTAAATTCAAAGGAGCACAGAGAAAAGTAAACAGGAAATTAGAATGCTTCTGGGTTATAAGTGCTGCCTGTGACAGAGTTATGTGTTATGGAGGACCTTTGTAGAGGAATCACTCAGGGAAGGCTTCAACGTGGAAGAAATGGTAGAGCTGAATCCTGAAGACTAAGTGGTATTTATTAACCCAGGGCAGAGATAGAGAAAAGATAATCTTGACATAGGGCTTAACAGGTGTTCCCATTTAGAGGTGACCAAGATCATGGCATGTTCAGGTGGAAATGGAATGTAGAGTGTGTCAAAGTGAGAGAGAAGATTGCAAGTGGAGATAAACGAAGCTGCTGAGGTAAGCAAGAGTCAGACCATGAAGGGCCTTGTATACTACACTCTACACTGACCAGCTTTGAATCGATAATGAGTCTATCAGGAATCTCTGACAACTTCCAAACAAAAAGACGTCTTGATAAAGTAAGCATACATGTCTGGAAGGCTCCTCTGATTTTTGTGTAGAAAATAAATGAGAGGCAGAGACTCTTGCTGGGACAGCAGTGCAGAGAAAGGACAGTGGTGGTCTGGAACAAGAAAGTAGAGGTGGATTTGTGAGATATTTAGAAGGAATCGACAGGTCTTAGTGATTAATTGTCCAAAGGACCTGACTGAATGAGAGAAGTCAAAAATGGAGAAACCAGGTAGATGGCAATAATGAGAGAAATAAAAGAGAAGGGAGGAGTTTGGGGATAAATATAACTAACTTTTGATATTAAATCTTTGAACTATCCAAGTAGTTATGTCTAGAGCTGAGCCGCTCTGATTTGGGAGTCATTGGCATATTTGTGGAATCTGAACCCTAGATCTGAGAGCTTCACTAGGAAGGTTAGAATGAGAGAGAACCAAAGAGGCCTCCAGAAGAAAGGCAACATTTAAGGGGCCAGGAAAGAAGGTGAAGCCAGAAGGAAGACCAAAGAAGAAGTAGAAGCTCAAGAGAAGAACCCACATGAGGGGTTATCATGGATATAGTTCTTTTGGCTTAATTTCAAAAATGGAGTTGGAGCTCTAAATCTCAAAAAATTGTTGAGAAGAATAAATGAATGAGGTGGGTGACAGCACCAGTTTTAACTCTGCAGCCAGTTTTAATTCTCAAGGATCTAGAGGTTCTTACATCTGTCATCACAGATTTTTCATTTAATCTCTCACACTGTACTCCCTCAGCTTTTTCAAAATATAACAGGCAATGAAAATGAAGTTCAGGTTCTGTGTTTAGCAATGTGCCTGTGTGGCTTCAAAAGTTACGGCACTAACCGTGAAGCTAAGGCTAACGAGTCATCCCAGATCCTGTCAGTCACTAATGGATGTACATCTGTGTATCTGTCTGCCTAGGGAGCTGGTCATTAGGATGATCATGATTTAACTTGTAAAATGGAGCAAATTAAATCTGGACACCATCCATAGGTTTATATTCCCAGTCCCATCTCTGACTTCCAGTGCAGTTGATTTCTTCTTCCTGGAATACTAATCAGATTTCTTTTCTTTTCTTTTCTTTTCTTTTCTTTTCTTTTCTTTTCTTTTCTTTTCTTTTCTTTTCTTTTCTTTTCTTTTCCTTTCCTTTCCTTTCCTTTCCTTTCCTTTTCTTTTCTTTATTTTATTTTTTTTTCTTTTCTTTTCTTTTCTTTTCTTTTCTTTTCTTTTCTTTTCTTTTCAGTTCTGCCTTCTCTTGTGGCTGGTGATCATTTGGCCTCTACTAAGCAGAGAAGATTTTCAAAGTATCAGGTTCATTTCTTGGCCTCATCTAAGAGTACTTTGAAGCATTTAGAACAGTTTCAATAGGGAGAAAAAAAATAAGATGGTGATAGACTAAAAGATTAGTTCCCATATTCAGATATTCTTTGCATTTCAGGCAACCCTGATGCCCTGATTTCTGATACACTTGTATAGACATCCTTCATCTTGCGCAGGGGCACCAGGTCTGATAATTCAGCAAGGCATGACAAATACTAGGAGCTAAGCTTTCACACTCTGCATTATAGATGATTTGAGAGGTAACAAGAGTAAGATCCACTAAGTTTTTAAAAGAATTCAGGCTCCTACTGAATTGACAGTCATTTCAATTTTTTATATGAAGAGTTTAAATATGCTTTTATGATCCATAGTTTAGCAGTGACCCTTATGTCCTTTCTGTCCCTCTTACCCTCTTTCCCTTCCCTCACTCTTCCTGGATATCATATATCTATAGATACAGTCATATATATTTTATTTTTATCTGAACTTTAATAGTTTCCTGCATTGTCTTTCATTATTTCCCTATAGTTTACATCTTGCAATCTAGCCTGTGTCTTTACACCAAAACCATTCTCATTGAGAACATTATTACCTCTGAATTCTCAAGTTCCATGGGTCTGGGTCATTGTCTTTCTGGACCTGTATTGTGCCTTGGCCAGCATCTACCATTCCCTCTGCTATAACTTCTCTTAGATGTCATAACACCACTCTGATCCCTGCTTATTTCTGAGCATCCCTTCTTCTCCCTATTTAGACAAGCATTCCACTCCATTCTGTTATCAGTTTAGTATTTTCCTCCCACTCTGGAGTTCTAATTCTCTCACCTTGCAGCAAATATCAACAATAATACATAAAATGCCAGGTCTTAAATACTTTTGAGATATCTTCTCTAGGGTTTAGACCTCCATAATGTTCTCTGTAAGACATATGCACTTTGTCAGAGCATGGTCACACATCCTCACATCCTCAAATATCTTTTTCCTTAAATGTGTTGAATTTAATGTTTTGTTAAAACTCCTCATTCCACCTAACCAGTTGGGCTGTGTTATTCAACTCTTGATGATCTACATTATCTGTTGCTCATAATATCAAGAAACATCTCAAAAATTAGTGTATGAGATATTTTAAAGAGAGCTCTTCCCCTTCTTTTTCTGTGACTCACTAGTTTCTTTCATACATTAAAGTTGCTTAGTGTTAAATCTTTGCAAATCTTTTAAATCACCCTTTTATCACTCCTTCACAGGACCATGAGTTCCCTTTGTGGTTATGACTCATCAATGACTTTTCATTTTTGTAAAATGGTGACATTATAATCCCCCTAAAGGAGATTGGCAATCCTAGAGGCAAATAGTATGGAGTGGAAGTACATGGATATTGGAAGAAGTCAACTTTGAGTTTCAATTTGGCTATGCTACTTGACATGTGATACATTGCTTAGTATAAATTAAGGATATAAATAATTCCCATGTGAGAGTGTCACAAAGAACATACAAGACATGTTTGTAAAATGTTAAACAGCATGCACAGATGGATAAATGATAATTACTGATTTTTTTTTTGCTTTTTGTTGTTATTATTACATTTTATATGCATGTCTTAGTTACTCAAACTGATTTTTACTGCTTCATTATACTCTTGTCGTTGTTTAAGAATTATGTGTGTGGAGAGATTGGGAGTATCATGATAAGATGGCCTCCATCTGTGCAACAAGTAAACATTAATGCCAGGATTGGGACTAACCAAATATGGCCTCTTTCTTTCTTTCTTTCTTTCTTTCTTTCTTTCTTTCTTTCTTTCTTTCTTTCTTTTTCTTTCTTTCTTTCAGAGAGAGTGTGCTAGCAGAGCAGGGGCAGAAGGAGATGGATAGAGACAACACTAAGCCCAGCACAGAGCCCTACATGGGGCTTGAGGTGGAGCTTAAAATAGGGTTTGAACTCACAACTATGAGATCATGACCTGAGCCAAAATCAAGAGTTGAACACTTAACCAAATGAGCCACCCAGGCACCCCAAGCATGGCCATTTTCATTGTTTTTCTAATAATGAGCAAATACCTGCACTGAAAAAGCCTTGTCATCATGTTTCCACATTACCGAATACACTGGATAACAGACTAAATAGAGGGACCTATACATTAATACCTGTGAAAATGTTTGTAGAGATATAAAGTTGGAATCTAATTATTTCTCTCTTGCCCCTTTTTGGATTTGAACTGGTGGCAAATGTTAGAAAGTCTTCCTTTCTGTATGTGTAAGGTTCTGTGCAGAGGTACCAACATGTAACAGTGTCAATGGACCATTATTGGCAAAGATGGCACGACTACAGATATAATAGTTATAGGTCTCCAGGACTCAGGCTTACTTTTCAGGCAGAATAGGAAATACTTAAGTTATAAATTTTAACAATGATAATTTACAGGCCATGTTTTCTGGGTGATACTAGACAAGATACTTGAAGAAGGAGAGTGATTTGGGAGCTAAGCTACTCTATAAGCTCTCTTCTTGTGATAGCATATGATACAAAATAAAATTCCTTTTCAAATGCAACAAATCCCCAGAACATGTCAACGACACTGACCCCGGGCTTCCCTGATTCTCTGTAGAGGAGTGGAGCCCTTGTGACAACCTTATTATTCCATGGACTCACCTTTTATTTCAAGGCCTACTGCAAAATCACTTTTTATTATTGAGCATTAAAATATAGGAATAAGCTAAATATGTGGAAATAAATTAAATGTCTCCGCAGGTGTGTTCTACTCTGGAGCGAACGTAGTTTGTAGCTAAACCCTGTCACCATGGCATGAGCAAAAGCATCTCCAGCCATTTGGCACAGTTTTTCTATCTTTGTCATTGCCTGTCTTCCATCTTCTCTGACACAGCTTTCTTGGCTACTGAAGCTGTGAATTCATTTTTCATCTTCCGCTCTGTTCTTTGCTCGCTTCATTTAATAACTTACTTGCTCTACTCGGTTAGTCTTTTGTGTGAAAGAGAATGTGTAAGTGGTGTTTTGCAATGCTTTATGCTGGCGTGACATCTATAGACAACACTAGTGGTTTATACCTGAAAGAACTAAAATAATTGCATTTTTTTCCAAGCACAGTCTTTGGCATTGAACTAACCAAAATTTAAACCTCAACTCTACCAGTTGGTCAAAGCCAGGCAACTAGTAAATTACACAATCTCTGTAAGTCTGAATTTTCTGAACTGTCTGGTGAAGAATTTATGTGTATTTTTAGGACCACTTCAACAATTAAATTAGTTAATTTCTTATTTAACTATAATAAAACACTTATTATATATTCTATAATAATTATCACTTCTCGGCCTTTTGGCTAAGATCAAGTGTATATAATAATAATTATCAAATTATTATAAAATATCACAGAAACTTGGTAAAATATGCTCTAAATAAATGGATAATATTATTAAATCATATAGCTCTAATCCACTAAAATTTATTTTGATTTTATTTAAAAAGAAGAAAGCACATTGGGAGACATTAGCATCACCCTAATATCAGAATAGTATCAGAGGAATAGTACAGAGCCAATGTTCAGATTATCCAAGTTCTAATTATAATTTTACCACTTACACATTTGATGACCTTAGGCAAGTTGTTTAAACTCTTTGTCTATAACATTGTAAAAATTATGTTGAAGTTTTTAAATGTTTATTTTTGAGAGAGAGAGAGAGAGAGAGAGAGAGGGATGGGCAGAGAGAGAGGGGAACAGAGTATCTGAAGTGGGCTCTGTGCTGACAGCTGAGATCCCAATGTGGGGCTTGAACTCATGAATCACAAGATCATGACCTGAGCTGAAGTCGGAGGCTTAACTGAGTCACCCAGGTTCCCCAATAATGTTGAATTTCCTAAGGAGTCTGAAAAATATAGAAAACAAAGTGCTCAACTTTGTGTCTGCTATCCAAAAGAAGTACATGTATTGGCTGATGCTCTCCCCATTAGGCCCCTTGTAGACAAGCTACTAAAAATTCTCAACTTGGGCACCAATAGGAGGAACTCTTCAAAGGGAACTTAACTATACTCTTCTCCTAGGTAAACCCATTGCAAAAATCCCTCTCATGTATAGCAACCCCATCAATAAAGACCATCTCAAGTTAAGGATCAGATTTGTTTCCTTCTCCTCAAAACCTATCATACCACATAGCTGGTCATAGAGCTTCACAGACATTTCCTAATGAATGAATGGATAACTATTGCTATCCTGCCAACTTGAGAGACACTTTCTGGATTTCTCTCCCTCCCTCCTTCCCTTCCTCTCTCCCTCTCTCTCTCTCTCCCTCTCTCCCTCCCACTCAATCCTTCCTGGTCTTTTGAGCCAAACAAGTGAGGTTTTGTGCATGTAACAGACCATTGTTCTTGACCTCACCCTGCCATTAATTAACTTAAGAATTGAGGCAAGTAAACTGTCTAGACTTCATGTGAAAATCAGAGGCTGTTTTAGCTCTCAAATGATGCCATCATTAATATTTCTTGGCAAAAGATAGAAGTTTACCCTGTGGTTCCAGAATGAAGCTAGGTGACCAACCTAGAAGTGAAACTCTTAACCTCAGTGTATCAAGTTCTAAACTTCTGAGACAATTAGTCCCACTCAAGCAGGAACTTTTAACAGTGCATGTCAAAAGTGAAGAAAAATCATGCATTCTTCTGGCTTCAGTTCTATATTCTACATACAATTCTAAGTTCTTTTTCAGAGGGAGTTGTTTTCATTCTTTTCATTGAGATAAACAATAGGAGTAGACAAAGTAATGAGCGCTTTCCTCTACCAACTTGTCTTGGCTGTTTGGGGATTGTAGATTTTTTACTATCCATTCTTCTGGAAGTTGAGTGTAGAACATGAAAGGTTGAAATTTTTATAGATAAATCATCTGCCCTTGTCTGAGAAATCTGTGCATCATAATGCTTTCCAGCCAGTAGTAATGAGCCAATCTGTCTCTTGCTTCTCAGAGACCTTCCTTGTATTATTAAAAAAAAAAAAAAAGTAGTTTGTTATAAATGAAAGTAAAGGCTTAACAATAGAACATGCAATTAAAATAAAAAGATTTCCAGAGTCCAAAAATGACCAAATTAATTTAAAAAAAAATGAAAAGTCCACGGAGGCAAAGATGCTGGCTTCAATAGTTTGGGATAAGGCCATACAAGGAAGAAAAAAATAACTGTCGAAATTGTTAATGATATATGACAATTTATTAATTATTATTGTTTTCATTTAACAAAGACCAAGAAATATCCCTCAACCATGTTACTATGTTGACTTCTAGCTGGAAGTTTTCATTCAAAGTTTCCATGATAGGAAGGAAAAATGGATCCAACACTTGTTCATGCCTTTATTCTTTTACAACACCATTAAGAATGAGAAAAGAAAATTTTGCCCCATTTCTGAGCATTCCTTTTCATTTGGCTCTGCAATCTGTGCATGTCTATGTGGCAATGTGTATTTGTAACAGATAGTGCCATTATGCTCTGTGATAAACTCATCTGGTAAACACAGATTATAGAAATATAGGCTTATGAAAATAAATTGTTATAATATTGTAAAATAATTGTTTGGAGCTATTACAGTATAGTTATAGATACTATAACAGAAATAATACAGAACTAGAAGATATTCCGTACACACAATTTCATTTAAATGGAGATTCTCCTAACACATCTAAAATTTAAAAGTAAATGTTGAAAATAGATTATAGTCATCTATTTTTTCTAATAAAAAGGGAAAAAATAGTTCATAATTTTATTTTTTTTATTTTAAATTAGGCATTAGATTTATATTTTCTGAAAGAATTAATAAACTTAAACCAGATAAATCATTTTAAAAGATAGTTATTTTAAATAATTTTATTTTTTTTTCAACGTTTTTTATTTTTTATTTTATTTTATTTTTTGGGACAGAGAAAGACAGAGCATGAATGGGGGAGGGGCAGAGAGAGAGGGAGACACAGAATCGGAAACAGGCTCCAGGATCTGAGCCATCAGCCCAGAACCTGACGCGGGGCTCGAACTCCCGGACCGCGAGATCGTGACCTGGCTGAAGTCCGACGCTTAACCGACTGCGCCACCCAGGCACCCCTTAAATAATTTTAAAGTGTATTTATTTTGGGGAGGGAGGGGCAAAACGAGAGGGTGAGAGAGAATCCCAAGCAGGCTCCACACTGTCAACACAGCCTGATGCAAGGCTCAATCCCATGAACTGTGAGATCATGATCTTAGCTAAAATCAACAGTCAGACATTCAACCAACTAACCACCCAGGTACTCCATTGTAAATAATTTTATAATCATTGCCTTGAATATTTTGCTCACAAAAGTGATAATATGTGTGTAATGTCCTTTTAAATAAAACATTTACCCATTGTTTCCAATAGTAGATCCCTAGTAATCCCTTTTACAATTGTCTGTGCTCTGGTTATGATTTCATCTTAATGTAAGATTTTGACATAAAATTTAATATTTTATAAGCACACAACCCTTTAATCACAAGACAGAGTTTCTTTTCTACCCAATGAAGATATACTATTTTATAGCAGAAGAAATATTATTTCAATGGTTATAAAGTTGCAAAGATTAAAAACAAGAAAAAGAAGGTAGAAGGTATTATTTTCTAATGTCATCCAGATTCTAACCAGTAGAACAAAAAAAGTAGGAAGAGATGTTCTTTGGATTCTGGAGTGATTAACGGATTTGGTGCTTTTAAATTCAAGATATTTCACTTTAATTCAAGAGGTTTTTGTGAAGTATTAAATATCACTGTGATAGTCACTTTGCACTTTAGATTAGGGATATCTAACCACATAAATAGGTAAATAATTTAAATTTAAATTTTAAACTTAATAATAATCATTAATATGCATCCCTATAACCAAACCTGGATATCTCAATTTAGAATCTTTTGAAATATAAAAGTGTTTTCTCAGAAGTAGTCATTCATATAAGAATATAATTAAAGGAAGGGTGCTAAATGTGAAATGTAGTCAGAGGCCTTGGATCACCATTAACTGAATCTGTGTGAATATGGAAAACTTAAGCATCCCTGGGGGGCTCCAAAATGCTAAATAAAACATTCTAGCTTTGTTGCATTTTATAACTTGAATGTTCAAGTCAGTTGCATCCATATAAAACTAACCTGCACAATATTTTCATGTTTGATCTGCAATTAAAAGAATAATCAAATATCACCTTTAGCTGTAGTCTTAAGGGTTGTCCTTCAATCACATAAATCAATGTAAAAGAAACTAAATACAAGCTGTCATACAGATGATGTTTTATTAAAATCATAACAATCTGAAATCAGATGAAAAAAAGTCAGATAGCTCTATGTTTCCAAATTCGTTTCTTAACATTTTCAGTTCATTATCAATATGTTTTGGCCAATTACTCTGATTTTATTGGGTATTACTTGACTCTTGCAATAATCAGGTTATAGTGAGGTATAGACTATTGCTTTCAAACTTTTGAAATGATATGGAATCAATGTTTAGAAATCTAACATGAAAATAACACTCTTCTACATCATATTTCATGGAATCAGGGTCTTTTGTGTTTATACTATAATGAAGAAATTAGTTTGAACCAGAAGTAATGATAATGATGATGATGACGGTCGTGGTGGGGTAGCTAGTGATAATTGCTGCTAGTTGAGTCCTACTATGAATTGGTGCTGTGAAGTACATTTGAAATAGAAGATTTCTAATCATTAAAATAACTTTGCAAGGTAGAATTTTTCCTCCTAGTTATGAATGAGGAAACTAACACTGAAAGATAGTAAATGAATTCTCTAAGACAGGCAACAGGAGAAAAATAACTGGCGCCAACGCCAGCCTTTAACTATGCCACGAATTAGTCAGATAGAACAACACAAGATAGGTAAAACAGTCAAGAGAAATAAAACTGGATTTAGATGAAGTTATCAGTTTACTCAGTGACATTTGTTTGAACAGTGCTGAGCTCAGTAATAAAGCAAAGAATGAATCAGTGACATATAAATGCAGGAAAACCATCACAGAGTAATTTTGCTTATTTATGGAAAACTGGAATCATGACTAGGAAAAAGCACTTAAAAAGGTGTTTCTTGAGCATCAGTTATTTGAATAATATCCTATCTGTTATGATGCCAAAGTTTTGAGGACATTTTTCAAATCATCTTATTACTAAAACTAGAGATATACATGATAGCTGTTAAATAGTATAGAAATATTTTACAGATATGGAAGAAAATGTTTGGTACCTCTTGTAAGCTTAACATGAACTCTTGGGGAAAAAAGATGTTCCAGTCCATTGCAGATGTTCTCAGTTGAAATAATATCCCCATGGAACATTGTTTCAGCTATTTAACTGGTATAAAACCTGAGGGGAAATTAAATGTACTTGCTTTGTGAAATTTAAAAACTAAAAAAAAATTAAATCTACAGGTGCCTTTAGTCATGTGCTTTGATATTGGTCATTCTATCCCATAAGAGGTATAACCGTTGAATTGGAAAATGTTACTTTTTACTGATTAATTTGCTTTTTGTTTCACCTTGTCATATTTGCATATACAAGTTGAGGAAAATATTGATCATAGAGGTATGCTAACCTTCAGTGGCATTTAATTAAATATTCATTACATGTCTCTCTATTGTTAGGAAAAGCAGTTTCACCAAATGTCCCTATAATGAGGAGTAGTATGGCCTCAATGTGAAAAACAAGTATTTTGTAGCAACACCACCTGTGTACCTGCTGGGAATCTCTTTCTTCCACTAGCTCTGTGATCTTGGGCAAGGTATTTCATCACTCTGTGCCTCAGTCTCATCTATGAAGTGAGGAGACTTTAATTATTTCCTCGTAGGTTTGTTGCAAGGATTAAATGAGTTGTATAAATAAAGTGCTTTAAACAGTACTTGAAACATAAATCTGTTATTATGTTCATCTTGCTGCATCTCATGGCCTTTGACACACATGCCTGAGTTGTGAAAAACCTAGTAATAGTCATTATGAATCTCAGTCAATAGCTAACCCACAAAGTGATTACAGAATGGCTGGTGTATCTGAGAGTGAACAAAATGAGAAAGGCAATTGTTGGAATTGGCTAATAAGAATTATAGGTCAAGAAGACAAGATTTTCAACATAAAGAGAGAGGTATGGTCCTCTTCCAAAAGAGGAAGAGACAAATGCTTTCAGTATTCATTTGCCCAATGGTTCCCATGGAGAGTGAAAGCAGTATTTAATCTGGAGGAAAATCTGAGGAATACATTACACAGCTCAGCAGTTCCTCACCAAGCAAGTAGAGGGTGCAGGAGATCTTAACATTAGCACAATTCTGAGACTCAAAGTGTAGGAATTATTGGAAACGCTGTGGTCATATTTTTATTCATTCATTTATTTTATTTTAAAATATAATTGATGATGAAGAAGATGATGTTTAGAGTAACAGATGTTCAAAGTACAAAAATAATTTAAAATGACCAAAATTGTATTTTAAAAAAGTAAAAGTTGTCCTTGCTGCTGTGAAATCTGTCCAATGTTACTCATGTAATCAGTATTAAGAATGTAACCAAAAAATTTTGTAGTGGAGTGCATATAAACATAGACGTTTACCCAATGGTACCAATATTGGATTATCTCTGCTTCCATTTCTGATGAGTTTCTCATAAAGTAGAGACCAGAATGTTAAAGTTAATATTGTGCAATCCCAAACACCACAGTATATATATGAAATTTATTGCAGAAAATGAGAAGAATAGTATGACTTTTGAACCCCATAATTCACTTGGAGAATACAGAAAGATGGAGAAAATGGAAAGAATACTGTCAGGATGTTAGAAAAGATATTACTTTGGCAGTGATGGACATATAGGTGAGAGAATCACCTTAGGGTCACTTAGGTCCAATAAAATTGAGCTTTTTTAAGACACAGGTGACCCCAGCAGATAAACATTACAGGAATATCATGTGATACTCAGGGTTTAGGGAAGAACCACCTTTAACCATCTTCCAGGCCCACAGTGCTCTCTACATTTCATTGCATTTCATCCATCCTCTCCCAACCTCTCTACTATATCTGGGAAAGGACAGGCAGCTGAAAGAAAGAAAGAAAGAAAGAAAGAAAGAAAGAAAGAAAGAAAGAAAGAAAGAAAGAAAGAAAGAAAGAAAGAAATTGGAGGAGAGTAGAGATGCAGTAGGACCCCATCCTCCCTCTCCACTGTTGTATTACAGATTGAAGAAGGTCCAAATTGGGGGAGGGGGGACAAGTGTAACACTGTTTTAAGTTAGGACTTTCCATCAATATATTTGATTGATTAAAAGTGATTGTACAAATGTCTTCATTAACTACAAATGAGCAGAGAAGGTGCCAGTTCTCAGAGTACTAAAAAAAGGAGCTGGGGTGGATAACCTCCTCAGAATACATTTTAATAGATTAAAATCTGTTTTAACACAAATGGGATCATAGCACATGCACTGCCTTCACTTTTCCATGCCACTCCTTTTTTGTAACCTATTTATTTATAAGGAATATCTTTTTATGTTAATATATACAGGTAACTCTATAATTTCTTTCAGGAGATAGAAGCAAATGGAATGTTTCTTAACTCATTCTATGAGGCCAGCATTATCCTAATACCAAAACCAGACAAGCACATTAAAACAAAACAAAACAAAGCAAAACCACAACTACAGACCAATATCTCTGATACAGGCAGAAATCCTGAATAAAATGTTAGCAAATTGAATCAAACAATGTACAAAACAATTGTACAGCATGACCAAGTGGGATTTATCTTGGATGTGAGGCTGATTCGACATTTAAAAATCAATTAATATAATCCATCAATAACACGCAAAAAAATTTGATAAAATCCACTGCTTATAAACGATTTTTTAAAACTTTCAGTAAACTAAGAATAGAGTGTAACATCCTTAACTTGACAAAGACTATATTTTTTTTTTAATTTTTTTTTTCAACGTTTATTTATTTTTGGGACAGAGAGAGACAGAGCATGAACGGGGGAGGGGCAGAGAGAGAGGGAGACACAGAATCGGAAACAGGCTCCAGGCTCTGAGCCATCAGCCCAGAGCCTGACGCGGGGCTCGAACTCACGGACCGCGAGATCGTGACCTGGCTGAAGTCGGACGCTTAACCGACTGCGCCACCCAGGCGCCCAAGACTATATTTTTAAAAACATTATCTACAAATAATCTACAACTAACATAATAGTTAATGGTAAAAAACTCAAAACATCCCTACCAATCATGTACAAGACAAAGGCATCCCCTCTCACCACTCATCTTCAACATCATTTGGGCAGTTCTAGCCAATGCAAGAAGACAAGAAGAAGAAATAAAAGGTATACAGATTGGTAATGAAGAAATAAAACTCTTTTGCTCACAGATGACATGATTATGTAGAAAATCTGAAAAAATTGACAAATATATGGAACTACAAGCTATTATAGCATGGTTGCAGGATACAAACTTAATATAGAAAAGTCAGTTGCTTCCTATATACTAACAATGAACAAATGGAATTTGAAATTAAATACACAAAATACACAATACCATTTACATTAACACCCTCAAAAATGAAATGTTCAAGTATAAATCTAACAAAATATGCACATGACTCTTATGAGGAAAATTATAAAAACTATTCTAAGTGAAATTGAAGAAAAAGTATGTAAATGGAGACATAGCCTATGTTCATGGATAGGAAGACTCAATATTGTCAAGATGTTGGTTTTTCCCAACTTGATTTATAAGTTCAACACAATCTCAATCAAAATCCTAGCAAATTATTTCATGGATACTGACAAACCATTTCTCAAAGTTTATGTGGAGGAACAAAAGATCAAGAATAATCAATACAATATTTAAGGAAGAGAACAAAGTTGGAGGACTAGTGCTACCTAAATCAAAGCTTACTATAAAGCTACAATAATCAAGATATTGGTGAAACAATAGGCAAATAGATCAATGGAATAAAATAGAGCTCCCAGAAACAGATCCACCCAAGTATAGTCAATTGACAAATTGACAAATAGTCCTTTGGCAAAGGAGTACAGACCATACAATGGATCAAAGATAGCCTTTTCAACAAATAGTGGTAGAACAATTGGATAGCCACAAACATGAATACCTGTCTATATACATACACACACACAGATCTTATATCTTTCACCAAAATTAACTCAAAATGGACTATAGACCTAAATGTGAAACGCAAAATTATAAAATTCCAGAAAATAACTTAGGCAAAACCTGTATAAACTTGAGTACAGTGATGACTTTTTAGGTACAACACTAAAGGCACAATCCATGAAGGAAATAACTGATAAGCTATAGGTCTTTAAATTAAAAGCTTCTGCTCTATCAAAGGTAATTTCAAGAGAATGAGAAGACAAGCCACAGAATGGGAGGGAATGTTTGCAAAAGACACATCTAATAAAGAACTGTTATCCAAAAAATACAAAGAACTCTTAAAGTCCAACAGTAAGAAAACAAACAATCCAATTAAAAAAAATGGATCAAAGACTTTAGCAGACACCTCAATAAAGAAAAAAAAAAAAAAAAAAAAAAAAAATATATATATATATATATATATATATATATATATATATATATATATATATGGCAAATGGGCACAGAAAAAGATGTTCACCAAGATATCTTATTGGGAAACTGCAAATTAAAACAATAAGATGCCACTACACACCTAATAGAATGGCCAAAATTTGGAACACTGACAACACCAAATGCTAGTATGTATGTGGAACAACAGGAGTTCTCATTCATTGCTGATGGGAATGTAAAAGTATATAACCAATTTGAAAGACAGTTTGCCAGTTTCTTAAAAAAACTAAAAATACTCTAAATATACCAAATAATCCTTAATTGCTCTCCTTGGTGTGTATTCAAGTACTGAAAATATGTCCACACAAAGCCTTGCACATGATTGTTTAGAGCAGCTTTATTTATAATTGCCAAAACTCAAAAGCAACCAAAATATTCTTCAGTAGGTGAATGGATAAACTGTGTTATATGCAAGAATATTATTCAGTGCTAAAAGAAATTACCTATCAAGTCACGAAAAGCCATGAGGGAAGCTTAAATGCATATTACTAAGTGAAATAAACCAATCTGAAAAGGCTATGCACTATATGATTCCAACTCTATGACATTCTGGAGGCAAAACTATAGAGATGGTGAAACAATCAGTTGTTGCCAGGGGTTGAGGAGGCAGAGGAATAAAAAAAATGGAGCACTGAACATTTTTAGGGCATTGAAAATACTCTCTATGATACTACACTGATTGATACACACCAATACACATTTGTCCAATCCATAGAATGAGTGACACCAAGAGCTAACCCTTAGATGGACTTTGGACGATTATAATGTATCAATGTAGGTTCATCAGTTGTAACAAATGTACCATTCTAGTGGGGGATGTTGATAATGGGGGAGTCTGTGCAAGTGTGGGAGCAGTGGGTAAATTTTGAATACCTTCCCCTCAATTTTGCTGTGAACCTAAAACCGCTCTAAAAAATTGATGTCTTAATAAAAAAAAGAAAGAATTCCTCTTTGAAACTAGCACTCAGATAAAGAAACAGAATGTTATCCAAACCAAGTCTTCTTCATGCCCTTTTCCATTAAATAATTTAAAGTTGGCTATTACCTTGACTTCTAATATTACCTATTTTGTCTTTCATAGAAGTTGCTCTACATTGCACATACTGTTTTATCTGCTTTCTGTCTCACAACGTTGCTTGTGAGGTACGTTCATATTTTTGTGTGTAGTTGTAGATCAGTTTTATACTGCATTGTATTCTACTATGTGAATATATCACATTTTAATGACTTAGCTCATGGGTATTTGTGTTTGCACTCATACAAGTAGTGCAGCTCTAAACATTCAAGTAGATGCCACTTGAGGTACATTTTATTTCAGCCTTTAAAATTAAGTAGGTATCTTTGGTGAAAAGAAGGAAAATATTGTAGTTGAAAATATTGAATCTAATCTAATGGATACTTAAAATAGCAGCCTTATGATAGTATATTTGATTATAATTATTAAAATATACACTTAGAATTAAAATGTTAAAACTGTAATCTTAGAATAATAAATGTATAAAGTAACTAAAATAATAAAAATAAAATAACTCTAGGAAGAGGAAAATGTAATATCTACTCTTAAAATAACAAGTGTATGTAATACAAAGAAGCTAATACCACTGACCTTAAATTATGACTTCACCAAGTTTTAGCTTTTTAAAATTGGACAAATTAACATAATTTCTCTGTGCCTCAGTTTCCCTATCTATAAAATGGGGATAATAGTAATATCTATCCAATAGGATATGTGGAAATCAAATAAGTTCATACATATAAAATGCTTGGAACAGTACCCGGCACACGGTACCAATAAATATTTATTTTACAGTACTGAATAAAGGCTCTACCTCAGGAAAACATCCTAAAGTTGTAAATAGCATAAGGCAATGTATCCAGGAATTTTGAAGCAGTAACTCCTTATAGTAGAATAAAGTTCAGTAGTTTAAACACTCTTTCACCTGCCTCAGTTGTTCCAAAGGGGATTTTTATTATTCTCATTTTAAAAAGGAGAACACTATGTTGCAGGGAATTTATATGTTTAGTTAGAAGTTGACTTTTTCCCCTTAGATAAAAAAAAATCAAGATCCACTACAGAAATGAATACAACACCAAAAATAGAAAAAAAATAGATAAATCAAGACAAATGGAGTAAGCAAAAGCAGTACTGAAAGTAAAAGGCAAAAATAGTGCATGAAATATACACCACATTAGTGTATAGTTACTAGAAGGGAAACATTCAATTCTGAGTACCTTAGTAGCCAGATCCAAGAAAGAAGCATGATTAGTGTTAAGATTCACCATGCACTTAAGAACACATACAATCACACATACGTCCTCCAATTCACATGCTCATGCATTCTGACTCACTTTTACACAACCACATATATTTTATTACACATGCATTTACACACTCATGGACCTGGACACACACACACACACACACACACACACACACACACACACCAGCAGTTGTAGTATTTGCACAGATTTTCCTTGTATTGAGTGTTCAAAAAAATGTCTCCCCTTTATAGGAGAGACGCAGTAAGATTGAGTGGCCTCCATTCCTACAATTATCCATGAAAATACATGAAATACTTTTGCAAGCCACAGACAACACAATGGCCCACTGCAGTGAAATCAGCTCTAAGGGGACGACGGTCTGTCACAGGCCCATCTCTCAGCTCTTGAATGCTTTGGCTGGATGTAACAACTTTGCCAGCAAATCTTCAGTCATGACCGATAGTTCACAATGGCGATAGAGGAATCGCAGTCCTTTACCCAGGAGACATCTACTTTTGAGAAGTGTAACTTCCTAATGTTGGATAAAATTAACTCCTTGATGTGACATGCCCCACTATGTCAAGCCGCTGGTTATAAAACAATTAAATGTGGGGCGCCTGGGTGGCGCAGTCGGTTAAGCGTACTTCAGCCAGGTCGCGATCTCACAGTCCGTTGAGTTCGAGCCCCGCGTCAGGCTCTGGGCTGATGGCTCAGAGCCTGGAGCCTGTTTCTGATTCTGTGTCTCCCTCTCTCTCTGCCCCTCCCCCGTTCATGCTCTGTCTCTCTCTGTCCCAAAAATAAATAAACGTTGAAAAAAAATAAAAAAAAAACAAAACAATTAAATGTCAGAGGAGTTCTTGTACAGGCTCTGAAAGCAGAGTGATTGAGCACAATTTCCATTTTCACCTCTTCCTGAATGAGAGACTATTTAACTGCCTTCAACTTATTTCCTCATCTGTACAATAATAATATTAATAACCACCTGACAAAATTGGTATGAGATTTAATTGATATAATTGATGTATATTGCTGAACATAGCATCTAGTACGTAATAAGCACTTAATGTTAATGATTATTAATTTTGTTATTTGTAAAAAAAAATCAGAGATGAAATCTTGAGGTAGTCTTTCTGGCAATTATCAGCTTCACTATTTTTTAGCATTTGTTTCTAATTCATAGTAAAACTCAGTATTATCTGCCTAGTGGAGAATAAACTGTTCTCTACATACAGGGTCCATGCATTTCACTCATAAACAATGCATTTTTTTTAATGATGATCTAAACACATATGTGTTTTGTGGAGCTCAAAGTGATTGGAAAACTTGTTTTGACAAAATGCCTGCTGACCTTGCTTCTTAAGATTAAGGTATAAGGTCTATACCAGTAACTATATCTCATATTGAAAAAAAAATAACTACTTTTGACATGAATTGATTGACTTCATAATGCATGTTTACAATAAGTGTATTTGTATGTAACTGATTTACTCTTCAAATAATTTGATACTTTCTTAAACACTTTGTCCAGAAGGTAATGAAATGTATTACTAAGACCACTAGTTGATAAATAATAAGATTAAAGCTATCTGCTCTTCTGTGACTGTGCCTGTGTCTATGTGTGAGAATACACAGATCTTCAGAAATGCAGATTTACTTTGGACAGAGAAACTGCTGAAGAAACCAGACAAATGGCTACTAAAAATTTGAGCCCCAAACTGTAGGAGATAACCGGATTGCCCTTTAAGATTAGGACAAATTGGGGCACCTGGGTGGCTCAGCCGGTTGAGTATCTGACTCTTACATTTAGCTCAGGTCAGGATCTCAGGGTTCCTGAGATGGAGCTCCATATCAGGCTCTGTGCTGACTGCACACAGCCTGCTTGGGATTCTCTGTCTCACTTTCTCTCTGCCCCTCCTCTGCTCACATGCATGTGCGCTTGCTCTCTCTCTCTCTCTCTTGCTCTCTCAATAAATAAATAAACTTTAAAAAAAATTAGGACAAATTGCATCCAGAGCTAACCAAACATAAATTATTACAAAGTTACTATGGGTAAATAGACAACTATTTTTAGATAAATTTGTTTAACATTCTGAGATCACATAGCTAATAAGTTCTAAATCTGTGACTAAAATATGGGTTTTCTAACTTATAACTGATTTTTTTAAAATTTAAGTGGTTTTTAATTCTTTAAGTAAATAGACACCCTTTTTGGAGCAAACTGTTACTAAAAAGTCCCAAAATATAAAGCAGATACTGAGATGCTTTGGTTGATTTGAGACTAGGGGTCCTGATTGCTGTCCCTTTAACTCTCCAATACCATCTAGAAACTCCTTATGAACTTCAACAAAGCCCTAGGCAAAGTAACACAACTTGAAAATCCTCTTGTGTGCTCTACATGGTTCTAATCGTTTATATGCTTTACAAGATCCTTAAGTTACAATATCACATTTTGTGCCCATAAGAAACACCATAATATAAGTAGATATTATTTCTTTTAAACAAAATGTAACCTATATTGAGATTTATAAATTATGTGTTTTGCTCACAGCCACACAAGTAATTAGTAAGTGGCAAAGCAAAATTAAGACCCAGATCAATGACACCATGATGCCATGGTCCAAGAATGGTTCAAGAATTAGTTTCAGTACATTATAACTATCAAGGCAAATCTAGTTTCTTGACCCAAAGAGTTCTTCAAAGATCATATAAGCACCTCTACCTCACTTTCATTCTTTTAACTGTAAATTCTAAAGACTTGCTTTCATTGAACATATAATTCTTCCCTCCTATAAACTCTACTATGATAATCCCTCGTATGGAAATTTCTCAATCTTTTCCCCTCTTTTCTACCACCTCCTTAAACTGCATTGAGGAGTGCTGGTGTTTTTCAAGAATAATACAAAAGGCATCAGGCATACAGGTGCGGTCTTTAAACTGAGGGTAGAGTTATCAGTGACAGAAGCAAACAATCAACTTTCAGATTAATGTTAGTTATAATTTTTTAGATAATTCCAGATTGAAAGTGATGAGATGCTGGAGTATTCTGCCTGGAAAGCTCCACCATCGTGGAGGTCCAAGGTTGGTGGGGGAGGGGCAGTTGGACTCCAAGAAAAGAACAGTGGATTAGGGTTATTGCACTTTAGGAAAGGGAAGGTAAATGGTTATCTACTTTACAGATTCTTTTTCTGTATTTTTTTCTTTTTAGCTCCATGTTGGTAATATCTAGGTTTGATGCATCTTCTTCTTGGGGCAATTCTTGAGGTTTAGACATTTGCTTCTATGTGATCTCTGTCATCCTCATACTTGGATGCTTTCCTATGTAAAGACAGTAGTTCTGTAGACAAAAAAGAGGAAGGAAGGAAGGAAGGAAGGAAGGAAGGAAGGAAGGAAGGAAGGAAAGAAAGAAAGAAAGAAAGAAAGAAAGAAAGAAAGAAAGAAAGAAAGAAAGAAAGAAAGAAAAGAAAGAAAGAAAGAAAGAAAGAAAGAAAGAAAGAAAGAAAGAAAGAAAGAAAGAAAGAAAGAAAGAAAGAAAGAAAGAAGAAAGAAAGAAAATAGTTGTCTGGGGGAAAAATTACTGAATGGAAATGGAGTGTGCAAGACATTTTTAAAAGTATTTAGAGAGACATGCAAAATAGTGGGGCTTCCAAGATCCTAGGGAAGAAACAGCATGAGCTCACAGGAAAGCCCTGCACTAATAAACTGGGTGACCATGGCAAGGCATCCCAAACTTCTTAGACTCCAATTTCATGTCTGAAAAGCAACTTACTAATTGTCCTGGCTCAAATCCAGAGGAGATGGTGATACTAAGGAGCCATCACTACATACTAAAATTGTAGTGAAAATCTTGATTTTGCTTGGTTTTCATCTCAAACATGGTTAAAACACTTAAGATACATAATACAGAACTGAAATTGTATTTCTATGGCATTATTGAAGAATTGGAGATATCTGATTTTTACCTAAAATGTAATAGAGATGCTGAAAACCATATAATAAAATTAAGAAGAAAATTATAACATAAAATAAAATGAGGAGGCACTAAGAATAATCCTGGGGAATAATTCTGGGAAATGATGTCAACTTAATATGAGTATTTCTTCAATATGGCCAGAGCATTCATGACAAGTATAAGGAGGGGTATTTTAATTCACTTAATCCAGAAATATTATTTATGAGCCAATTTTTCATAGCAGAAATTCTTTGGAAACTTTTTTTTTTACTTTCTAAAACAGGGAATATCAAAACCACAGTCCATGAACCAAATCTTGTCCTTCACCCATTTTTGTAAGTAAAGTTTTATTGGAAAAGAATCACATTCATTCATTTACATATTGCCTATCAGTGCTTTCATAGTACAATGACAGAGTTGAGTTGCCACAAAGATCACATGACTTCCAAAACCTAAAGTATTTACTGTCTGGTTCTTTAACAAAAATTTTGCCAACCTCTGTTCTGAAGCATATTTTATGAGTCTCTCTAAACACAAGTAATATTTAATTAATACCACAAGCATCATTTTTATACATCAGAATAGGAATTAGCAAGATATGTGATAAAACTATAAGATTATATATAGTTTATCATGTTAATATATTAAATATTAGAGAGTCTTGGACTTTTACCTTTCAACTAGTTAGGCAGTGTAAATCTTCTATGTCTTTTGTTACTTATTTGAAGAGAGACTGTTTAAATGTCTCTGGTTATTTCTCTTGAAAACACAAATAAGATAGAACCTCCTGGAGAAAGGCACCTTATATTAGTTACTCCTTCTTTGTTAATTCTTTCATTCAATTATTATGCTTTTGAGCATCTACCATCTGCCAAGCAATTTTTTTGATGTGAGGGATGAAAAAGTGAATCAAGGGGAAACAGATCTCTGCCTTCAACTAGCTTCCCTTTATTGTGTAGCCCAGGGCCTTCCACACTGGCTACTGGACAAATGTTGGTTCAGTGAATTACTGAATGAATCACTGAGTGATATTAGGGCCTCAAAAGTGATATTAGGGCCTCAACAGCTTGCTTGTCGGGAGAAGGGAAAAAACATTCTTGGGGAATCATCATGATGACTGTCTCTAGACCATCTTGAGGCTTTTGAAAATTAAGAGAAATCTAACATCTTTGAATGTTTTCCATGGGAAAAGACATATGCTTGTGTGTGTATCTGTTGACTTAGGGAGAAATTCTGTAAGTCAAATCTATCTAATATATGAGGATTAGAATTCTCTGAAACACACACATGCACACAGAATTTTTAAAAATTGGTACTATTTTTTAGGGGCGCCTGGGTGGCGCAGTCGGTTAAGCGTCCGACTTCAGCCAGGTCACGATCTCGCGGTCCGTGAGTTCGAGCCCCGCGTCGGGCTCTGGGCTGATGGCTCAGAGCCGGGAGCCTGTTTCCGATTCTGTGTCTCCCTCTCTCTCTGCCCCTCCCCCGTTCATGCTCTGTCTCTCTCTGTCCCAAAAATAAATAAACGTTGAAAAAAAATTAAAAAAAAAATAAAAATTGGTACTATTTTTAAAACTCTGACTTATAATAATAATAATGCATTAGGTCAAAAACAATATATGAGTCTAATTTAAGGGGAAAGTTTGCTCATCTACCTAAAAAAAAAAATCCTAGTGAAGATGCTGGAATTCTTAAATATGTCTTTCCAATATGATTACTTCTACTTATTTTGATGTATTTTTATGACATGTTTATACGAATGTAAAGCAAAACTAAATGCAGCTAAAGAGCAAAGTGTATCTGTCACTTCTCTACTTCTGCCTAAATATTCAAATTATCACTATTACTACACACCTCTTCTAGTTATGTTGCTTGGATGTCTTGAATGTTAATTTATAGCACGATGTCAAAGTGGTTATTTGTTTCTCAGGTCCTTGTAAAGATCTCAAATAAAAACTTCCCTTTAAACTCAATCTCTGGATCTAAGGTCACTAACGGGCATTGCATTTAAGAAGTTCTTTTCTGGTGAGCCTGGGTGGCTCAGTCAGTTAAGCGTCCGATCTCAGCTCAGGTCATGATCTCACGGTTTGTGGGTTTGAGCCCTGCGTCGGGCTCTGTGCTGACACCTCAGAGCCTGGAGCCTGTTTCAGATTCTGTGTCTCCCTCTCAGTCTCTGCCCCTCCGCTGCTTGTGCTCTGTCACTCTCTGTCTCTCAAAAATAAACGTTAAAAAAAAGACTTAAAAAAAGAAGTTTTTTCCATGCTGAGAATCATTTTGGCAGGGTGGGGAGACTGCATACTTGCCTCTCACTTTGAAGAAAGTGGATTGAGTTTCTGAACAACTGCACATTGCTAAAACTTTGGCTTTTGCCCTATATTCCAAATGATGTTTATCCCTGTGGCCATTATAAAGGATTGCTTTGCCATTTTAATAATCAGATCTGCAAATTTCCACTTAGCATCAAATCCAAACAATTCAATCTGAAGGTGATTGACATCCCTGCCTGTGCATCAACATCTATTAAACCAGATGTTTTACCTCTTCCCCTGCCAAGAGTGAGCATCTTTTTATGATCAATTGTCAAGGCAAGCCTGTCAATCGAGGCAGCATCACTGATGTTTACATGCAAAAGCATAAGTCATTCAACTGCAGTCATGCTATATCATCTATCTAGACTGTTCCCACTTCACAATTAGATTTTTTTCTTAACATGAAAATCAGCTGGAGCTCTCCCTGAAAATATTTGCTAATGTCAAAAGTGCCTTCTGACCCGCAACAATAAAATCTTCTAATTGCAATCAAAATGAAGCTCTTGTTTATGTGAGGGAATAACTTGGGCACCAAGACTGTGAGTCTGAAAATTTCCTTAATTCGCTCTTAAATTTAGAAGCCTGCAACAACTTTCCTTTCTAAAAATTATCTTTCCTTCTCTGACTAAATTGGGGGCAGATCTTGGGAAAAATCGTTGCATAGCTAATGATCTTTCAGAGCATCCTATCCACACTCCCCTTCCTAATATAAAAGAACTCGTTGCTCAATGAATGCAAGAAGATGGCATTTTAACGCAGAATGGAATTATACTGAAAACGTCAACAAGAAAACTTTACTTCCTACCTTTGAAACAAACTGAAAATACACTAAACTTCTTCAAAGACTGTTGGAAACCAGTCAAGGTAGACTCCCTTCCTCTGGGAGGTTTCATAGCATCTGAAGGGGCCTTTGGAAAATACATAGTTTAAACCTTATTCTGAAATAAAATATAAAAACAACAATAACAAATGATTAATTGTGGGAGTTTTTAGGGATGGTAATAGAATGTTCAATTTCAACAGTCATATTTCATCCCAGTTTTCTCAAAATCCAAACAATTTCCTCTTGGAGTATGTATTGTATTTTTGTATAGAGGTTGTAAAAACATTTGAGGAAATGCAAGGAAAAAGGAAAGTTGATCAATATTTTTGAGAAGACACTGAATGGAAATCCTTAAATAACAGTAAATAATCCCTTTGAAGTTCAAAAATGTGAAGTTCAGAAACAATCAATGCCATGTGAGTGTGGCTTCATTCACACATTCATTCAATTATCAAGAATCAGTGGTGGCTGAAAACATCTGTCAGTTTTTAGTTGTATTAATGTAGGAAATCCAAGACTGTACTCAGTTCTGAGATAAACTGAAAGATGAGTAAGTTTCCCTCTCTAGCAACATTTCTTTTAGAGACAGAATCAGGAAAAAATGGAGCAAAGTTTGACACAGAATGATAACTCTTGCTTACCCTGTACAATTAAAGTAGCAAAGTAATAAAATATGGCAACAGTGAAAGCTTTGTGATATTAATTTTCTTGGTCTTTATCTTTTACAGAGTACTGTATTCTTTTCCCACCTTTTCACTTCTTTCTTTT
Organism: Felis catus; assembly: GCF_018350175.1. Lineage (NCBI taxonomy): Eukaryota > Metazoa > Chordata > Mammalia > Carnivora > Felidae > Felis > Felis catus. Next base: position 126,864,995 of record NC_058373.1, read on the forward strand.
CCTCTTCTACTCACGGCAGATAGGCCAAAATCTTTGCCTAGAATTAAATCTGAAGATAAGAAAGTAGCTTAATAAAACATTATGACATGCATGCTCTGTTTAATTACATGAAAGCTTTTAAAAGTTATCTGAGCATACAGAGTCCCTATGTGAATGCATTCATATAAATTCTTCCAAGGGAAGTGCAGCTAGTTTAGTGGAAATGTGGGTAAACTGAGTTTTAGTGGCAGCAAAGCATAAACTATGTCCAAATGAGAACCAACCTCTTCTGGGAGTTTTGATGCAAGTGTAAAAGTATCCCACACATCTGCTAGTGCATTTCCTTTAGTGAGGCATGTTTCCAATGAAATAGCCGCAGGAAGAGTGGCCTCCTAAACAGCCTGACTGATACGAGCAGAAAGAGAGCATTTTCCAGTGCCCAGAATGTTCACCCTTTGTCTTTAAAACATACTGCTCCTCCTTGGGATAATTCTCCATCTGTAATGATGAGTGCTGTTTAATTTGGTTTTGCTTTATGTGTAGCCTTGGAGGCCTTTGTAGTGCAAGGATTAGAGGAGTTAGCAGGAATATAGTGAGGATTTAAGTCAGTGATAGTTGTTTAGTGGGATTGTGAAACTTAATGAGCCCCTTCAAAACTCTGTGGGAAAGATGTCCTGGTGACCACTGGGTAAGAAGACATAAATCTGAGCTGTGCTCATGTTGTTCCTGAGATCATTTGCTATAGAGAACATTTGCTTCACCTAAATTTTCTAGGAGGAAAATGACAACGGGCCCTGTTGTTGGCTGAGGTTAGCAAGCCCTCCTGATGTTCTGTGTTATCTGCTCGACAATGGTTTCCCATCTCTGCAAACTGCTGTGATGGAAGGAGGAGAAAGCATGGGAGAAGAAGGAAAGTGAAGCTTTCATGATAAAAAAAAGGAGCATATTATCCTCTTAAACAATTAAAGCATAGTCACTAGCTGAGATGATTGTGTTTAATCTTTGAATGTGTCCATGAACCTAGAAATGGTGAAGGAGGCAGGGAGAATGGCAGACTAGTAAATCTAAGGTCCAGCATTAAGAGACCACGTTAGCAGAACTCATAAGTGTAGTTTAGGGCAAAAAGGAGATTGGAACCCAAGTTAGTAAGCAAGTTAGGCAAAGAGCACCAGTGTATTGAAACAGGCTCTATTTTTTTTTTTTTTTAATGCTTCTACCATTGCCAGATAGTCTTAATGTAAGCTAGATACTTTACTGGGGTCAGACTTTCTTTATTTTGCCATTGACTAGTTCAGAAAAAGAAAGCAGGTACCTGGGTAGCTCAGTTGTTTGAGTGTCCAACTCTTGATTTTGGCTCAGGTCATGACCCCAGCCACGGTCATGGGATTGAGTCCTGCATCGGAAGCTGAGTGTGAAAACTGCTTAAGATTCTCTCTCTCTCTCTCTCTCTCTCTGTCTCTCTCTCTCTCTCTCTCTCTCTCCCTCTCTCTCCCTACCCTCTGGCCTTCTCCCCTGCTTGCACTCAATAACTTTCTCTAAAAATAATAATAATAAATAATAACAGTAATAAAATAGCAAAAAACAAAAAAAATCCCACATCTTATGTTACAAATAATATTAGGTAGGAGGCTGAATCTTCTGTTTCTTCTTACTGGGAAACTTTTAGTTATAGGAGTTATTTAATCTTTCCATCACTGACATGATCCTCAATAACTTTGTCTCAGTTCATTTGCAGTATAGAAACTAAGGATTTAATTTTGTGAGTACTAACAATACTGTACTTAGGGACTAGTTTTGAGTTACAAATACTTCCATAAATTTTCTAAGTTTGAAATATCCTCTAGTGAGCAAGCAAAATCTCTCCATTGGGTTCCTTCTCTGTGTGCAATTTACTGAATCCAAAATACTTTTGTGGTAGAAAAAAAAAACAAGAAAATAAATGAAAATAGACAAAAATAATAATGCCCTCAGCATATGTTGAAGAGAAAAAACACCTAAATGTCCAAATCACTGAAGAAAAAAGAGGAGAAATTCTAGGGATCCAACGTACAGCGTAGTGACAATGATTACCAATATTGTATCATATAATTGAAATTTGTTAAGGCACTAAGTCTTCAATGTCTCACCCCACACACAAGGTAACTATGTGAGGTTAAGGATACATTAACTACCCTTATTGTAGTCATTATTTTATGACATATACATATACCAAATCATCACAATGTACACCTTAAATTTATAATTTTACACAATGTTATTTGTCAATTATATTTCAATAAAGCAAGAAAAAAATCACTGAAAACTCAAACAATGTAACACAGCTAGTATTTAAAGTTATAATCTAAGAAAACTTACCAGAAATCATGATAGAAATGAAACTTCATATTGTAAATTCCACTGGATACTTTGGAAAATTAATCTAGAACAATCAATTCTGTGTAATATTATAATTGGATCTATTGACTTCAAAGTTAAATACCTTATTCAGTACTAAAAAAAACTCAATTTAAATGGCAACGAAATAATTTTGACACCATCAGATTGGAATAATTGTAGTTTCATAGTATAAGTCATGTCAAATGTGTGATTGTAAGTATGTCAGTTTGTACAGTGTCAGAGGCTATTGCGTATATATTCATTCAAATTAAAATTCTACATAGTTTTTATTTAGTAATTACATTAAAATAATTCAGTAATTGTATAATAAATTGTCTAACTCTATATAAATGAAGAAAATCATTGAAGTCTTTTGGGAAAAAATTTTTTTAAAAAAGAAAAACTATACAATGAAAACTAAAAATAATAAAATATGGACCACTATTTTATTTTATTTTATTTATTTTATTTTATTTTATTTTATTTTATTTTATTTTATTTTATTTTAAATTTAAATCCAAGTTAGTTAACATATAGTGTAATAATGTTTTCAGGAATAGAATTTAGTGATCCATCACTTACATGTAACACCAGTGCTTTTCCTAACAAGTGTACTCCTTAACGCCCTTGTCCATTTAGCCCATGCCCCCACCAACCACCCCACCAACGACCCTGTTTGTTCTCTGTGTTTAAGAGTCTTTTATGGTCTGTCTCCCTCCGTTTTTTTTTATTTGTTTTTATGTTTATTTATTTTTTAGAGAGAGAGAGAGCGAGAGAGCGAGTGAGAAGGAGTGAGGGAAGGGCAGAGACAGAGACACATAATCTGAAGCAGGCTCCAGGCTCTGAGCTATCAGCACAGAGCCCAACGCGGGGCTCAAACCCATGAACCGTGAGATCATGACCTGAGCCCAAGTTGGACACTTAACCAACTGAGCCACCCAGGCACCCCTCCCTCTCTGTTTTTATATTATTTTTGCTTCCTTTCCCTTATGTGTATCTGCTTTGTATCTTAAATTACACATATGAGTGAAATCTTATGATATCTGCCTTTCTCTGACTGGCTTCTTTCACTTAGCTTAATACACTCTAGTTCCATCCACATTGTTACAAATGACAAAATTTCATTCTTTTTGATTGGCAAGTAATATTCTATTGTGTGTGTGTGTGTGTGTGTGTGTGTGTGTGTGTGTATGTAATACATGTTACATATACACCTATATTATATATACCACATTTTCTTTATCTATATATATGTTTTATATATATATATATATATATATATATATATACAGACACACACACACACACACACACACATACGTGTGTGTGTGTGTGTGTGTGTGTCTGTGTCTGTGTGTCTGTATATATACACCACATTTTCCATATTGATTAGTCGATGGACATTTGGGCTCATATGTTGGCTATTGTCAATAGTGGTGCTATAAACATTGGGGTGCATGTGTCCCTTTGAATCAGCACAACTGTATCCCTTGGATAAATACCTAGTAGTGCAATTGCTGGGTCATAGGGAAGTTCTATTTTTAATTTTTTGAGGAACCTCCATACTATTGTCTAGAGTGGCTGCACCAGTTTGCATTTCCACCAGCAATGCAAAAGCGTTCCTCTTTCTCCACATCCCTGCCAACATCTGTCATTGCCTGAGTTGTTAATTTTAGCCGTTCTGATTGGTGTGAGGTGAGATCTCATTATGGTTTTGATTTGTATTTCCCTGGTGATGAGTGATGTTGAGCATTTTTTTCATGTGTCTGTTAGCCACCTGGATGTCTTCTTTGGTAAAGAGTCTATTCATGTTTTTGCCCATTTCTTCACTGGATTATTTGTTGCTTGGGTGTTGAATTTGGTAAGTTCTTTATAGACTTTGGATACTAACCCTTTATCTGATATGTCATTTGCAAATATCTTTTCCAATTCCATCAGTTGCCTTTTAGTTTTGCTGATTGTTTCCTTCATGGTGCAGAAGCTGTTTATCTTGATGAGGTCCCAGTGGTTCATTTTTGCTTTTGTTTCCCTTGTGTCTGCTGTGGCCGAGGTCAAAGGGATTGTTGCCTATTTTCTCCTCTAGGATTTTGATGGCTTCCTGTCTTACATTTAGGTCTTGCATCCATTTTGAGTTTATTTTTATGTATGCTGTAAGGAAGTGTAAACCACTATTTTTAAAGAATGTGATAGACGCTGTGTAATTATATACAAAGATTTTTAAGATATATTGTTAATTCAAATTACTAAGTTATTAAATAGTATCTAAAGAATATGTATGAATGTGTATTTGTGTGTTTAAAATAAATGGGAAATTTCTGCAAGGATATCCAAAACAAAATGTTTTTGGATTTAGAGGGAAAATCTATTCTTGTGTACACTTTCATTTGCTTGCATAAGGTGCACACATTACCTTTATGATAATAACAGTCCAATCAATAAAAGCAGAATCAATGGACACTGTGCACTGGGAGTTCAGACAAAAGTGAGAAGAACTCAGAGAGAAGTCTAACAAATTATTGGAATTTATTGGGAACAGGTAAAAGCTTTGAGGACTTGAGTGCAAACTTTAAAATATAGAAAAATGCAACTAAATCAGCCCCTCTTCTGCAAAAGTTTGTTTAGTTTTCTCGACTCACATCTGAGCAAATGGTCCTAAATTTCTCTCTGAACTTGGAATTACAGAGTTCCAGTGTTGAAAGGGACCTTTGGGATCATCTAATAGGACTTGGCATTTTATAAATGAGTAAAGTAGATGTACACTCATCCCTCCTTATCCATGGTTTCCCTTTCTGCAGTTTTGGTGACCCACTGTCAATTGTATTTAGAAAGCAGATGATCCTTTTTTGACATATGGTCAGAAGGTGAGTATTCACCTAACATTATTGATCTCAGCTCATCTCATCACATAGGCAGTTTCTCATTTTATACCATCACAAGAAGGGTGAGTATAGCACAATAAGGTATTTTGAGAGATACCACATTTATGGCAGTATTTGTTATAGTTCTATTTTATTATTAGTTATTGCTGTTAATTTTTTTTCTGTGCCAAATTTGTAAATTAAACTGTATCGCAGATATGCATGTAAAGGGGAAAAACACATATACGGTAAAACCTTGCAAACATAATTCGTTCCAATAACATGCTTGTAATTGAAGCACTTGTATATCAAAGTGAATATCAAGAACCATGGCTCAGTTGTGATCATGCGACATTCAGGTGTTACTCACTACTCATATTTCAAGACATCGCTCATTTATCAAGTTAAAATTTATTAGATTTGTTTGCTCATCTTGTGGAACACTCACAGAACAAGTTACTTACAATCCAAGGTTTAGTGTATAGCTTTCAGTACTACATGGTTTCAGGTATTCTCTGGTGGTCTTGGAAACTGTCCCCTGCAGATTAATGGAGAAGAAGGGATTACTGTGCTTTGCAGATGATGTGTGCTGACTAATTCAGCTTGGGCAGGTGGAAGGGCCTACAATTCAAGCCACCTCTATCAGAACTCCATCACAACACAAAATTGGCCTAGCAAACTGACAAATGCAGGATGGATTTTTCAACCTCATTTGTGGCCTCCTGAGTCACAATGGGATGGGAGTGTTTCCTGCTGGGAAGTAAATGTATAATGACTCTCCTGAGGGAGAATTCAATACAATATAAAATAAAAATCAATAATAAGGCATCTGTTGTCACCTTAAGAGAGTTGAACTATGGTTATTCTATTAACTCACTTTCAAACAGAGTAGAAGTTGGTAATGGAGCCATGATCCTATTTTTGTTTGTTTTTCTTTTATTATTTTTGGGGTTTGCTTGCACTAATGTGTTTTTTTTCAAATGTTTATTTATTTTTTTTAACGTTTATTTATTTTTGAGACAGAGAGAGACAGAGCATGAACGGGGGAGGGTCAGAGAGAGAGGGAGACACAGAATCTGAAACAGGCTCCAGGCTCTGAGCAGTCAGCACAGAGCCCGATGCGGGGCTCAAACGCACGGACTGTGAGATCGTGACCCGAGCCGAAGTCGGCCACTTAACCGACTGAGCCACCCAGGTGCCCCAAATGTTTATTTATTTTTGAGAGAGAGAGAGAGAGACAGAGTGTGTGCGCACACATGAGTGGGGGAGGGGCAGAGAGAGGAAGGGAGAGAGAATCCCAAGCACACTCGGACTGTCAGTGCAGAGCCTTATGTGGAAATTGAACTTACAAACCGTGAGATCATGACCTTAGTGTAAATCAGACCCCTAAACCGACTGAGCCACCCAGGAACCCTGCACTGATGTTTAGAGCACCACAACATAAGGTAAGGCTTGAGTGGCCAAGAATCATCTTTTAAAATCTTATTATGTTAAGTTACTGGATTGAGGGCATGTATGACATCTAATAGCAGCTAATTTTTTTTTTAAAATTTCACCCTTCTTTGTTAATTTTTTTTTTTTTTTCTGTAAGAGTCACATAAGAATGCTGGCTAGTTTCACTCATGTTCCTCCTTTTAGTTTTGCGATTTCTGGGTAAAATAATAACACCTAACACTTCTACAGCACTTACTACATATCAGACATTCTTCCAAAGACTTTGAAACTATTAAAACCATCTACCCTTCCAACCACCTTGTAAGGAAGGCACTGCTATGTTTCCCACTTTACAAATGAGGAAGCTGAGGCACAACGTGCTTAAGCTACCTGATTACGATCACACAGCTGAGACGTAACAGAGCCAAACTCCAGTGCTCATGATCATGACTCCAGAGGAGTGTCTGTGGAAAGCAGTATGGACCTTGCCCTAAAAGCCTCCTTTTTTCTTTTTTTTTTTCTTTTTTTTTTTCAACGTTTTTTATTTATTTTTGGGACAGAGAGAGACAGAGCATGAACGGGCGAGGGGCAGAGAGAGGGAGACACAGAATCGGAAACAGGCTCCAGGCTCCGAGCCATCAGCCCAGAGCCTGACGCCGGGCTCGAACTCACGGACCGCGAGATCGTGACCTGGCTGAAGTCGGACGCTTAACCGACTGCGCCACCCAGGCGCCCCTAAAAACCTCCTTTTTTCTTATACAACAGAGAAAGCACGGTCAAATGCAGGAATAAAATCATAATCCCAAATAACTATTCAGTAATTTACAGTCTCAGCTGCTAGGCCTCCCAGTGCTTTTCTGCATTGAGAGAGCAGATGATCTGAGGAAAATAGCTCTGTCCCATACACTTTTGTATAATAGGCAGAAATTTTCACAGGATTCAGAATCAACATGGATAGACGCTTACTAAATCAATTTGTATTTTGCGCCCTCTTTAACCTCACCTGTTGGTGTGTGTCTATCCCCTACCCCATCACCCCCACCCCCACCATGATTACTTGTGCCCTTTTGTCCGAGGTTCCTATGCCTGCTTATGTGCATAAATGTGCAGTTCACCAGTTCTACGCCACCTTTCCACGACTGCCTTTGGCAGCCAGTGTCTCATCCTCTAAAATCATTCCTCTCCTCCCTTCCATTGTGAGCTGGAAAGAGGAGTGATTGATGGGCTGGTAAATTCAATACTCTATGGAAAGTGTTTTGTTGCTGCTATTGTTTATTTTAAAGAAGACTCTGATGAGTCTCTAATGCTTGTATTTAAAGCAGAATGCAGTGTGACAACGGGGGAAAGGTTTAGGTAAGAAACGATCCTTCCAGTTTCTGGAAACAGGCGGTATGGGCAGCTCTCTGTGTAGGTGTGTAAGTGTGGTCTGATTCTGAGGGCAAGCCATGTGAAGGGGTCCTGGGACTTCAGCTGCCTTTTCAGGGCTAAGCTTCACACATACAGTCCTGATTACACCCTGACTTACTACTCTGTCCCTACTGCCGTGCATGGTGCATGGTATTGCAAATGTTAGCCCCACAGTGCTGGCTGCATTTTTTGAATATGCAAAGCTGCTGGCCTTTGCGGCTTCAGTCCCTCTGACTGAAATGACCTTCCTTGCCCCTCCCCAGCCCCAGTTCATTCTCCCCCCTTCCGTTGAGTGTTGCTAAGGGCAAGCTGCAGTCTCCATTCAAAGTCATTCTTCATGGCAATATAAAACGTTTCCTTGTGCTTATGCCATACACTCATCTCCTAAATGTCCCTGTAGGAACTGGACTGTTTGCCTGCGTCACAAATGGTCAACGAATCATCTCCGTACGTAGCCTTTGAACGCACACAGGGTGCATGCGGTACCGTGATTACTTGTTCACGTGTAGTTTTCTTTGCCTTATGTTTGCCATTCTCTAAATCCAAGGCATTATTTCTCTCAAGGTGTATGAACACTGCACTCTCTCCCTTCACATGTCTGTGTAAAAAAAATAAAGGGGGATTTAAAGAGAATTATTTTCATTTTGTGCATTTTATGAGGGAGGGGTGGAGGGAGAGAGGAAGATGTCCGAATTGTCTGGAAAATTAAATCTATAATTCACTTTGCCCTTTATGAGCTGCTATAGGAGATATTTTTAGTATTGAAGATGAAATAAAAATGAAAGCAAAATATATTTTTAAATAATGTGACCTTAAATTTCATTCTATTTGATACTTATTAAGTTTGCTATGGCCCAGTACCTATTCTAGGTATTTGGAATACAGAGCTAAATAAGAAGTCCAAAATAGAGGTTAGAAAGAAAAAGACAATGGATCTGGTTTAATATGCTATCTTAAAGGGTAAATTTTCAGAAATCAAAATTAACCTGTAATGGAGGCTGACTTGCATTTCACATCAAAGCCTTTAATTTAAAGACTCATTTTTTTTTCTGGTCATGTTTACAGATTTCCATGATTGTTTATGAGTTCTGCTATCTGTACCTTTGTGAGACTCTTTACAGGCCTGGCTAATTGCAGATACTTGAAGTGGAAAACACCCAAAGATACTACGAGTGGATGCATGAGTAAAAGGGGGATGTGAGGCAGTGAGAGAAAAGGCTGATAAAGAATCTGTGTCCTGATTAGGGCTTTTAATGAGACTCCATTAAGGCAGATATGCAAGTAAATCTAAAATATGGCTCCTGTATGCTTCCTCTCAGTTGAATTATTAGGTATCTTCAGGGCATCAGAGAATAAGGAAGAAAGGGGACCAGGTTAGAGAAAAAAGTGACAAGTGTGACAAGAAGGAAGGAAGGAACGTACCTCTAATGAAGCCTGTACTTGTACTATATTCCTTCATCTTAAAGTTTGATAGTTTCTATTGAGCCAACATCTTTAACTATTCGTCTCCCATATAATCATTAGGAAAACCTTCTCAGAAATTTATTCTTTTTTTGGCAGTCTTGGTGTTAAATTTTTTCCTGTCCTTTGAGGCAAATAGATAAGCCTACCTGGAGCCTATTTGTTCAGGTGGTTTGGAACAAATCACGTATGCTATGCTCCTCCATGGAGACACGGCTGAACATTACATCATTCTCTCCTCTGTTTCCTGTATTTTTTGAAGTCACTCAAGCAGCAGCTGTAGTCACTCTTAAAGCGTGCAAGAGGCACTTCTCCTCCAGGTGCTGTTCCCCAGTTGTACTAATGTTTTCCTTCCACATCCTGTGTATATTGGTCAGCCCTTGCCAAGTGTAATACTCTCCTTTCATGTAGAAAATAATTTTCAAGCCTAGTATCCATCTGAGAATGACCTAAGAACTTCTAGAACATATGATAACTTTGCTAACGTATTCTCTCAGGAAGCAATGTTTATAGAGGTTCTTACCTGTAGATTTTCAGATGCTTCACTTTGTTAGTGAAAATAAAATCATTTACCAGAAAAAAAAACATGAAAAGGAGAGAATTTTGTAGTCCTAATAATCAGAGAGATGTGTTGGAATAACTGAGATTCTGGCAATTTTTCAGGAAGATAAATTTCTTTATTGAAAGAAAAAACATACTGTTATTAGAACTAAGTAGAAGGTCAAAGTCTAGTCATAGGAATAAGAAAAAAATTGCTTGAATTAGTAGATCTTGGTCCTTAGGTAAGAAGTACCCCAGCCTGTTCAGATTTTATTTGTTAGAGTTTAAATTCTCCTGGATTAGGAGAAGATTAATTTCAGAGCCTGAGTTAGCTTTTGACCTGTGTATGGGACCCAAGTGGCCACAGCTGTGGGGAATAGGAGCCCTAGTATGGCAGGGATCATAGTCCTTTGTGTAAAGTAAAGAGAATTCACACGTGCTGTAGCCATCACACTCTCATAGGTACTCTGGAAATTGTTATCATCAAAGTCATCCAAATAGCCATACTGGAATTAGATTTGCAGAATCTAAGAGCTAATTTTAGTATATTGGAGTGGCAAGGCATAAACTATCTTGGGTAAGAAATGAGGATGACTTCACCAAAGGAAGGATAATCGAATTTACATTAATCAATAAAGCAGACATATTTCATATGAACTCTATTAACACAGTGCTTTGAATGTGGTATATGCCATTTTATTATTTGGATGCAATTCTGAGCCTGCCATTCTTCCACAGCATGAAATTCATTTCTTACTTTCTATTGTTGTTTGGAACAAAAAATAATACAAGAGGAGAATTTAAAGGGTACATAAAGTCACTTACTATATTTCTTCAGTTCCAATGCAATAAATTTCTAGTTTCTTTTAGTTGCCTTGTGTCTGTGCAAGTTTTTGCCACCCCCAGACTCTGAAATTCTTTGATCAACCCTTCAGAAATTATAATAACCCATATATAGTAGGAATCATCTTTCAAAAAATGAAAATTTTGTTAAATGTGTTATGTATGACATTAATGTGAATAGTTAAGTGAATCCAACCTTAAAATTGAATGCTAATAAGGATTTTTTTCTAACTATTTCAGATCAGTTATTCTATGAGATGACAATCCTGACCAAATGTTAGTATGAAAGACAACTGGTCAAATCATGCCTTAGTATAATCACAGGTAGAATTCACTTAAACAATTAAAATATAAAATAAAGCATCAATATAACATAAAACACAAACATAAGAAAGTTTTAATTGTATTATTTTTTTCTGCAAAGTTAAATTGAGCACCTGCTGTTTACCAGGTTGTATTACTACTTGGCTTCTATGCTTCAAATACCTTCTCATCGACATTAGAATGAACTCTGATTTCCTTACTATTCCCTCCAAATTCTAAGCTGAATACATACATTTCTCTGACTCCCTATTCCCACCAAAGAGCTCTCCCCTCTGTTTCTGTAAATCCCCAGAGCTCAGTTTTGCACTTACTATTATTACTCTTGGTAACACCCCTTATCTCCCCAATCCTGCTTCCAACCTCCACTCCTAAAATGGTTCTACTTTTCTTTTTACTTATATTTTGATCTTTCTCCACTTTTGTGGGGTAAGAATTTGCAGATTTTGTGCCTACTGTATTCTGAATATCCAGAATAGTGCCTATCACAAAATAGATCTTCAATAAATAAGTGTTGTATATTCTAGATGCAGGGGATTTAATAGTTTGTCCTTAACGGAGTTTTACGATCTCTACTGAATAAGATACATTTTTTTCAAATACATAACCAAAGCACATGTATGTTTTTGTTGCTATCTTTCAACATCATCCAGTCTTGCCATGTGAGTACATGGTTTCATATGTCTAGTCATAGGTCTGGCATTATTGTTGAGTAAGTAAACCCCTCCACCTATCAAAGTAGTGGAAAGACATATCGCTCATACATAATGCAAAGAAAGAAAATTTTAGGTTTGGAATTTTTTAAAGAAAGTTATAATAGATTTCTAGCGTCTTATTATTCGTAGAAGACAAATACGCTTTCATTCTTGCTGATATCGTACAGTCAATTGTTTTGTCAATCCAGCAATGCTTCCATTATAAAGATAGTGAGTTTTTAGTCAACTGTTTTTACTTTATTATCTTAAAGTTGGAGTTACATGTAATATGGGTTACTACAAGGTTTATATGATGAAATAATGAGTATTATCCCTCCATTGTTGGATTGCTGAATATTAGGAGAATGAAAAGGTTGGGGAATATAACAAAAATATCACTACATTATAGTTAATGATTAAAGTTATGTTTGCAGGTAAGCAAATATCCAGGTAATAAACAAAACTTTATTTAACTGTTCACATGTTTTGGTGTAACAGCATCAAATAGATATGTTTCTAAAACTTGTCAGATTTTCCCATCCTTAGAAATGAGACTTCAGCACTTTTCCTTCCAAAAAAAAAAAAAAAAAATCCAAACGAAATGCTTAAGCCATTTTTAAACTTTTATTTTGTGTATTTTTTTTAATCACATTTTTGGTCGTGTTAATTTTTTCCCCTTATTTGCCTTATTATTCCATCTCTACCTTCTAAACCTTACCTGAAAGCCTTGTCATTTCTATGTAATAAGTATTTCCTCAACCCTTCCCACTACCAAGAGATTATGATCATTGGATTAATTCTCATTGCACTAACTCTGTTCAGGTCTGTTTGTGTATTTGTCACAGTATTAGATTTTAAGATGCCTGAGAGCACATAATGTTTACATCCATCCTTTCATTTCTGTAGCCCCTGGAATAGCTTCTGAGACATACCATTGTTTAGCACATCTTTTATGAATTTAATGTCTATATGACTTGAATTTCATGAGCATTGCAAAACAGGTCAAGTCTTGAGAGCCAGGTGCGGAGAAATGAACAGTTTTAGTTGACAAGTACAGCTGATACCAGTAAATATTCTTCCTCCAAAAGATAAAGCATCTATCTTATTTTTTACTAATGTCAACAAAAGAAAAAAATACCAGAAATTGAAACCAATCACATATTAGCAAGAGAATTGAACATTTCATTTGAACTAATTTTATGTTGTAACATATTAAAATAGAAAACTACTAAAATTTCCACAAAACACCCCATGGCTTAGTAACTTATGAAACAGATTTCAAATCAGATGAAGCAATTCTTTTTTAGAACAAAATTTCTGCTATGTACTTTTCATTTTGCTAGTTAAATTGCATGTGGTATAAGCAAGAAAGCATTTTTCCCCCTCTTGAGACCTCAGATTACCAAAAGCACTATAAAGACTCCTCTCTTAGTCTTTAGAAAGAGAATGAAGCCAACATCAAATATCTCACTTAGGGAATGATTGAAGGAAAAGTCTCATATCTAAAATTTGTAAGTGTTCAAAGATTCTCCTCAAATCTTAGATGTTGAGGGGCACATGTGGTTCTAAAAAGTGCATTTAGATTCATGGTTAAAGAATTGCTAGGACCAAATAAAATAAGCAAGAATGGGATGCCTTGACAAGATACTGTAGTGAACAGGAATAGATCTAAATCCTCAATATTCCATAGTGGTAAAGGAAAAATATCAAATGTGAGAAGCGAGGGATGAGGGCCTTAATCATGACTTCACAAAGTTATGATTATGGATTTATTAAATCTAACAAAAACAAACTTTTATTATAATTACCATCACCCAGATAGCTATATTGGACATGTATTTTATACGTACCAGAAGATGATGTGATTGATCAATAAACAATGGATTTACTGAATATCAAAAAAGTAGAACTAGTCATCTGGTCAAATGCATCAGTTATTTGTAAATTTGATAGTCATGGGGTTCTCAGTTTGGGAAATAGACATAATCTTTACCATTCTCCACCATGTAATCGATTATATACTTTTTATTTATGAAGCAAATGTTGATAAAAATGAGACAAAATAAACTATTATGTTATAAGTTTATATTATGACAGTTATACAATTATTCCCTCATCCAGAGTGGCTACTGGAAGCCAAATGCCATATTATTATAATTACTAATTATATTCTTTCCCCCCGTACCCTAACATATAATAAATTGGCTGTTTTGGAAAGTAACCTTCATAAACTTTGATGCATTGCCCTTCTATTTTTGCATTTTTCCCATCACCTTAGTTTAGACTCATATCATATCCATTATGTAACTTCCATATAGTATTCTCATCATTCTCCCTGCCCCTAATACGCTGCTGTTCAAACATTTCTCCATACAGTCACTGGAATTTTATTTCTTAACATCCAAATATGTCACTCTTCTGTTTAAAATGTGACTGTCCCTCCCCTTACTTTCAGAATAAAGAACAAACTCTTAGGCATCATAATTCTCACTGACCACTCTTTCTGCAGCCATACTAACTCATTTGTTGTTTTATTGACTATATTTATTGCACATCCCCTGTCTCCCAATTACTGTGCTTATGTTTCATGTATATCATATCATGTGTATCATCATATTTATTCCTTGTAGTGGACACTATTGATGCCCCAACCCAATCCCCTTTACTGGTTGATGTGCCACCTCTCCAGTTGTGAGGATTAGCTGCTAATGACTAATAGAGACTTGCCCTCCATCAAATGGGAGCCACTTCATCCAGGAGTTTACACACTTCATTCCCACTCCTCCTCCCACCTACAGCCCATGACTGACAGATTGACTGACTGACTGACTGACTGACTGACAGACAGACTGAAAGGAATTATGACAGCTAGCTGCCTTGCCTCAAAGTGAGACCAACTCTATATACTTCTTGTTCCTTAAAATTTCCATGGGATTAGGCCAAGGGTGAAGCTGGTCTCCAACTGAAACCATTTCCTTGATTAGCTTATTTTTCCCTGTTTTATCCGTGCTTTTCATTCCCTTTGTACTGACAGTACTCTTTCTATGAAGAGTTGGTATAAGAATCTGCTTCTCAGGTTCCTGATTTAGGAAACCCAAGCTAAGATATCCTTGAGATGAATTTTGTGAAGCTCATATGCCTACCATCATTTTACAGATGAGAAAATGAGGGTTCAAAAATAATAAGTCGTTTCTTCCTCTATTCTTTCATAATAATTGATACATTGTTTTTAAATAATTGGCAAAATATTACAGTGAGTCACAAGTGCAAATAGCTTCAGAGTTCAGGGAGGTAATATGCACAGGAACAGGCTAAGATATAAGACAATATACCTGTGGAATAGTTGTTGAAAATAGATCTTGGGTCACCAAAAGCCATTCAGATGTTCTTGATTTTTTCAAGATGATGCCTGTAGGTCCAAATTGATCTTTGTGCTATAGGTTTGTATTTTAGTTCCAAAGTCCCAAATGAATGAAGGCACACATTTCAATATATTTACTTTATTCCAGGCACTAAACTAAATGATGTAGCATGTGACTTGATTGAGCCTCCATTGTACTGTGTAAACTGGATGTTTATGATAGATGGAAGCTGCTGGTTGTGAACCCTACAGCCATCTTTCTCCTTCTGAACTTGCCAGCAGAGCCTACTTTGTACCATAGTGGCTGAAAATAATCAACATACTCCCAGGCTGCCTTGAGGCTAGGGACGGTCATAAAATCCCATTAATATCCCATACAATATAATGGGTATATAATCCCATTCAATGGAATTGTGGGCATGATTCTCCTACTGATAGAAGAAGAAGAAGAAGAAGGAGAAGAAGGAGAAGAAGAAGAAGAAGAAGAAGAAGAAGAAGAAGAAGAAGAAGAAGAAGAAGAAGAAGAAGAAGGGGAGGAGGAGGGGCGGGGGAGGGAGAGGTACAACCAATCAGAAAGTGCAACCCATTGTTTTTCTGTAAGAATGGGATACCCAGGGCGGCTACAACCATCTTTCTGATTGATTGATTGATTGATTGATTGATTGATTGACTTATTGATTGATTGAGCAAGAGAACGAGTGAGCAGGGAGAGGCAGAGAGAGAATCCCAAGCAGGCTCCACACTGTCAGCACAGAGCCCAATCAGGGTTCTAACCCATGAACCATGAGATCATGGTCTGAGCCGAAATCAAGAGTCAGATGCCTAACTGACTGAGCTACCCGGCTGCCCCTAGCCATCTTCTGACCATAAAGGTTGATCCCTACAATACAGTGAGGATGGAGAGCAGAGAGATAGGAAAAGCCAGAGCACCCAGTGATGAAGATAAATGTGAGCACTGAATCAACTCTGAGGCTCCTTCCCTTTAGTTTCTTGTTAAGTAAAAACAAACAAACAAAACACACACACTCTTGCTTGAGCCTCTTTTAGTTGGTTAGCATTTGGTCACCAGCAGCAGAAAACATCCTGACTGACATGATATGGAAAAAAAGGAAGCCTCAATTAATTTTAGTGGCTTAATCATTTTTTTACTGCTAAATCTGACATGTAACATTGTATAAATTTAAGGTGTATAATGTGTTACTTGCACACATTTTTGTATTATAATATATAAAATATGTATGTGATATATAATATGCATGTAATATATAAAATGTATGTGATATTTATCACATTACATACTTAGAGTACAGCACTATTGTCTATGTTCCATAGCCTGTACGTTAAATCTCTACGGCTATTTTGGTACTTGTTACAAGTTTGTACTCTTAAACACCATCAATCTTATACTCCCACCTCCGTCCTCTGGTGACCACTGTTACCAAGAGTGTTTGGTACCAACCCAAAAAACCTCAGTGTTTTGTTTGTTTGTTTGTTTGTTTGTTTCGTTTTGTTACATGCTTGATTTTTCTAGATTCCACATATAAGTGATATAATACAGTATTTGTCTTTCTCTGTCTGGCTTATCTTGCTTAGCATAATGTGTTCATGGTCCATTCATGTTGTCAATTTTTTATAGGTAATAAGTGGCAGTGTTAAACATTCAGACTTGGATCATCTGACACTTATATGTAGAACATTTCTCCTTCTGTAGCATTCAATGTTTGTAAAGGCTTCCCCTTTTTATATGGTTTTCATTAGGATTCTTTCAAATGCTACATTGACCAAATGGTTCAGGACATCTGGATTTCCCAGGGAAATAATGTGCATAAGGAAGGATTTTCACTGAAGTATTGAGGATGAGCACCCAGCTTATTTTTGTTCTCTTTAGAATAAAGCTTTTAATATAAAGCTTTGCTATCTCAAGTAGCTGGACCTTCAAAATAATGTACTTTTTAAATCTTCTGTTCATATTTCTTCCATAAAATAAAAGAATATTATTCCATTTGAGTGATGAGCACGATAATTTGATTGGGATATTGATTCTCAATTTTTCAGTACCTAGGCATTTTTTTTTCCATACTCAGGAAGTTTCTTTTAAAGGCACACTTAAGCAATCTGGAAAGTTTAGTCCTCTACCTAAGCATAAGCAGTGTAAAGAAAAAATAAAAACAGGAACATTTTTTGGGGAAATAAATTCTCAAAATTGTTTGTAGGAGATAAATATGTATGGATTCAAACAGAGATTTGCGTAAAATCACCATAAATGGCATTTGTATCAAAGAATATTTTTCATAATTCAGGTGTCTCTTATTTAAAAGTTTTAAGTTTGAAAGAGTAAGTGATTTTTACAATCAACTGTGTAGTTCACAGGACTTTCATCTGTATCTTGCAAAATGCTTACTAGTTCTTTTTTGAGAGACACTGCAGAATGAGCCTCGATAATCATGACCTTATTACTCCAGTAAAATTTCCTTCTAATATATCACATATAATCACTGCTTTGGCAGAAGAGCCAGAAAAGCATAAATACACAAGGGGAAAGAAGTTAGAAGGGAGATATTTGTTAACAGGATGAAATTGAATAAGGACAAATGAAGTATAAACAGTTGATTATTAGAAAGAACTTCAATAGTTTCCCAATCAAGAGATAGGAACTATTTCCTTTGGGGATAAATCAGATTGATTTATTAAATTTGAAATATTCCAAGCTAGTTTGAGAAAACAGGTAATACTGTTTTTTTTTCCTAGTTCTTTACAATTTAAAATGGATTACCGTATGCATTTGATCATTTGATCATTACAATTTTCCTGAAAGGTAGATAAGCTAAGGATTATTACTTTATTATTTTATAGATTTTGAAACTGAGACACAAAAAGAATACTTGTCTAGGGCTTTAGGCAGTAATTGGCATATTTTGTTCTAAACTCTAGAATTCTATTCTACTATTTTTACAAATGCCACTGTTAGAAATTCTGAATAACTGAGCCTGAATAGAACATAGAGTTTTCTGCAGTTTCCTATTTTAGGTTGTTAAGCAAAAGAGCTTTTCTTTGAATATTTCAGGACTTTTTCATTTTTATTATTATGGAAGAATAAAGAAGGTTAAGAATCAAGTTGCCCCCCCCACCAAATTGAAAAATAATAAAGACAACTAATAAGAGATACAACTGTTATGAACTGGAGATATTTTATATTTTATATATTTTATATCTTGATCTGAGTGATGATTATGCAGGGTATGCAAATATAAAAAATTATTATCAAGCTGTAACTTTAATATTAGTACACTTTACTGTGTAAGATTTAGCTTGACAAAGGTAAAAATAAGTGTGTGTGTGTGTGTGTGTGTGTGTGAGTAATCACATCTATAATCTCATTCATACATATAGAACTCTTCTAGATATAAAATTAATGTTGCAATGGCAACTTTGTCCAATGCTTACTTTGTTACACAGGCATATTAAACTTGTTGTTTTAAGTTTCTGTATTTATTTTGAGAGAGAGGGGCAGAGAGAGAAAGAGAGAGAGAGAGGGAGAGAAAGAATCCCAAGCAGGCTCTGTGCTGTCAGTGCAGAGCCTGACATAGGACTCAAACTCATGAACTGTGAGATCATGACCTGAGCCAAAACCATGAGCCAGACACTTAACAGACTGAGCCACCCAGATGCCCCTAGAAAAACTTACCTTTTTAGTGTACACATGATAAACTGTTAAAGAATAATATAAAACCCATTGTCAGTCATGAATGAAATGGTCTATTTACATAACTAAAACTTTTTTGGGAATTGTTCTGCATTCTCCACTTCTAAGGCCCAGACCAATGGGCACAGAAAAGATAATAAATATACACTCATTGATCAAGTGAAATAAACTTCAAAAACACAGGGTGTGCCTTTGACAAATCTTGCAAGCTCCATTTCTTTCTCTCCCCATATCTGGACTACATCTTAACTTGGTATGATTCTTGGCTGTCCAGAGTCACCAGACCTTCCTTGGCCAATCATCCTTCATGGTCCAAAGTTTCCCGTGAATCTGTCTCAGTTCATTTCAACAAAGCATATGTGCATATGATCACCATCTTGGCTCCTATCTGTGAAGTAACCTCTCTTAGCTCTAAAGAGGAGATGGGTAAGGCGTCTGTGTGCAGGTGTGTGGGGGAGGGTGAGAAGCAGTAAGCTGGTAACAAATGATAGTATAGGTACTATACTAGATACTGGATACTTCATATATCTTAAAAATTCTCACAATATTGTAAGCTAAGAATTGGTCTCAAGGTATATACGATGCCAAAATATTTCCATTTGAAATAAAGTTGAGAAGAAAAATCAGCTTTGTCTCACTCTGAAGGGCAATCTATTGTTATTTTGTTATTTTTCTTATTCATATTCGACTTAAATTACAGAACATGAGAGCAACTTTAGGGATTTCTAGATAGATAGACAGATAGATGTTATATATTCATATATATGGATTCCGCAGAACATATATATTCTTTATATACACTGAAAGGCATTCAGTGTTCCACAGTTAGTTAAAAACATAATTAAGACTAAAATGTAGATCTTTCAATTCTGTTGGAATGTGACTTCTTTTACATGAAGCTCTAAGGTGCTGAATGTCCATCTAATAATGCATCACCTCTCCTAAAAGCTAGTAACAAGTTTTAAAAAAAATTTCTTGGAAAGAAAAACAATTTCAATTTCAAGTAAAAAGTTCTTAATTAGGTTGTAATCCCACCCCTCTCTTACATGCATGATAGACCTTTTCTCATTATATTTTAATTATGTGTATTTTCTCATTTCTCATACTAGACATGAAGCTTTGAAATTGAAAGCTCTATTATTTGTCTCTGTTTTTTGTTTGTTTTATTTTGTTTTCTCTGGGTTTTTTGTTTGTTTGTTTGCTTGCTTGCTTGCTTGTTTCACCCTAGTAGGGATTGGCATATAATTAGTCACTTAGTTTGATGCATGAATGAAGATTGAATGGTCTCCTGGATGGATAGTGGCATTTTGGTCAACTTGATTGTCGGTAAGGAATCTATTATTATTATTTTTAATCTAGGGAAGCCTTTGGTCCATCTTGAAAATATCACCTATTGACAGCCTACTTAAACTACAGGTAAGTATGGCAGCCAGAGTAGAAATAAGTCTGTCATTCCTACAGTGGCTCTCAGTCATTGTAAGAGGTAGTCAGGATTTACTCCCAAGGAGAGAGATACAGTACTTTATTTTACTGAATTTCATTCCAAGAAAATAATGCTGTTGAAACAACTCAGAATGTTGGCTAAAACAGACATGTTAGTTTTAATCAAACTTTGTGATCAATCACTTGGGAAAGATCATTAGGTTCTGCTATAATTCATTGTATATGCTAATATATCATATAGTTTTTTTTTTTTTATCTCAAATGGAGGAGGGGATGTTGTCTATTCCTTCCACTTTGCTTATAAATGGCCAAATCTACCCTTCTCTTCAATGATCAGTGCTAAGTGTTTCCTCCACAGATGCCTGGCCAACTGAGATTAGATGCACAACTAAAGTGAATTTCTCCCCAATAGTAAGTGTGTTTGCTGTGTTAAGGACACTGTCTGGGCTTAAGGATATGGATGCAGATGTAGGAAATTGTCAAAGGGAAAAGACTGATTTCATTAGCTGGAAGTGGCTGAAACTTTTCCCATTACAATAATAGTAAGGTCAGAAGTCTGATTAAGAATTCATATTGCATATTGGTTAGATTTCATTATAAAAGGCAATTTGTCAAATTACTGGAAAATTTTATCAAATGCCATCATCATCTGAAATGACACTGGCGAACTATGCACCCCTGAAAGTAGATGCCTGGCATTTGTGGTCACCAAGAGAAGTACTAAGACACAGCTCCATGGGAGAACAAGAAAAATGGATTATTTGGTATAGGAAATGAAATGATTAGAAAGATTAACCATTTTGCTTTTTGTGGTTAAGGAGGGCCCTCACAAACAAAACAAAACAAGCAAACAAAAACTCTGTGTATCACTGAACTTCACATTGGTAAGAGGGGAAACCAATGAAAGCCCACACCCATGACTACAATAGCAAAAACAGGAAGATTGTCATTGAATTCTGTTTTCTAGAAGAAGATGAACAGCAGCTACCTTTACGATTCCTGTATACCCTTCTGATGGTCAGAGTCTCCTCCTGATTGCCTCCTTGTGGCCCTGATGTTGACTGGATGTTAGCACTCAGAAAAGTTTGGCAGCTTAAGAATGTGCTCTCTTTCTTCTCAGCTATAAACTGCTCCCAAGGTGACTCTAAATCCACAGCTGTAGGCTGTGTTACAGTGAAGGGAAAAAGTGACACTACCCTAGTAGGAATAAAAAGGGAGCTTCTTTCACTGCCCCTTGTTATAAGAACAATCTAGGCCTGGATAAAGTAAGTTTTCTCTTTGGTCTGCCCACTGAGAGTGTCAACATCTTCACTACAATTGTCATGCATGGTTAACTTGGGCCCCTGCAAATATACTAATGACAATAGCTGGAAGGGTCTTTTGTTTTGTTTGTTTGTTTTATCTGTAACTTCACAAGAAAATATTTTTCCAGAATAACCTAAATAGTATTCTGAGATGTGGATTATATAATGGTTACTCTATAGCTGCCTTTATGCTTATGATGTAATAATATTCTGATTTTCATTTCCCATGCTGTTTTAGTAGTATTTCCAAGTCTTCATGAGTAATTAATAAAAATCCTTGTCTGTTAGAGCTATCTTTTTTTTCCTGACATAAATACTTTCCTACTCTCCCTCCTCCACCTTCTGCTACCCTCCTCTTTTCTTTCCCCTTCCTCTTCTATCCTCCTCCTCCCCCTCTTTCTCTACCTCCTTCTACTCTCTTTCTCTTTCTTCTTCATTTTCTTATTCCCCTTCTCTTCCTCCTTCTCCTTCTCCTCCTCATTGTTATTTTTCTCCTCCTCCTCCTCCTCCTCCTCCTCCTCCTCCTCCTCCTCCTCTTCCTTCTCCTTCTCCTCCTCCTTCTCCTCCTCCTTCTTCCTCTTCCTCATCTTCATCTTCTCCTCCTCCTCCTCTTTCTCCTCTTTCTCCTTCTTCTACTTCTTCTTCTCCTTCTCCTCTTCCTCCTCCCCCTCCTTCTCCTTTTCTTCTTCTTCATCTTCTTTCCAATTTAACTGTGTGTTCTTTTATATAGAAGTATGTGTATATGTGCCATATATAATGGTTTCTTACAGTGGTTGCCTTTACTACTATTGCAGATTGTCTCTTTGTATTCCTGTTTAAAGTTGATGGCCCTTTTTCTCCAAAATTTTAAAATTAAGTTGAAAAGAAAAACAATGAAGATGGTGTATCTGTTGTGATATCAAAAATATCAACACTGTAGGGGACAATTGAGTCAAGGAGTGAAGATTAGAAAGCAGATGTTATTAGGTTGTAAAGTGTGTGGTTGTAGGATATAAATATACTGGCCATATGGAAAGGCAGCCCTGAAGAAAAATGCGGTAAACTCTGCATGTCTGGTTAAGTGAATCCAAATATCTCTATAGGCCATACAGCACTTTTGTAAATCTTTGAAAAATAGAGTGCCTTACTCACACATTTGTTTGAAAAAAGAATTGAAATCTGATGGCAGTCAGATTCTACAAGTTTGTCTCCATATCTTTAAGTTGAAGTGTCTAGGAGACTAAGGGACAATAAGAAGAAGAGATACAGATTAGAGCAGATTCTGGTTACAGATTGGAAGCAGAGAGTTTGGAGGACGCCCAATTAAAAGCCAATGACAAAAATTTATGCAAATACTGTGAAAGTCTTAACCAGCAAAAATAATATTTGACAACTGACAGTGAAACATTGAGAGAGGATACTTAGTCTGCCTGGACGTCCATAACAAAACACCACAAACTAGGAGGATTAAACAGCAGACATTTATTGTCTCACAGTTCTGGAGCTTGGGGAGTCAAAGATCAGGGTGCAGGCCAATACAGTTTCTGCTGAGGGCTCTTTCTCTGGCTTGCAGATGGTCGCCTTCTGGCCATGTCTTCACGTGGCAGAGACAGGGAACATGCTGTCTGGTATCTCTTTGTACAAGGACACTGGTCCTAGTGTATCAGGGATCCATCTCTATGATCTAAGTAACCTCAAGTATCTCCTAACAGGCCTCCTCCTACAATATGATCACATTGAGTGTTAGGGCTTCAACATAAATCTTGGGCGGATGCGATTCAGTTCATAGCAAAAGGAAAGAAACCTAATCCAGGTGCTGTCTCTCTTCAGGCCTCTTCTACATCACAAAGTCTAAAATGTTAGGCCACAAGCCATGTTTAGCACTTTGTTCTAATCTTATAGGCTCTGGAAAGAACTCTAATATTTCAAAAGCTGTGTTTCACATTGGAAATAATCTTGGATAGTACTAAAATATGTGCTACCAAGTACAGGAAAAAATTAGGGAGAAACTTCAGGAAATTAGGAGTCAAAGGATTTTGCTTGTTAATGCAAAGTTTCACCATCATAACCTGAGAGTTGCTGCTCACTTGACAGCTCAACCAGCCTCATCCAAAATCTCCTCATGGTCACAGATTTCAGGTGAAAAGAACAAGTGGCCCTCTAGCTCAGTCATGCAGGGAAGTCATATGGTACTTCTTATTCCCATAATACACTAACTCTATATAGGGGAAGCCTGGAAATCAGTACAGAGATTTGATGGTTTTAAAACCCCAATTAGGGAAGCCTTGTTAATCATGTGGGAAAGTTCAAAGAAAAGATTTGAATCCTTTGGCTTCTGCCTCCAAGACCAAAATGAACTGGCAAGAAATTGTGTCTGGTCTCAGAACCCATACTTTGCCCTGAGCCTTATGCTTGATGGTGTCTTCCCCCTGTACCTTATTAGGACAGGATGGTGGGCATGCTCAGTGCAGAGACATGTAAGCTGCTGGTGGTATGGTTTTGAAGCATGTTCTCAAAGCTAAGTGCTGGGCTCCACCTTGAATATCTCTGGCTGAGAGTAAATGGCACTTGGACGATTTCATTCTAGGCTTCATGCAATGTTTGTGGGTCCAAGCTCTTTGAAATGCAAACAGAATCCTACATCCTTTCAAATACAGGACACACAATTATATATCTGATCTTACGTATAAACAGCAAATAATGTGACAGTTTTTCAACTACTCTATTTTCATTCCGCATGACCTGCATTTTTAAAACCTACTAACACTTTCATTATCCCTAGAACTTTCATAATTTAAAGGTGTGATATTATGCAATAGGCAGAACTGTTTATCTGGTGGTTCCTACCTGCCCCCTTCTTTTATTTCTAGGGAACTAAACTGGTTTGAACTGCTAATAGGCAATGGCATTAGAATCAATTGTGGGGAAATGAGAAACTTTTGGATTAAGTTTGATCTTGGACACACAGGTAAAATCTCTACCAAGTGAGCATTTAGCTCCTGTACATTGATTCCCCCTAGGATAAAATGCAGGTTGCTAGAACAGCTAATATATATTAATTTCATCAAATCGATCAATTATTATTTGATACAGAATTCATAGTACAGTGAATATAAGCATGTCTGAATTGTCATTTTTCCTCCTGTTGTTTATTGGGCTAGGACTACATGATTGGGAGGAGGGAAATCATTGGGAGAACATCCATTGATTTGGGGATCATTAGCTTGAACCATGCTACATAAGACATACGTCAGTTCTGAGTACATCACATGTGTATTTTAAAACAATTTTTCTTTCAAATATTAAGTAGGATATCTTATATTTAGAAATCTTATGCCAGAGAGTATTTAAAGTAAGTTTAAGGTCAGTGTTTCAGGCTATTTGTCCACTTTTCCAAATAGCAAACAAATTGTTTAGTTGGAACATAGCCATTTCACTGGTATGTCTTGTTTCAATATTAAAGTCTGAAGATTTTTATTCTAATCCCAGTAATGCCCTCCCCATCTTGATGGACTCTGCCTTGTTTTTTTTTTTTTTTAATTGTTTGGGATAAAATATTAATTGAAGGTGAAAGATGAGGAAGTGAAGTAGTGAGTATTTATAATTCTGTTGGGGGATTTTGTTGTAAAGAGGAAATGAGAAAGTAGGTAGTAGCTTGAGGGGATGCAGGATCAAGTGAGGTTGTGCTTTACTTTGAATGCTTGTTTTGCTCTGCTTTTTAATTTTTAATTTGCTTTTTATTCTTGAAGATGGGCTATTCTATAGCAAGTTGGTGTGATGCAAACTCCAGAGTAAATGAGAGAGGAATCCAGACTGCCACCAGAGGAGAGTAGTTACAATTGTTCCGTTATCTATCTATTCTAGTCCATTTTTTTGGTTAGCTCTTTCCTACGTACTAATGTGTGGATCCAGTTCCAGGTCCCATTATCGAAATTTGCCGTTTCATTCCAATGACTGCATTTCTGCCCCAATTTTATATGTAAGATTAAGTTACAAAATCAGTGAACTCAAAGATCTCTCAGTCTGTTTATGACCACCATTGCTCATGTGACCTTGCTTGTGACTGAGCTTGCTGATGGAGGACAGAGGAGAAAGGGCTTGGGCAGGACCTCAGACATGGCCTTGCTTCCTGCGCATGTTTCTTTTTTTTTTTTTTTTTTTTCCAACGTTTATTTATTTTTGGGACAGAGAGAGACAGAGCATGAACCGGGGAGGGGCAGAGAGAGAGGGAGACACAGAATCGGAAACAGGCTCCAGGCTCTGAGCCATCAGCCCAGAGCCCGACGCCGGGCTCGAACTCACGGATCGCGAGATCGTGACCTGGCTGAAGTCGGGCGCTTACCGACTGCGCCACCCAGGCGCCCCAACCTGCGCATGTTTCTAACACTGTTATAGATGTTCCACACGCATTGCTTCATTTCATCCTTACAGGGAACCCATGTTAAGATTGTCAGTATACACATTTGGCTAATCAGGAAACCTGAGTACTACTTGCAAGTACTTGTTTTGCAATTAGAAATCAGATCTCCTTATTTCTTCTAAGGGCTGGCCTCAGCCCTGTTTATCTCACTAATACATACAATTTTGCAGGGCAAGGGGAGGGGACATAATAGGGATTAGTCACAGAAAGGAGTATGACATCTGGCTGAATGACAGCAGATAAAGGACTGTTAACTGCTGGCATTTAACTTTCCCCCTCCACTAACCATTAACTTCTTAATAAAATTATAGATTCTACCAGTTATTAGTATTTTCCAGTATGCTAAATCTTAACCAGCTACCATAAAATAATTACCAGCATTATAGAGTTGGGTGCCATTTATGTCCTCAAGGCCCTCAGTATCTGCAAAGTGTTAGTAGCATCACTCTCTCAGATATGGTCGGTTCGTTTGTAATAGTCAGTTCTCTAAAGTTCATCACTGAGAGACTGAAGAAGAATGAGCTAAAAATATGTGGCAACATACACATTGCAAGCCATCTGCCAATGCAGACTCTTCGAAATATAACAACCTCATTCCTGGTGTCCTCCTTTTTAGAACAGTAATCATCTTGGAGTCCTTTTTCCCTTAAAGTCTTAGGGGTAGAACAAAAATTTCCTGGTAAAATACCTCAGTTCAGTACAGTAAAATCAGTAGAGTTCAGACTATGTATGAATGAGGGAGTGGAATTTATTGATTAATGGAAACATCGTTGCTTTCCATATTGTTCCCCTTGGCCATAATGCCAGCAACCTTTTAATTTTTATGATATTTGTAAGAAGTATTTACAAAACCTTCCTTAACATTTTACTTATGACAGATGTGATGTGATCATATGCAGTCGGGTCCAAATTGTTTCTATTATGGAAGAAATCTGTGGGTTTCAGAAAGACCTTTTTTCTTTAGGATAAACCATGGAAATCTTTCAAGGATGCTGGATTTTTTCTTGTAAACAATTCCAGCTTTCATTTATCTGACTGCCAACAACCCAGGCTATTTCATTGAATTGAATGGAAGTTTACTCTTCAAAATTAACTCTTTGGGGCTATGGCTTATTAACTTACTGCCAGGATAGAATCAATATTCAACTAATGTAAATTTGTTGTCTAGCTTTACATCATGTATTGCTTGGAACCAAGATTTTCAGAGTGCAATGCATTTAAAGAATTCTCATGTCCAATCATTTCAACCTATGAATGGGGGAGCCAAACCCTAGGGGGAAAAGCTGCAATACGTTTTGTTCTAAATCACAAAGCAGGGAAATGGCAGAGCTCATACTGGAGCCACTTGCCACCCTTTAGTACTGAATTCATTTCTCTATAGCACTCCTTAACAGCCATGACTGGCGTATAGATGAAAAGCAGACAGTGTCATTGAAAATCCAAACAGATAAAATGTTTAGAAAGAAATAATACTATCAAGTGGGGCTTTTGTTTTGTTTTCTACTCTTCCTTAGAGAAAAAGCCCAAACTCCATTGCTTTGTATTCAATCCACTTAATAACTTTGTTTATTATGAGAATGGAAGCCTTAGTCTATGAATTCTTTTCACCAAAGGCCCCTTATGTAGGATGGCATTTAAATGGCTTATTTGTAGGTTACTTGTGATTATGTCCCCAGAGCAAGCTAAATATGTATGTTATTGTAATTGCATTTGACAATGGGATGCCAGGAAGAGAAAATTGTATGTAGTACATTCTGCCCTTACTTCTTATACCTGAATTTGTCTCATTTTGATTTCTTGGGAGTCAGATAAAACATAGGGAGCCAGAGTTCCTACACCATGACCTGATAGATGAGAGTCACATTTCACAGTGAGAAATAAGGGTGTGAGGAGGGAAGAAAGGCTGTCTCTCTGCTTCACTCTTCTTGAGTGTCCATGGTCGGGTTGCTTCCTAATCTGATGTGTTTTCCTTCAGCTTTGTGGGAACCTTCCTGATGTTTCTAGTTCATCAAATAGACTTCTCCGTTGAATTCCTGCATCCCTTCAGGGGCCTTAAAATTTAATTTAACCAAGTTTTATATTGATGCTAAGGAAATGTTCTTGGGTATTAGGCAAATATTTATGTATAAAGAATGATAAATTTAAGAAAATCTTAAAAGGACAAAAATAATACTAAGTGCCCCATCTCCAGGGAATATTCATGTACAGTCTTGTATGTCATTCAATGGACTTTGTATGACTACTTAAAAAATTTGTGAAGACTGCAATAATGGAAAAATGTATGTTATAAAAAGTGAAAACAGGGCATATAATTTTATATCGGTATGATAATTATGGAATGAAAAATCTTTACATAAAAATGCTAGGAGGATTTATAAAAATACATTACAGTATTTTTACATGGGCAGTAATATTTTGGATGATTTAAAAAGTATCTCCTACTTTTGTACATTTCTCAAATTCTATTTAATTTATTCATTCAACAAATATTTAGAGAGCACAAAATATGTGACAGGTTCCCTGCTAAGTGTTGAGACAGGCTAAGGAAGTTAGCTAACCGTGTGCAAAGGCTAGTGAAAAACAAACAATTCAGAAGAAACAAGAACAGGATGAATGAAGTTCAAGGACAGGGTAAGCCAAATTTTCCAATAGGAAAGGGTGCCTGAAATTTGGAAGGCAAGGTAAGGAGAAGAGTATTGATTAGGATACCTTCAGCTGCAAGTAATAGAAACCATGATGGAAAATATTTTTAAAAATAAGAAATATATTGGTTCATGTGGTTTGCATTGTGTCCCTGAAAAATGTGTGTTGAAGTCCTAAGTCCTATATCTATGAACCTTATTTGGAAATAGGATTTTTGCAGATACAATCAAGTTAAACACATTAAAATGAGATCATGCCAGATTAGGGTGGACCTTAAATCCAATAATTGGTGTCCTTATAAGGAGGAGAGATTTGGAGACAGAGACCCCAAGGAGGCACACATGGAGTGAAGAAGGCCACATGAAAATTGTGGCAGACACTGAAGCTACAAGCGAATGAACACCAAGAATGCAGGGGGCCACCAAAAGCAAGAGAGGCAGGGAAAAGATTCTCTCTCAGAGTCCTCAGAAGGAATCAACCTGACTGACACCTTGATTTTGGATTTCTGGCCTCTTGAACCAGGAAATTTATTCTTTTTATTGTGTGAAGCCACACAGTTTGTGTTCATTTGTCACAGCAGCCCATGACATTGGAAGTCCAAAGTATAGGTAGAGTTCGGGGTTAGTTTGACTCGATGGATGCTTTTCCATTTCTTCCTTCCACACTCAGTTGTTCATGCCCCTTCTTGGTGACAATATTATCTTCACACAGGGGTAAATGACTGTGGCAGTTCATAGCTTTACTCTTACACAGAACATGGAGAGGAAGAAAGAGGTGTCTATTTCAATTCCTATTTCTTTAGAAGGAAGAAAAAAAATTCCCAGACACCCTTCACAAACTTCACATTATTTTCATTAACCCCAATTAAGTAACATGTCTGTCTTCAAATCAATATCCTTGGGTAAGAGAATGCTGTGAATAAACCACTTAAGCCTGGATTCCCACAACATTCACTGGAAAGACAGATAGCATGACTGTTTTATGATCAGGCCACATGGGGAGCTTAGATGGAGTCCTCTAATGTGGCTCATGGGCTCTATGGGAGCAAGGTGGACACTTGAACCAAAGCAATGCTTCATTGGGTATGAATCTTGGGTAAAGGGTAGGAGGGATGGATGTTGGGGAGGCAATAAAATATTCTATTTTTCATCTGAGGTCAATTCCTACCTGAGATGGGAAAATGATTAGGATTAAAATGACAAAAAATGAAAAAGCAAGTGAGGGACTTATGGAGGCCTAGAGACACCTAGAAGGAACAATAGGGTGCTATGTGAAAGGACTGGAATGCAGCAGGGTGGGGATGGTGGGTGATGAGCATGGCCTTAAAGACCCCTGAAGACATTTAGACTCATCGTAAGAGCTTTGAGGAGGTTTTCAAAAAGAATTATGTAGGCAGATAACATTTTCAGATTTGTGTTTTCAATAGAGCATTCTGCTTTAAATATGATGAGAGTATTTTAGAATTCAAATCTAGAAATAATCATATTGAGGGAGGGAGGTTGTTGCATTAACTTAAGTAAGAGAGAATCACGGTCTAGTTTAGGGTGTTAGCATTCAAGATGGAAATAACAGGATAAATTTGGATCCATATAGCATGAGCTATGTACTATTAAATATTTAAAATTATGTGAGTGTCTCAGTTGGTTAAGGGTCTGACTCTTGGTTTTGGCTCAGGTCATGATCTCAAGGTTTGTGAGTTTGAGCCCTGCATCAAGCTCTGTGCTGACATTGCAAAGCCTGCTTGGGATTCTCTCTCTCCCTCTCTCTTTGTCCCTCCCCTGCTCTCTCTCTCTCTCTCTCTCTCTCTCTCTCTCTCTCTCTCTCTCTCAAAATAAATAAACTTTAAAATGTAAACAAAATTAAAATAAATTTGTGGGTGTAGACAAACACACACGCACAGACACACAGACACACGTAAAAATCAGTTGCCTCATATGATTGAACATTTAATTTTGTATGGAAGTTGAAAAATCAACAGGGGCTGGGCCATTCATTCTTTTTTAATCTCCTCATTGTTACCACCCTCCCCTATTCACTTAAGCCTATGATAGGGATGGGCACATTTTCACTTACTGAAATGCTGACTAATTAGAAGAACACATCCTACTTATCCTAATTCCTTAAATCAGGCATTTATCCTATTCTTCATACTCTCTATGGCCCCACCAATAGCCCTGAATGCTGCATGATAGACAACCTTGGGTACAAAAAACATTCAGGGTACCCAGGGATCAGCTTAATTAGAATTTGTTTGGACCAGCTTAGAAATGCCAAGATACTCGGCACCATTAGGAAGTGTAACCCACCTGCCCTGCCACCCACGATATCTCCATATATTAAATAACAGTCCTTTTGTTTTCATTGTTTTAATTCCTCTCCATATTTTCCTGTTCTTCTGTCCTCCATTCAGGCAGTGTGCTCAATCCATGTGTCATCACCTTAGGGGAAGGATGAGGCAAGAATGGAAACCAGAAGAGCACAAAACACTTGGGCTTTGTTTCTAAAGCCTAATTGGTTGGGCTCGCATTCCTGTGAATGAGGTACAGGAAGAAAGAATGGGATTCCTAGACATAGAGAGAGTCCAATGATGGTACAGGAAAGGTGAAGGATTTCTACCAACTGGAAACATCTTCCCTGGGGCAATGAGGGAGAAGGAAGGAAAGAAGTAAAGAGGGAGAGCAGGAGGCTAGAAGAGATCTCTGAGTTTCACATGGAAAATGAGAACTAGCATCAAACATTTTGCTTCTTAGAAGTACTACCAGGGATGTGTCAAGACTCTAAAAAGGAACAACTGTGGTATAAATTTGGGAAAATAAAATCATAGGCAATCTCACAAAAATCTGTGGACCTTTAATGAGTAAGGAAGCAACAGAACTCTCCTGGACTTGAGGCCATGTCGATGGGCACAGTGACATTTCCCTTCATCCTGTGTGAATGAGGACTGAGGGAGCTCCCCGTACTCCTTGAACCCATACTATGGCACAGCACAGGACTCTGAAACTGTGTAATAAACTTGATTAGGAGCAAAATTGGGACTGAGTTAATTTTTTAGGCTGCTGGTGGAATTAAAAAAAAATCGTGTTATTTGCACACCTGAACTTGTGGGCTGAAATTCATACCCACATGCCATTTAAAAAAAAAAACTATAATTATCAACTAGTTGAAATCCAGTGCCATTATCAGGAACTGAATCTTATTTTTCACCTAGTTTGTA
Organism: Felis catus; assembly: GCF_018350175.1. Classification (NCBI taxonomy): domain Eukaryota; kingdom Metazoa; phylum Chordata; class Mammalia; order Carnivora; family Felidae; genus Felis; species Felis catus. Next base: position 126,896,976 of record NC_058373.1, read on the forward strand.
TTATCCTACAGGTAACAGAAAAATTATGGATTAGGTAAACAATTTTTCTGTTTGTTTAGTTTATTTATTTTTCCCAATGTAATAAGAGGTAGACATTTTCAGGTGTTGATTTCAGATATATGGTGATGTCATTTGGAGCACAAGCATGTTACTTCTGCCTTGCTCACCATGTGGATGTCACTTTCATGCCATGTCATTATCACAACCTCAGACATCATGTTCATGTTCAAAGTAAGTTTAAGAGTGAAGATCGGAGCCAGCTGTATCTGAACCTTTTTATTAGAAAAGAGAAAGATTTCCCAAGAAGCTCTAATTTATTTCATTGAATATCTAATGGTATGCCTAGCTATGAGAGATGTTGGGGCTGAGTAGATTGCTATAGTGAACACAATCAGGGTTACATTAGTAAGGAATCTGAGGGAATGTTTATGGGTTATGCCCCTGACAGTGTTTGCAACTCACTAATGGAGAAATAAGAAAGGGATAAAAAGCCTTTCCTAATTGTTTCCTATTACTGTCAACAATCACTGTTACTCACAAGCCCAGGGTTTACTTTGGACAATAAAGTGAATAATTTCATATGGTTGTGTGTTAATGGTGGATTTTACATTCATTATTTGATTATTTTTCCACTGCCCCATTTATCAAACACTGATTAGTATCAGAGCTGTAAGCCTCTAATAAAAAAGAAAAAAAGAAAGAAAATCTTGGCTCTTTTCCTGTTTATTTCCTATTTATATTCTCAGAATTAAAATAAACTTCAGCCATAAGAATAAGCCATATTCTGTCAGGGTTGATGAGTTTTGATAATACTGGACAAATCCTATGTTGTGAATGCACACTTGAGTGCTGATTGGGAAGCCCAAAGGCATCTCCACATAAATCCCTCTGTAGTCATTCCCATATGTGAAAGGTGGAAGGAAGGATGGCAGGGCTTCGGGACAGTCCTTTAGATGACTTATCTAGCACCTTTTCATTGATGATGGTATGATAGCCAAACTAGAATCTATCACACTTTGATAAAAATGACTTACAAAAGTGCAAATTACAGGCAGGTGGAAGGAGAAAGAAAAGAGCTGATGTGCCTTTGCAGAGTTCTTCTCCCTAAAGTTAAAACTGAGAAAACATAAGTCCGTATATTTTACTCCTCTGGGAGAAGGACAGAGGAGGCCAGTAAAATCTATGGCATAGTCTGGCTTACTTTGGCATTTACTTTTAAGCCTGAGGTCACATGTCTCTGATGAAATGTTCCAGGCCCTTCCTTGGAAATGTAGACTATCTCATCGTGGCCTAAATATGGTATCTCACTTTTCATTTATTTTGCATTAGTCATCTCTATTGACATTCAAGCCATAATGAAGAGATATCCTCACTCCAAGTTGTATGTGTGGGTAGAGGGGTGTGCATGTGTTGTTTGTCCTAGAAGACTTCCAGTTGCATTCCTGCACTCACTAATTCTTTTTATCAATCACCAAATATCTATTTGATATCCACTGACATGCTTAGTGCTTCAGAGAGTGTGGATAACAAGACAAAGGAGGGTTCCTGAACTTCTGAACCCATACAGCTCTTTGTGTAACACAGCCTAGCATGGTGAAGAATTTAGGACACCACATCTCCTCCACACACATGGATTTAGTCCTGCACAAGACTTAGTTTTTCTCCTCCAGTCTCTCTCCTGCACTTGTAATCATGCATGCAAAAGACGTATCTTCATCTGCTTCAGAACAAGCAAAGAAAGAAAAGAGGGTGGGTTAACAGCCTTTGTAAATATCACTTGATTTTAAGCTCTTCGGGAAATGCTGGCATAAGCCCTCAACTTTGTGTAGCCCTAGAATCCTCCAAGTGACTTCTGCTTCAAAAATGTGTATCTTGGAAAGTAAACTCATTCTGTAGCGATTTGGTATTTGTTACATCTTTCCATATCTACTTCCACCACTTTTTAAAATTCATTTATTTAACAAATATTTATATGTTTACTACGGAACATGGAACAGAAGAAATGCTTTGCCCTACAGGCTATTTTGCAGTTTTCAACTACAATTAGTAGAGTAATCTTGAAGATAGGACTTTCATTAGAACGACAGGGGTGGAAGAGAGATCGCAAGGGTTTCAAAGGCAAATAAAGGAGGAGTGAAGAATGGAACCATTAGGTAGACCCCAACGGTTTAGCCAACGACGAGACTTCAGCCTTCTAATGAGTACTGGGCTACATACATGTCATCACTTTTCTTCAGCTGACCTGCTCTTGGTCCTGAAGGTAATTTCCCCCTAGCTCTATGCCTCACTTCTTCCCTGACCCCTGCCTTGAGTGATCAGGATACTCTAGCCTAAGATCTGCCATCTCCTAAACTAAAAGAAAGAAAAATAAGCTCCTTTACCTCAAGTTTCTCTATTTTTATTTCATCCTGACTTAAAATCCCATGATTCTGTGCAAGGAAAATGGGAATCTGACCACCTGCTTCTACTTCATCGCAATTTACTCATTGTCAACCCTCTGCCTTCAATGATATTTAATTGTCAACATGAAGAATGTATTCAAGAAGGCAGGCTTCCCAGAGGAGCTTTTGCCAACCTGCTTCAGATCTCTTGAGTCACTTGGTCCTATCTTAAAGTATTCTAAGTTTCAGTTAAATGTGTTTAAAATATTTAGACAAGAGAACAAACGGAGCAGTTTAAAGCATGTTTACAACATAGTGTCATTCTCTTACTTGGAAAAGGAAAGACATTTCAATATTGTCTTAAATAATGAGTTCATGTTAATCCAGGAATAACAGTGGTTAAACATTTGCTTTTCTATAGCTGAAATGGCCTCAGGAGATTATCTAATTTAACGGGCACCTTTAGGTGATAATGTAATTCTCACATTTTACAGAAATGCCTCAGTGGAGGCAGTAAAGGTTAAATGTTTTCCTGAAGGCCACAGCAGGGGTTTCTAGCAATTGAGGGTTCGGGGACCCTTTTTCCTTTTTTTCCTAGTCATCATTCTAACTTTCTTCTGGAAAAAACTTGTACTATGACCTCAGACTGACTTATTTCTTACACCTCTTATGAGCTACATAGCTTTCCACAAGCCACTTAATGTGTTGGCATAAATGTCCTTGTTTTGTAAAATGCAGAAAACAGCTATTTTAAAGAGATGCTACAAGGAGACTGCATATGTAGACCCCTTTTGAAAAAGATGCCCCCCAAATGATTGTCATTTTCACATCATTTAATACACAGTATTTACTGAATACTTAGACTATGAAACAGTACCAGACACTGGGGAAATATGGATAAAAGATGCGGCCATGTGTAAGAATAACTCAGTCATGGAAGGGGAAAAAGCAATCTATAATTACAATGCAATACAAGGTGAAATTTCCTTAAGAGATGTCCTGAATCTACCTGAGAGGAATCAACCCAGTCTGTCTCAGCTTCTATTTCAATAGCTGCAGTGAGATCTAGACATGGGAGCAGGACCCTTTTAAGAATTTTATGAGATTCCACGTGCAGTAATGGAGTGAGTTGCTTCACCTTTGGGTTCATAAAGGTCAACCACTTTTCAGGGGTTCCCACTTTGTCCCAGACAGAGAAGTCTCGGGTGGATGAATGGCCCCTGCTTGTTCTAGTTGAGCAACGCGGCTGGTTAATGACTTGTGGCAAATCGATATTTACACCCTCGAATTTTACCAAGGTCGCCAAAACCAGGGCTCTTATTTGAGTCAGTCTTGCTAAGAAGACTGCTTTGCCTCTGGGTAATGTATTTCCATAATCTTCTGACCTCAATCTCACTGGATATTCAGAGAGACTCAGGCAAAACCCCACAATTCCTCCAAGTGCGTGTTTACTCTCTAGTGCTATGTCCCTCTGCCCGAGTGACTGGCACCCCTGAACTGTCCTTTTTTTTATCACCTGCAGGTTGCACTGGCATTTCTGCTTCGGACCATCAAACTTTAAAACATCACAAGGACCCCGAGCCAACCCAGGAAAAGTGTGCCCTTTCTGGTCCAGCACCTGTCTGTTTGCTCAGCTCCATAAACTGCTGACTTATAAGAGCTACTCACACAGCGTGTGAGTAATCCAATTATTGAAGCTTAGCTGGGAGGGCTTATCCCAAACAAAGCCATGTCCATTGGCATTCAAAAGAAAGGGGGCAGGCAAGAAGAGAAGGCGAGTCAAAAAACTTCGGAGCTACCAGGCAGCAGTGTAGAGTGAGTGATTAAATTCTTTTTGTCTTTTCAATCAGAGCTTTCACATAAAGAGTAAAGAGCATCTCTACTTGCTGCAAATCTGGCTGTCTTGACAGACGGATTTAATTCGGCCTCGCTTTCTGCCTGATGTGGAGTGACGTGCAATACAGGCTGGTCTGGCGTATCAGATGGATGAAATTGCATGTGGGGCTTTTCAGCTCCCACCTCCTCCCTCTTGTCTGATCTTAGGCAAGAATGGAGGTGCAAGGTACTGCATCTGGGTCCTAGGAATGAAGATGGCACTTTCTCTCCAGAGGCAACTTGGCAAAGCACAGAGTAGAATTCAACTGACAGGTGACATTAGTGCTCAGCTTGGCTCTGCAGTTCAGAGAAGTGATAAAGAGCACAGGTTCTGAACTGGATTCGGCCACAGCCCCACGAGGCAGCCTTAAGAAAATATACCTGCTAGCCTTAGTTTCCTCATCCCTAAAATGGGGCAAATATTAGTTCATACCTCACAGGACCATAGTGAGACTAATTCCTACCATGTTCTGGGCAAATTGTCTGATGCAGACAGTGTTAACACTTCATTAGTGTTAGCAATCAGTGAAGTATGTTATGATGTAATAATAATAATATCAATAGTGTGCACCATTTCATGGTTCTTAGATCAAAACAATCTAGGCATTTCAGTGATACTATCCTACAGATTAGGTTGGCCTGATGAAAACTATAGCTTTGACCTGTAGAAAGCCATCAGATTGTGATGCTTTATTTAACATGAGCAAGATTAGCATTTTGCAGCAGATTCTGTGGGGCCTTTAACTATTAGCCTAGGAAGAATCAGAGATCTCTAGAAAACGGGCACATTAGCAGCTACTGTGATAGCTCAGCTAGCAATGTGGGTGGAGACCTGGTTGACTGTAGGAACAAATGATTGCTCACCGTTGGGCTCCCCAGGAGAAAGGAGAGGAAGGGGAGAAGCTAACTTCCTGGTTATCTCCTGACTGTTCATCCACAGTGCTCTGTAAATGTCACAACACACACCTGTAGGGAAGGGTTGATACCGTAGCAAAGGAGAGTATTATAAAGTCTAGATCAACGTGAAACTATAGCCATTGTGTTCTTTTAAATCCAAAGGGAAAAAACAACTTTGAGAAAAATACATTTTTCTGCCTCCTCATGTTTCTGCTTTCTTTAACTGGTGTAATAAAAGATTTATGAATTGAGCAAACTAAATAGAAAACAATAGACATAACACATGAATCTGTGTGAGAATTGTATGACAATATCTGTATGTAATATGCATGCTTTACTGGGTGTGTGTGCCTTACATGTATGCAATTCAGATGTCTCCACCTCCTCTGGCCTTCTGGGGTCATTGTTTCCTGTAATATCTATCTGCATTCTGTTCACTCTGGACATTCAGAAGCCTGCTCACGTGGGCTTGCATGTTGCAGCAAGTGGCCCTATGACTTTCTGCCCTTAATTGTTGGGAAGCTTCCAGTGGCTTCTGCCTTCCTTTCTCCCTACACCATGATATGCCCCGATTCGAGAGACCCCCCGAAAACAAACCACCAGAGTCCAGAGCCAAAGCCAAGCGGCAAGGGTTGTTTATTGCAGGTTTGAACCCGGTCCTCCGCGCACTCGTCCCCGGTGACGCAAGAGGCCCCGAGCAAGGATCTTACAGCTTCTTTTATAGACAGGCACAAACAAGTTAGGGATTTTTTTGAGGTTACAGAGTTGTTATAGGCTGACATTTAAATTTGAACTCAGCAGAACTTGATTGGTTCCCGCCTTTATTTCAAACCATTCAGCAGAACTTGATTGGTTCCCGCCTTTATTTCAAACCATTCAGCAGAACTTGATTGGTTCCCGCCTTTATGTCAGACTACAACCGGGCGCGCCCTGGCTGGTTTCCGGAACGGCGGGGGAAGGGAAAGATCTTTTCTTTGCAGTTGTGAGTACACCTGGTAATTTTTCTCTTAGCCTCTCAACCACTGCTTTCCCCACTTGCCGCCTCTGTTCCCTGCTTTTGCACAACACACATCAGCGTACGGTTCATTAATGAAAAAGACATTTACTGAGACTTGTAAACAGTCCAAACAAGGTAACAGTCTCAAAAATCACCGTCCTAAAATACCTCAATTTTTTCTAATATGACAAACGTGTACCATCTTTTCCTCTAACCTTCTACTTGCCGATAAGTTACTGGAAATTCTCTCCAATTATCTAATTGGATCTTTCTTTCCTCTTCTTCTCGTACTGCCTTCCTCCATTACCATCACTGTGTTCACTTCATTTCTAAGAAAGAATTAAATCCGGGGCACCTGTATGGTTCAGTTGGTTAAGCATCCCACTCTTGATTTCGGCTCAGGTCATGATCTTATGGTACCTGGTTCGAGCCTCGCATCAGGCTCTGTGCTGACAGCATGGAACATGCTTGGGATTCCATCTCCCTCTCTCTTTGCCCCACCCCTGCTCTCTCTTTCTCTCTCTCTCTCTCTCTCTCTCTCTCTCTCTCTCAAAAATAAACATTAAAAAAAAAATAAATAATTAAAATCCTTGTTACTTTATTATTAAGTGTATTTTAGCTTACTTCTGTCATGGTCCAGAACTGCATGTGGGTATTTTAAGACTCACTAAAGTACTAGGCAAACAATGAGCTCATCTATCCTGGGTTTCAAACAGTCCCCTCTTTTTCTTTCTTTCTTTCTTCTTTCTTTCTTTCTTTCTTTCTTTCTTTCTTTCTTTCTTTCTCTCTCTCTCTCTCTCTCTCTCTTTCTTTCTTTCTTTCTTTCTTTCTTTTCATTCTTTTTTTTTTTTTAAGTCATGCTGTGGTTCTCATTTCTAAGAAAGCATCCTTCCCATCCAAGCAAATCCCTGAGACAATGTGTGGATGTGGAAAGATCTCTTTCACTTACAAGAATGCAATATAAGTGTCTATGACAATGGCAACCCCTAACACCTGTGGAGAGCTTTCCGCCTGCCAGGCACTGAGCCAAATGCTTTATTTGCCTCAATTAGCAAATCTTTGCAAAAAGCTTTGGGGGGAAATGCGATTGCATTTCCCATCTTACATTTGAGGAAATGGAGACTTGGAGAAGGAAAATAATTAACTAAAGGTGATGGTGATTAAGCTGGGGACAAGCCCAGTGGGTTTGACTTGGGAGCTCTCATTCCTGTCGCTGCACTGCTCCCTGTGTGTTACACCAGGGGAGAATGAGTGGGCAATTCATAGCAATCCCTGGCCATTCACGATGGACTCAGCCTTGCCTGCATCCTAAATATTTGCTCTTTGTTTTCTGACTTTGGTACAGTAGGGTGTAAGGTGCAAAGAGGACTAGAGTCATAGGTTCAATAGATACACAACATTAGGAAATTCTGTTAATATATCTGGAGCTCATTATTTTTCATCTCAACATTGGGGGAACAATAACTTCCCAATACTCTCCAATGTCATGAAGCACAAAAGTTGAGTTTGAAAAAAAATATGCAAAATTTCCTCAAAGTTGAAAAACTCTACAGAAATGTTTTCCACAGGCTCATTATATTATTACTATTATTATTTTATATAGTTGCTTATATCCATGTGTGACTGCAAATGACTAGCCTGATCATTTCCCTGTCTCTCCAAGGCTGGTATATTTTTTTTTTTCAACATTTATTTATTTTTGGGACAGAGAGAGACAGAGCGTGAACAGGGGAGGGGCAGAGGGAGAGGGAGACACAGAATCGGAAACAGGCTCCAGGCTCCGAGCCATCAGCCCAGAGCCCGACGCGGGGCTCGAACTCACGGACCGCGAGATCGTGACCTGGCTGAAGTCGGACGCTTAACCGACTGCGCCACCCAGGCACCCCAAGGCGGGTATATTTTTTTAATTGCCATTCATTTTATATCAAATTTAGCAGAATATAAAAGATTTTCAGACTAACTTATGAAAAGAAAGTTACTTAGGCATGGTTTCCTTAGATTTAATATCATTTTAAATTGCATCAAACACTCAGTAAGGGGCACCATTTATATTGGTCCCCGTGGAAAGACTGAGAAGGGACTGGTTGGTACCAGAGAAGTGCCTGGCTCGCTATTACTCATATTTTTGGTAACTAGCCCACAGAAACTTCAAGTGTGCAATCAGGCTTTGGGCTGATCTGCAGCTAGCACCTACATGCTAGAGTCTTGGATTCTCCCTGCATACTTTACTTTCATGGATGAATTTCTAAGCAGATTCATTATCAAACATCTGCCAGGGTCACTTTGAGTATGATGTGGGTATTAGTGCTAAGTTAGCATCAAAAAATCAAAGACAGATGCCCCTTTTTTATTTTAAAGGAAAATGGATTTTTTATTTCCTTTAAAAAAACTAAGATCATAGGACTTGATTTTATTTCTTTTTAACCCATCAATTTATCCCTCTGCTTAGGAAGCAGAGAATAAACCCCAGAATTCAAGCCCAATAAAAGCCATTTCAAGAGTATGTCTATCAAATACACTATCCTGTGTCTCTAAGGGCCATATGTACTAACTGTAAAGCTTTTTTGTTATTCACATAAATGTACTTATCAGATGATACACCTAGTAGATAGAAACACTGCTAGGTTCTGGGGTACCCAATGTTGGTATCACTTGTGGTAGCTAGAACTACAGAGTGGCCCAGGGAGGATGGCAAAGCACCTTCACCAGCTGGTGACATAGAAGACCTAACTTGGGCCCATGTGCCAAACCACAAGGCAATAAATGAACAATCAAGGTTATCTATTTAGCAATATTTTCCCTCACTGTGTACATTACCTGCTACTGAGCAAAACTTCACTCAATAGTACAATTAATAAATGTAATAAAACAATGAATAAATCAATAATAAATAATTGAATAAAATGAAAGGCAATTCAACCTTCACTTCAACTTTCCACTTTTAAGCTACATCCATCCCTTTTATAATTTCTTCTCCTCTTTGCTTCCCTTCTAAAAGAATCTTGCAGTTCTTTTATAGCAGACAAAGCAACACACACACACAGACACACACACAGACACACACACACCTGGGGTAATTAGGCAGAAAAAAGAGCATGCTGGGATTTGTGCAGTAGCACGTATGCCTTTTATAATGACCTTGGCTTCACCCAAAAGTACTTAATAGAGCAACTGCCATCACTATTCAGTCTTACATAAACCAACCCAGGTAAAGAACTACCATGTATTATCTCAGCTGTTAGTCTCAAAATCTCTGCTTGCCCATGGCTGAAGGCAGGGGTATGACTCCAGCAAGGGCTATTCTTTGCTAAAGACAATATTGAGAATAATGAATGTAAAGGTTTGAACACAGAGGACGTGGCCCTTCCTCCTCTGGCTTTTACACATACCATCATAAGTATGACATGCACACACAGGTCACTTCTCTATTACAATTTATTCTCAGCCAAAGGGCTTTAAGAGGGAAAAATGCTCTTTAATGGGATTTTCTAGAAGTGCTTAAAGACAAAGAAATCTGAGCTGGTAACTTGTTTCAGAGGACTGCAGAATAGTTAGCAATGGCAAATATCTGTTCAAGGTTTTTTGTACTCTTCTTGGAAATGTCTTAGGGTCTTTAGAATGTTCAGATGTTTAAATAGAGAAATATATATTTGTATATTAGAAAGTAAAAACATATGTATACATATTATATATTGTAGATTATATGGATGTGTATTATATATAGTAATAGATATTATACATATACATTTATAACATATAGAAGGAAATATGCACATATATGTACATTTTTACTTATATTTACATATATAACATGTTTTTAGTACTTTAGCAAATTCTAGACTCTTTTGTAAGTTTTGTAAGTGAAGGCACGTTTCTTTTACTGTAGTAATTCTGGTAACTATACTTTTTATCTATAGGCATCTTCCATATTTTGGAAGTTGGTGTTAGGCCACTTCGCTTTTATGAAAGACCTACATCATGACTTGTTTTCACTAACCCAAAGAAAATCCAGAGAGTTTTTCAGGGGCGCCTGGGTAGCTCAGTCGGTTAAGCGTCTGACTTTGGCTCAGGTCATGATCTCAAGGTTCCTAAGCTCGAGCCCCACGTCGGGCTCTCTGCTGTCATCATAGAGCCTGCTTCAGATCCTCTGTCCGCATCTCTCTGCCCCTCCCCTGCTCCTGCCCTCTCTCTCCCTCAAAAGCAAACAAACATTAAAAAAAAGAGGATTTTCTATTTTGTGGATAAGGGCAAGAAGTAAAAGCTGTATTCAACCTTTGTTCTGCAGTGAGCCGTGATAGAGGCAGCACATACCTCCAACAGTGAGAGTGGTACCACCAAGCTCCTTCCCGGAAGCTACATCAGCATCTCAGCATCAAGCTGCCAGAGCTTTGAGCTGTGTCTGTGAGCATCTGTGCTTTATCTCCATGTATTTGGAGATCTGTTAGCAAGATGTGTGCTAAGGTATCAGAAAAACCTAAAAGAGGTTATTTTTGGGGTCTGGGAATGCTCAAAATTCTTTCTGTGTAAATTAATGGCAATTTCTTCTTTGCTTTACATTATTTCTGCTTACAGAAGTTTGCACAGGCATGTTCTACTCTTGGATAGCAAGAGAAACTGGTAACCATTCTTTATTAATTTTTTCTAACAATGACATTTCTTTTTTCCACTTGATCTTTCCCCATTTCTTGTGTTTTAGGGAAGCAGTCAATCATGGAGCCCAACGCCCCATGGCTATATAGTGGGGGTGGGTAAATGAGCCAGGACCAGCCATTGTATCCCATCCCCTAGACTGCTCACAGTGACACCCAGCATGCACCTCTGAGCTGGGCTGGTCAATCAGACTCCTCACTTGGAATTTCCAGTCTGAGACTTGAATGGCCACTGTCTTCTCTCCCTGTGGAGAGACTGTATAAAGCATGACACTTCAGTGAAGAAAGACCGAGACATATGATCCTTTCTTTTTCCTGAATCTTTGCATTACATTTGACTGAAAAAAGCTGCACATCCACTTATAGGAGCCACAACAACTGAAGGAACTGAGAATAGTATCTTGGTAATAATTGAACAACAAGATGGAAAGTTCTGTGGTCTTAGAGGTGAGAATGAAAATGTCTTCTTTATTGAGAAAAGAGCTTAATAAGCTTGTTTGAGGTAAGGCAACTTAAGCTAAGATTTCCAAGTGGAGAGCAGTTACTCTGCACAAAGGAGAAAAACGTGCAGGATGTGGAACACTCAGGGAAGGAGGGTATTAAGAGAATGTAGAGAAAGTAGGAAGGAAGGAAATGAGGAGAAGATTCCAGTGAGCACAAGGAGGGTCAATCACACATGGCTTACCCTGACCTCCTCTCCCTCAAAGACACACTAATGTCCCTAAAACCACTAGAGTTTTGAGGTATGTGTACTTTTGTATAAAATGATGAGGGGGTGATATCTTCGCTACAGGGGAATGAGAGACAACAAATGTAGCATAAGTTGTTGCTTATCCTTGACCATAAAATCATAAGTCTTGGAAAGAAAACAAAGAATATTTGGGAAGAGATTTGGATTTTTATAGACTATGGAAGTAATTCCTAACTAATTAGACAGAGATTACCAAGAGTTGAGTATGTACCAGCTGACCTACAGGTTAAAGTTATAAACTGAAGGAATAATACTCTGAATACTGGGAAATGAGTTGGGCAGCATATTCCTCATTTTAACAAACATCATTGTCCACAGGCCCATTTCCAGCATTGTCTACCGGTATCAGGTCCTTTGAAAGCCCTCATAAATAATGATGGTGTAGACCCTGATAATGTCTGCAGCTTTTCAATATTAAATGGCTTTGAGGATGTTGCTAACAGATGATAAGCTGTGTTCTGGACAAGAAATTCAGATTGCACAGTACTTCACCAAATGTCTATGTTCTGCTCCTTAACACTGGTGAAGATTTGGAGCGGTCTTCCCCGACCTCCTCGTGCACACCTACTCTCCCCTCAAAGTGCATGCTTAGTCAAAACTGAGCAGGGAAAGGCAGATCTAGGGAGGGTATATCACTGTCAAAATGCTGGGCTAGTAGAACCTCCCCTTTCCTCCTCCCACTAAATGGATCCCACTATATCACTATACCAGCTTCCCAACACATTTTAACGGGGCTGAAGGATTTCATTATATGGGGAAGCAGCACTCTAAAAGGAGACTGAGTTTCTGGGTGTTGTATGTAAGTGATGAATCACTGAATTCTCCTCATGGGACCAAGACTGCACCATATGTTAACTAACTAGAATTTAAATAAAAATTAAAAAAATAATAACATACAATAAAAAATAAAAATAAGTAAAAGTAGACCAAGCTTGGTGAGAGAACATTTTCTTTAATAAATCTGATTGCTCAGCTCCTACTAGCTCTGAAAGGCCCTAGAATCTTCTCCTCTTTCTCTGCTTTTGCCCATACTCTATTGGATCTTGAACTCCTTTTCTCAGCACAGATGCCATGTCTACATATGCAGTGAGAACTCAGAATTTATAATTTTGCTAAAATGTACTTTTCCCAGGAGTTTTCCTGCTATTTCTTCTACCTTCTGTATTACCAAATTCCCCTCTCCTTTATTATTTCCATCAGCATTCAAAGATGCAGTCATACTCCCTTACTTAGTTTCCATGTCTTCTACCTGCTCTTTGCTATTATTTTGCCCTCCTGTAGAGAAGAGCTCCCTGAATGGCTTGTCTACACCAGCTGCTTCAATTGTTGCATGTGTCATTCCTGTGTTTGTTCACTCTGAACAGGTTTCACCCAACATCATTCAAAGTACCACTGATTTCTATCCTATATAATCTTTTTAATTCTTGGTTTGTTCCTTACTAAGCCCCTTCACTGCATTAGTCAGAGTTGAACAATCCATAGTCTGTAATGGAGAGTATTAATAATGGTCTGCTCACACACATAATTCTAGCCATTGTCACAGAGTTGAGGATCCAATGAGGCAGCACATGTAAAAATAATTTTTAAAAAGTAACCATTAGGTACACATTAATTTACTCAGAGAATTATACAAAATCCAGTTTACTGGAAAAAAATCCATTTTGTTGGGTTGTTTTAAAAGCTAGCACAGCCAAAGAAAAATAGATGACCATATGTCATCCCTTGATCTTTATAAACTCTCATCTTTGGCATGAGATTTTATTTACTCTATTTAAGTAGGAGCCTTAATTTTACACAATTTCTAATTGTTCTTTGCCTCATTCCCTTTCTGGAAAGCAGTCCTATAATGAAAATCATAGAATATGAGGATGAAAATTGAGATGGTCTATCCCTCAGAAAAGTCTGTATCAAGTGTATTGTTGTAATTTTATGCTTAAGCCTCCATTCCCATTCTAGTGGCCCCAACACTAATCTTCAAATTCCTACACTTTGAAAAATAGAGATGTTCCAGTTGGAAGGACACTCAAGAACAAAGAGTTTGAGTTTCTTAGTCTGTTGATAAAGATTTGAAGTCTCAAAACAAACTACTAGTGAGTTAGAACCACTATGACTCGTGGATTGTTCTGTGAACCTTCCCTCCCTCTGCCTCCAGGCTGCCCCTCCTAAGTGCCTAGATGTCAGAAAGTTTGGGGTATGGTAAGTGACTGTGGTGGTGTATTGAATAAAAATAATTTTCAAAGTGGATTCTGGACTAGACTCTTAAGCCCATCCTGGTATAACCTTATTGCTTACCTTAAAGTGATCAACCCTTATACCAAATTCTTTCTAAAAACGATCAACCCTTATATTAAATTCTTTCTAAAATCAAGTGTATAATTTCAGATGTTGTGGAATAAAAGGGCAGAGGTGGAGGTAGAGATTGCATGTGATTTCTTCTTCCATCGCCACTTCTAAGTAGGACACTCTCAAGATCCATTCATTTTCTTCTTCGGAACAGATGCAACTGAGATTGAGTGATATTCACGGCCTCTTTACGTTGTGACTTGTTTACACAGGTCGCCTATGTTTGGTTACCTTCCTTGTTGTCGTGTGGAAAATTACTGAGTTAAATCAGTTTCAAATTATCAATGGGAAAATCCACCTCTGACTGATGTTTCAACCCTGTTTGCTACTTGTCCCCTGCTTCTGTTTGTATCTAGCTGATCCCTAAAGATTTCTACCAAATCAGAGGGCTATTAATCATTAACTAATTTGCTCCTAAGATCTACTTGTGGACATAAGTTATCTATAAATCATCATAAATTCAATTGATTCTTTTTAATTAGGAAAAAATGGTGTTTAATATTTGAACATAAAATGTGTTTTTTCATCTGAATATCTTTAATTTACTGTAAATGTTGATTTTTATTTGGAGATAATTGTAGATTCAGATGCAGTTGTAAGAAATACTAGAGTCATTCAATTGTACTCTTTACCTTGTTTGCCCCATGGTAACATCCTACAAACCTGTAATACGATATCATGGCAAAATATTGACATGAATAGAGTCAATACAGAACATTTCCATCAAAAGTAAGATCTCTTATGGTGCTCTTTTAAAGACATACCTATTTCCTTATAGCCTACCACCCCCTCCTTAATTTTAGGCAGCAACTAATGTGTTCTCTATTTCTATGATTTTGTCGTTTCAAGAAAAAGTCCATATATGCCATCATATCAGTATGTATCATTTTAAAAATTGGCTTTTGTCATTCAACTTAATTTTCACAAAATGTTTTTCTGATCAGATCATGGTTGCCAGTACAGGGTTATCTCTGATGGACGATAAATTGGAAAACAAATGTACACACTATCTAGCCTTCGCCTAACTAGTGTGACTTTTCTGTCTGTTTTTTCTAAGAGGAACAGTCATAACAATATTCTGTAAGAAAAATTCCCATTCCTGGATATCTCATGATCCTTTTTATTATTCTGCCAATAAGAGTTTTAGGAAATCACCACAGTTGGACAGCTACTATTATTGTATTATTGTTGCTGTTGTTGTTTGTAAGGGTTGTCGAAGAGAAACAAAGCTGGACATTAGTAGAAGGTGGTAAAGGCAGATTTTATTCAGTGATAATGACTGCAGCTGAGAAGAGTCCAGAATTAACTGAGCTCAGCTTTGCCAAAACAAAGGGCACAAGACTTTTTAAATCTAGGTGTACTAAAGGAAAGGCACCAGAGCACTGAGGTCGATTGGGTCCATGTTGAGTGAGTCAGTCAGTCCTCTGGGTTTGCTAATTGGTGCTTATCCAAAGGAGAGACTGACTTCTTTGTGATGAAGGTAGTTGTGTAAGTTAGAATAAGGTGCCCAATGAGGTTAGGCCCTTACTCTCCCACCAGACCTGTCTCCTGAATGTTTACATTTCAAAGAGACTGACTCTAGGTCTTTGGGAAGACAGTGCTGGGTAGTAGTAGATTTACATTTGAAAGCAGCAGAGAAGGGATTTATTGGTGCAAGTTTTTCTGAAATAAGTTATCTGAGAGGGGGTTCAGGGCCTATCTACTTATTACCAGGTTTGAGCTGAAACAAACAGCAAATTTACCTGGCAGTGTTGAGTTTTCTCAGACAGGCATTGTGAGGGGGTCTGAGGTCATTTTAGGAACATGGCCTTATACTTCTACAAGCCATGCTAGAAGTTTGGTCATCTTGGTTCAAAAGTTTAAATGGAGTCATTTTGTGCTGAAAATTTTTGCAGTTCTAGGGCCCACTCTGGGTCAGGTGTAGGATTTGTGAGGACATTCGCATGTACTATTGCAAATCATCCCCCAAACCCTGAGAAGGCTATTTTCAATCTCTTTCAATAACCAAGGTAACGTAGATTTATAGAAAGAGCTAATGATAATTAATTGGTAGGTGTAGGATTTGAAGCCAGTTATATCTTCAAGGGCATAATCTTACTGATTCTCCAAAATTTAAAATCTATAAAGTTGGTAATTTTTTCAGATTCTTGTTTGAAGAAAATTTTTTGATGTGGTATTGTTGTAAACTTACTTCCAGCTTCTTTCTCTGTATTTGTTGTTGCTTTTGTTGTCGTTGTTTTGAGTTGAACATCCTTGTACCACCTCTCTTTTCAACTGAATTAGATCTTTGGATAAAGCCAAATGAAGAGAAAATGAAATCAGTCTTTTATTTTTTTGAATATTTTCTAACCTCCTTAACTTTATTTTCCTCCATGCATTCATAATTTTCTCTTCTTCTGTTAGGTTTGAAAAGGGGATGAATAGCAGAGGAAAGAGAAAGATGTGCACATAATTGAATGAAAGCAATGAAGTGCATTTTAAGAATTAGTTAAGATTAGGCAGAATGCTAGGATTTTTAGTTTCACCAGTATTCACATTTTGGACCAGATAATTCTTTGTTGTGTGGGCCTCTCCCATGCATTGTGAGATGTTTAAGAGCATCCCTGGCCCCTCCCACACAAATGCCAGTAGCATCCTCCCCTATGTGATAACCAAAAATATCTCCAGATATTGCCAAATGTCCCCTGAGAGGCAAAATAGTCGCAGGTGACACTGGATGAAAGGGAAAGAAAAAAGAAAAGAAAAGAAAAGAAAAGAAAAGAAAAGAAAAGAAAAGAAAAAAGAAAAGAGAGAAGAGAAGAGAAGAGAAGAGAAGAGAAGAGAAGAGAAGAGAAGAGAAGAGAAGAAGAGAAGAGAAGAAGAGAAGAGAAAGAAGGAGGGAGGGAGGGAGGAAGGAAGGAAGGAAGGAAGGAAGGAAGGAAGGAAGGAAGGAAGGAAAGAAAGAAAGTAGAGAGGAGGGGAGGGGAGAGAAGAGAAGAAGAAAAACATTCTACTTACTCTGTGCCCCAACTGCTGCCCTGTTTTGGTTAGTAAAGTCTTCTGAATTTCACCATAGTGCTTTTGGATCCTGCCCTGTTTCAAACTCTGTTTAATATTCTCACAGACGAGTAGGCCTGGCCTTGGTGTGACCTCATTGCTTGGCCCAGGCACCAGTTCATTGATGAGTTCTTGCTTGTTCAGTTCTTTGTCTCATACTCCAATTTCATGTGGCATATTTGCATTGAAATGCCAGTTTTTCTAGGGACTAAAGTACTGCCCTGCCTCTCCGCCTCTTTGGCTGGTCTTCATTTCACAAGTAACCTATGGCCTTGCTCCTTGCCCGCCTCCTGGGGCATTCCCCACAGTCTCTGCTGCCAACACTCTTGTCGCTGTGCTCTGTCTTGTCTCTCTGCCTAGGCCTCTCATTTTTGTGTGGCACTTAATAAATAAAACCCCTCACAGATGTGCTTCAAAAATGAAAGTGCAAGAACTAAAAAGCAGAAAGAGCCAATCCCAGCAAAAGTTGCAGGGACTGGCAAAAATAAAAGAACTGATTCACAGAGACAAATGGGACAAATTAGCTTCGGTGAGGAGACCACACCTTTCTGTAGAAATAACTCCCTGACTATACAATGCCGCAGTCAAGGAAGGCAAACTGAATAAAATTACATTAAATTTTGAAAAGACTCCCCATTAGTTAACTTCTGTTTCAGTTACTTTTCTCTTTGCCCTTTTCATATGTTTGTACAGGCCCTTTCTCTGTTATTAATTGCTTTCCTCATTTTACGTGCTGTCCGGTAGTGGGGATGTGTTCAGTAGGTCCATGATAGGGTTAGCGTGTGCCACATCATTAAACAGTGGCCGAATGCATCCCTCAGTTTCAAAACTCTAATGGATTATGGGCAAACTAAAGACATCTTGATGGTTTTTGTCCGTTTTGGTTTTGAATACGAAGGAGAGGATAAATCTGTTTTAATTCAGAATTCAAAGAAGAAAGCTGGGGAATTTAATCAACAACCTCAGGAATTAAATCAATAAATAAGCAAATCTTCCACATGCGGGCACTTTATTTTCAAGCTCCTTTTAGTGTCTGGCCACAACTTACCTGGTCACCATTCCCTTATGCAACAAGCACTTCAAGAAATGTATGCCATTTAATTGGAGCCACCTTCATAGCAAAGTCTGTCTTCGTTTGAAGGGAAGACACATAATATACCATCTGTTTTGTACCTTTATCTGAAAAGTGCATGGAAATACTCAGTAATCCACATGTTTGTTTCATCTTTACCAGGTCTGGTTCCATAACAGATTCAGAACAGAACAGCTTCTAGATACTTAATGCACTTGAACTAAAATATATTCCCAGAGGACTCACAGTGATTTGCATCAATTGTACATTTTGCAAATAAACATTTGAATGCTTTAGAAAAAAATCTGTCCATCTATCAGTGAAAGGAACCGATTGCAAATAGTAAGAATCTAAAATTGGGGGTGTATTTCTTTCTGATCTTTTATTGTTGGTTACATTAGCTTATTAAGTACCTTGCTTGTTAAGAAAAGGCCATTGCCCTACTTAGTCTGATTAGGTTTCTAGAGAGCTTATCAGAAGTTTTTCTTCCTAGAATAATCGTTATTATTAGAAATCATTATTAATGTCACAAACTACTAGGTAACACTCAATATGCATACTCCTGATCTTACTGACAGGATTATGTAAACCTTTTCCTTATATTTCTTCTGTTATTTGGGGTCGCCATTATTATTAGGTAGTTTACTTGATTTGTTTATTTACCCATATATATTGTTTATTAGGCTTTCAGCAGAGAGGCAAAATAATTTAAGGAGATTATTCTTGGATGTGTTTGAAAGGAGAGTAATATTTCCACTACTGATCAAGAAGATAGGATGTAGTAGCAAATAGAAATTTTTAAGGGTCAGAACAAAATGCACAATCATATATTTCAATAAAATCAGTGTGCTTTCAAGTAGAAGCCACAGAGTTGGGTTTGGGGGATAACTATAAAAGAAAGTCCCTATTTCAGAAACTACATAATTGCTAATTAAAAAGCTCATCAGAACAAAAAATGGCAGGTCTGCAGTGTGTACAAAGTGGAAGATGTAGCTGTGACTTTACAACATGAAGAAGAAGAAAGATGCATGACCAAGGAACAGGTTTAGAATGGAAAAATCTCAATAACTTATGACCAGTCATTCGTTGTAATAATATGTAAACTCCTAACAATGCAATACATTGAACAAGTCAACATATGGGATACAGTCATCAAGCGATTTTCTTAATCTCCCATTTTTTTTTCAATTAGAAACAAATCTTCATCAGTAGGTATTAGATAAAATATGGTACATTTATATAATAGAATATATATGTCATTTTTAGAATGAAGTAGATAAACATATTTGGACTTTGAAAGATGTCTAGATAGTTGTTATGTAAAAAGAAAAGCAAATTACAGAAGAGAATGTAGAGTATAAGCTATTTGGTAAAAATATCAAATCAGTAGGTATGACAGATAATATGTAACATACATTAGATACTACATATCAAGATGATGTATATTATATCATATATAATTATATAATTATTATAATATAAAATATGTATGTATAATAGATAACATCTTTTCACTTCTTTAGGTTGGGATTATAGGAAACTATTTGTAATTATTATAGGTTGGGATTATAGGAAATGTTAGTTTTTTTTTTAATTCATTTCTGTATGTGAATTGTTTACAGTAAGCATGCTTTTATTATATAATCCATACAATTTATAATACAAAATACATAAAATTTCAACATAGAAAAGAACTGAGAGAAATATACTAACATGATTACAATTATTATGTCTAGTTGATGAAACCATGAAAGATTTTTAAAAATGATTTATGCTCTAACAAATCTTATTCCATGTGTATATGCCACACTGTTTTAAAAATCAATTTATTTAAACTAAGTCAAAATCAAAAACAAAAACAAAAATAGTCCACCCATTCTCCCATCCTCCACACCCCACCTCTGGCAACCACAAATCTGTTCTCTATATGTATGAGCTTTTTAAAAATTCTTTTTTTTAATTTCCATATATAAGGGATATCATACAGTGTTTTTCTTCTCTGACTTATTTCACTTAGCATAATGTCCTCGAGGTCCACCTGTGTGGTCATAAATGGCAGTATTTCATACCTTTAGGACTGAATAATATTCCATTGTGTGTGTGTGTATATGTGTGTATGTGTGTGTGTCACAATTCCTTTATCCATTCATCCATCATCACTTAGGTTGTTCCCATATCTTGGCTATTGTAAATAATGCTTCAATGGACATGGGGGCACATGTATCTTTTTGAGTTAGTGTTGTAATTTTCTCTGGGTAAATACCCAGAAGTGAAGTTGTTGAATCATATGGTAGTTCTATTTTTAATTTTTTGAGGAACCTCCACACTATTTTCTCCCATTTTAAATACCTGCAGAGGGCAATTCTTTCCTTGCCCTTGGGTAAAAACAGGAAGCCCCACAAAACCAGTGGCTAGTTACTCTATCTCATTCAAATAATAAAAATATCTATTCCCAGGAAAAAACTAAGGTACAAATTTGATTTAAAGTCAAGTGAGACTTTTTTTCTTTTCCAATCTGAATCTAGAAGCAATCTTGAAATTTGGCAAAGTGAGCAACAGATTACTTTTTTTCCCCATCCCTCCTTCCAAGCTTACTAACCTGTCTTTTTCTTTTCCCTCTATAGCTCTCCTATTCCTTGCCATCAGCATCTGGGTCAATGATGAGCAGAAGTAAGGGGTAAAGGAAATCTCTCTGTGGACACTGAGGTAAGGAATGACTGATTGTCTCTGGATTTGACAGATATTCAAAGCTGACTCACTTTTGTAGGCTCTTCAAAAACCATCCCCATCCATTTGAAGAATCATTCACCTATAGTCCTTCTGACAGAATTAAATGCATCTCTACTTCTGCTGGTCCTTCCATTTTCATCACTAAGAATCCACGTCACTTCTGCGTTTTCCTGGCTAAAGCCTACTTGTCTTTCTAGAATGTCTTTTGGACAAGACCTAAATGACCATGAATCTCTTGCCCTTAGATCCTCCAGTCTTCGTGCTCCTTCAAACTTCAGGAAGGCGCGTTAAATTTTAAATGCTCTCCTGAAGTCTCTTAATTTATTTAAAAAGGGATAAAAGCTGCACTCCTTTATGGATGGAGGAGACTCCTAATCCCCCAACAAATCTCTCTACATGAGGTTTTTGAATAATTTCCTCCAAGTTCTTCTAGCTTGTTTTGAAATTTGGAGGTGGCAACCAACCTCATCCTCCTCAGTGAAGCAGGACAGCGAGAGAGATTTCCAGCTTGGCTCATTCCAAGGAAATCATTTAAAATCCTTTCTCAAGTTCAAAGTTCCCTCATCATATCCTTTTTATAAGTGAGGAAGTCAAAGGTTATTCTAATGTAGTTCATCAACTATTCTAAACCTTTTCATTGCTTTTTAGGCTCTCCTTTGGAGTTCACCTCATTCATTTTAATATTTTTCTTTGTATTCTGCCTCAAATAAATTGTGATGTTCCTTATAATGTTAGAATTGTACTATGAAAAACTCTTGTATTCATTTGTATGAACTATTACAGTAGTATAATTTCTTTCATTCATCTTTTGTTATCATGGTCCATCCTATTAAATGTTCTGGGAATATTTTTTTTCCTTACATGGACTCCAACTCTCTTAATCTTCATCAAAATAATATCACGTCTCATTACCAAAACAAGTCATTTTCTTTTAAAGTCTTTTATTATGCTCTTTTCTTCATTAAAACACCATCAGTCTCATCCCTAATGCTAAATCATTGTGAGTGAAGGAAAAGTTCACTCAACTTCTCTATGTGAATTACAAAATCAATTACAACATTGTCAAGGAAAGATTGATATAAATTGGGATGAATATCCAAAATGAAATAATACTGAAATGATATATGCAGACTGTTGAGTAATATTTGAGATTACTAATTTTCTGGGAATACTCATTCTCTCAATATTTAAATTTCAAGCAAAAACACTTGAGATGAAGCACACTTTATCCTCATGGGTACTATCATTACATGATTATCATTTAAGGAAATGGTACATATACTAATATTTCAGACCTTTCTAATATTGTGTGCTACTAAACTTAGCTGTTTTATTTGCTTAAAATTTTTGGACAGCTTTTGTGAATTTATGCATTAGTAAGGAAGATTTTCCCACTTTGTCCTGAGATTTTGCTTTCGGGGTGGAATAGAAGAAATGGTTTGTTTCTCTTCTCCTTTCTTCTCTTCTTCCCTCTCTCCTTTTCCTCCTTTTTTCTTTTCAAGATATATTTAAGTGAAAAAGAAGTTGATATATAACCTATTTTCGCTAGATCATTCTCATTAGCAACGTACATCACATCTACCCAAAAGTTTGGTACAATCAAGTGTCCACAGGCCATTTACTATAGGAAGTCAGTATTTGCAAGCCAGAAAGGGACGTAACACCTAATACATGCCATATTACTCAATTTCCTCCCTCTACACAGAGAAAAGACATAGGAAAGAGTTTGTGCCCAAATGCCTCAGACTGCTTACTGTTTAGTGGGGGGAAAAAAAGTAATTCGGAAGTGCTTTTAAGAGAAATTAGTTTCACTTGTCAACTGTCATTAAGATGGATTACACTCAGCTGCATTGCAGGAGCAGCAATGAAATCTAACATATTTGCAGCCAAGACAATAGTGTGCATATTTTTAAATTGCATCAGGTAGGGCCTATTATTTAAGATTCGTTGCTATTGTCATTGTCACAACATCCTACATTATTCAAACCAAGCATCAATTCCATTAGTCAGTCTCTCCTTTGCTGTCAAAGATGCAAATACAGGTTTGTGTTGCTTAGAGTAAATGCATCATCTGAATGGAAATGTGTCAAGAGATATTAAATGATATAAGGTATGATTTGTGAAATAAAATCAAATAAATATATGAGTCCCTTTCTCTCCAAAACAAGGGAAATTCATTATTTAAAAAATCCCATAAGATTATGAGCTCAAATATAATCATCTTTGTGTTTCTACCATTTGAAGAATAATAGGTGTTCTCCAGTCTCATACTTAATAGATGCTCAATATATATATTTTAATACAATATTTAATGAATGAATGAATGAAAATCAAAGAATGTATTGATATTAACAATACATTAAGGAAATAATTTGACCTATTAACATTTCCCTGGGTGTTCAGGAAACTATGAAATAAACATACACCATTCCAAATCCCCAAACATTCTATAGTGAGTCATATTTATGTCAACTTGTATGCTTAGGAATTGGCAATATTTCACTCTATTGAACAAGAGTAAAGTGCTGCCATAATTAACTATGTTTGAATAGATGTTCTTGTATGCCTGCTACTTGCATGCTTTCATCAACACGTACATCCAGGGGCCCAAAACACCAGGGGAAATTACATCTTTTGTTGCTGAGAAATATTAGATCAAGACCCATTTCATGAGTTAAGGATGAAACCCACAACACTTTCCCCAGAGCTGACCTGAGGCTATCCATCAAAAATGGATATTGGTCAACCGCTTTCAAAGATTTTTAGCTACACTGTCACAAAAGTGATTCCATTAAACCTTTAAAACTATTAGTTAAATTTAATCAGGTTAATAAAATAGCCTATCTAGTTTGCTTAAAAATTTAAATAAATACTATAAATATTTGCATCTATTCAACTGATTATGTAATTCTTTTACACCATTATATCTTTATAGTTAGAAAACAACCGGCTTATTTTAAGTTACTACCACTGCTAATTATATGAATATTTTGCTAGGTATTTTTAAATTTGCATTAATGCCTCATGAAGTCCAGGATAGTTTGAACTAAAGTTGAAAAACAGAATTTGTTTGCAGTACTAAGAACTGAAAATCTTATTATTTATTAAGTATCTACTATGTTTCATGGGCTCTATTTTATCTTTCAATTTAATGAGTTTGGTGTTATAATCTTTATTTCATGACTGAAAAAGACACTCAACAAGTTTGGGTAACTTGCCCATGTCTAGACAACTAGTAAGGTATATTCAAACCTTAGCCTTTCACTATGCCATCATCCCTCCCCTTCTGGTGGAATGAATTGAATATCCTCTCATCGATGAACATCGCAGCCAGGCTATCTTTCTATTGCATCCAAAGCTATTCCATGCCTTCCCTTTAAAGTCTCTCTTCAAATAAAAGTACAAAAGACTATCAAATATATAAATAAATTCGTAGAATGTTGTGGGATAACGTGTATTCTGCACTTCTAATAGTTCCATCCATACGAACAAAGCCAATAGTATAATATCCCTGGCCTGTCTTTTTTCCCCTGCTTATGTTCCCTCTGGGGAGGTATAGTCACTTATCTGATTGATACATGGGGAAGAGCAGATTTGGAAAAACAAAGCTTGACCCTGCAGTTCCCTTATTCCTCTTAAACAAGCTACCTGTTAGGATCAGGAATTCTTTCCTGCGTTTTAATGTCTGAAGTACGACCTAGACGAGATTCACCTGTGGCAATGCCCGCCCTAATCCAGCCTATGCTTGCCTGTATCTGGGCTTTATATGTTATGCACATTTTGTTCTCACACTAATCACTATCCACCATCTTAGCCTTTATCAGAAGTAACACTAAAATTGGGTCAGCACTTAATACTTCTTTATTTTATTTCCCAATTTGTATTCATTTGGGTTAAATAAAAAAATGCTGTTTATTAGTTCCCCTCAGACCCTTCAGAGAACCTCAACAAATGATAAAAAAAAAAAAAAAACACATGTAAATTTACCTACGTAGGGACATAAATACACAAACACACAAAACCAGAAATCAAAAAAAAAACCCTTTATTAATTACTATTTTTAGATAGTACTTTGCTATAAGAAGTCAGTGACTTGCCTAGTTTTATTGGTCTAGTCTTATTTTCAATATTCAAACAAAGAGAAAAGAATGAGTGATAGCGTGAGTACTATATGCAGTATTGATACTTTTCTCTCTACCTCTTGTATTTGGCAAATTATAACTCACACGTTTGGTGTTTTCACTGAAATTAAACTTAAAAAAACTTTTAAAAAGACCACTTTCATGCTTTATTTAAGCAACAACCTGCTGTGTTATAAACCTGTGAAGGGAAAAATTGATGCCTGCTATTTTTTTCTTTTTGAACATATGGGAAAACATACATTTAACTACAAATGACATAAATATTGACATACAAGTGCCTATTCCTACGTCGGGCATGAAATATTTAATTTTAATGACCTAAATATTTTACATTAGCATCTGTTTTTGCAAGCATATGCTTATAAATTACACTGGCATTCTGAATAAAATATCTTCCTAAACAGCAAAGTTTAGGTAACCCACAGGGTTCAAGTACATAAGTACTATGTTTATGTTAGAGATACCTCATATTTTTCTTAGTATTTTGATAGAGCTACTATATTTTAACTTAACTTCACAGTAATAATATAGCACCTTTGGGATATACATGTCTGTATAGCTAGGATTTCAACACCAGAATAATTTACATCAAAAAATCACTTCTGATTCAATTCTGGTGTTTGCCTCTAAACCAGGATGGGAATAAGAAAACAAAAATTTAAATATGACTACTTGTGAAATAACTTACTAATCAGATGTGACCTATGCTCACTCTTTCATTTTAGCTCATCTGGTTCTCTGCTTCACTACTGCCAGGATTTCAACTTACCGTGTTATGTAATGTGTAGGATAGAAAGCAAGTCTCAGTAACTAATTTTTACATGCACGTTTTGGCACTTAAGCAATATATACTGCCCAAAAATAAATGTTTGGAGAGTAAAATTACTATAAATTTTCAGTGAAAATGAATATGAATCTTTCCCAGTTGGCTTTATACGTCATAGTAGTACAGTGGAATTCTTGGATAACCAATAAAAGGATGAAATTACCTTCTCTACTTATAAAAATCCATTACTTTTTATCCTTATTGTGTATTGAGAATAATACAAACAAAACCAAAACAAACAAACAAACAAAAAACAGGGTTTTGTAGAGAAAGGGCATGTGAGTGTTCATAAAGTTGCAAGCACATATCTTCTAATATGTTAACTCAATGAAAATGAATAAAGATATAAGCAAGGGATTTTATTTTTTTTTTAACGTTTTATTTATTTTTGAGACAGGGAGAGACAGAGCATGAACGGGGGAGGGTCAGAGAGAGAGACACACACAGAATCCAAAACAGGCTCCAGGCTCTGAGCTGTCAGCACAGAGCCCGATGCGAGGCTCGAACTCACGGACCACAAGATCATACCTGAGCTGAAGTCAGATGCTCAACCAACTGAGCCACCCAGGCACCCCATAAGCAAGGGATTTTAAAAGGTGCTTTTAAAATGGCCTTTCTTTTTGGAGTACAGGGATTTTCCTATCAGTTCTTAAATCAGCATTCAAAATGGTTACTCAAGTTAACCTCCCACTGCAGGCTGCGATAGAACTAGACAAATACATATAGCAACCATGATGTGCACGATTGTGACCCTTAAAGGAAGGAAAACACACAAGATGAGCTCCATATTCACCCTAGGACTCTGTCTGGGATTCACTTTCTGAGCTGAGGCAATGGAGCCCAAAAAGAAAGCAGGGTCTTGCCTGGCAGAGGAAACTGAGATTTGAATTTAGGGATGCAGAAGAAACTAGAATAAGCCTTATAGGATATGAGAGAGAAGAGCGTTGCATAGACAAGGGACACTAGAAATCTTCAGTCCCTTGGAATCTTTGACTGAATATGATAAGCTCTTTCTGTACAAGGAGGGGCCCAAATCTATCATAAATACAGACATAAAGTTGCTTAATAATGTTAGAAAATTTAATTCAACTATAGAAAAATATAATGCATTAGAATCAAGTGTAATTTTCTCAGAAATTCACTAATCATTAGTGTAATTTGTGCACACTTGATTTAAGAAGAAAAATTATAATGTCCTCTCAACAGGTATATAAAAAGTAGGAGACAAAATTCAATACATATTTATAGTAAAAGTTTTTTCAGCCTAGTAGAAATATAGAAATAAAGGGCACCTACAACAAACTTGCAGTTAATATCATAGTTGATGGTAATAGACTGAACACTTACCCCTAAGATTTGAAACAAAGTGTGAATGTGTTAAAGTGCTTTATTGAAATCCTATCCAGTGCAGTAAAGATGAATAAATACTAAGGGAAAGAGGAGGAGGAAAAGGAGATGGAGGAGGAGGAGGGGGAAGAGGAGGAAGAGTAACATACAAAACACTAAGGAATCTAATATGAGGGAAACTGCATAATCAATACATCACATGGTGCTTTGCAATGATTAAAAACATGAATTATCCACCTACTCTCTACAAGGACTACAGAAATTTTATCAGTGACTCATACAATCCTTTTTCTGATTAGAAAGACCTGAGCAATGTAAAAGCCATAAATAATGTAAGATGAAAAAAATGGATAGAGGGATAGATAGATGAAAGTTTATAGACATATATAGATCTATGAATATGTAAGTAATTATATATAAACATATATATATATATAACTAGGTAATCAGAAATATAATAAATAATGATACATATACACATATCTATCTACCTATCTGTTGGTTTGCAAACTGGCCCCCATACACAGAGGGCTAGGAGAGAAGAAAGAGGCAAACTTCTCCAGATTGGTAGGTGGCAAGTTTAATAAGCAAGGAAACTTACATATAGGAGGCTTGTTTTGGGAGGCCACAAGGCTGAGTAGATCTCCGTACTGCTCCCCAGAATCTTAATAGTTTACATAGAGGCCTTAATGGTACTCAGTCATGTATTCGGTCCACATGGCCTCTATAACACATTGCTCTCTTAAGGCTGCATCCTTGGCAACAGCATGGCTTTGAGAATAGTGGGCAGAACGTAAATTCTAAGTGCGGGCTAGGAGGTCAGGAGTCTCTAATTGCCTGGATCCCCTGTAGGTCAACCAGCAGTCATGTCTTCTCAATGACCTCCAACTCTATCATTCATCTATCTATCTATCATCTATCTATCATCTATCATCTATCTCTAAATATAAAAAGGAAATTTTGCTACCGTTGAGAATACAAAAACTAATAAATATATCTCAGATTTGCAGGCTTCTTAAAAAATAAAATAAGAAACAATGAGGAAAATTACTCTCATGGAAATAAACATCTGGCTTCTAAAAGTGACTACTTTGAGGAAAGGAGAATGTATTCATTTAGATGTAAAGTTTCTCATCTGTCTGCAGACTAAGACAATTCATTGTTCTTGTTATATATGCTGAATTAGTAATAATTAATTGTCACAAGGAAGACTGGGCACATAAAAGAAATAGATAGTATACATTAAAGATCTCCTCAATACGTTTGTAATATCTATTGGGTGAACAACAGTCATCAGCTATCTCTATGTTTTGAGTTATGCATATTCTATTTTTTTTTTATTTTTTTTTAACGTTTATTTATTTTTGAGACAGAGAGAGACAGAGCATGAACGGGGGAGGGTCAGAGAGAGGGAAACACAGAATCTGAAACAGGCTCCAGGCTCTGAGCTGTCAGCACAGAGCCTGACGCGGGGCTCGAACTCACGGACCGCGAGATCATGACCTGAGCCGAAGTCGGCCGCTTAACCGACTGAGCCACCCAGGCGCCCCGAGTTATGCATATTCTAAATAAAAGTGTGCTGTGTGATCAAAAGAATGAAATCTTGCCATTTGCAGCAACATGGATGGAACTAGAGAGTATTATGCCAAGCGAAATAAGTCAGTCAGAGAAAGACAAATGTCATATGATTTCACTCATATTTAGAATTTAATATACAAAACAGATGAATATAAGGGAAGGGAAGCAAAAATAATATAAAAACAGAGCAGACAAACCATAAGAGACTCTTAAATATGGAGAACAAACTGAGGGTTGCTGGTGGGGTGTGGGTGGGGGGAAGGGCTAAATGTGTAAGGGGGATTAAAGAGGACACTTGGGATGAGCAGTGAGTATTATATGTATAAGTGATGATCATCAGATTCTATTCTTGAAATTATTACACTATATGTTAACTAACGGATTTAAATTTATAAAAAAGTGTGCCATAATTCCAAGCATCTTCACTAATTAATTAAATTAACTTTTTAGTCTTTCCACAATGGTATGTGCAAAGTGAAAAATCACAATTTGACGCCATTAGTTTTTAATGTTAATGCAGAATAAAGATAATTTTGGAGTGTGAGTGGAGAATTTAATATATTAAAGAGATATTGCACAATGTTTTAAGAGCTTTGCACTGCGCAGGGTTGCTTTAGCTCAAATACTAGTCTGCTGCTTAGTGGTTTTTGTTTTTCTTTCTTTAACCTTTATAAAATTAACTTATTTATGCCTTGGTTTCCTTATTCATAGAAGGTGAGTGATTGTAGTTTACCTATGTCATTGGGTTATTCCGTGAATTCAATGAATTGATACAGGGAGAGTCTGAATTAGAATACAGTCTTAATGAGAATACTTTCTGACCATTGGTGGCTCTCTATAAGTTCACTAGTATTTTTACATCCTCTCTTTCACAAATCTGTTGTTCTTCTGTCTTTCCACTCTTATAATTGATCAGTGTTGAACAGTACTTTGAATCACATTACTATTGCATTATTATAATTATTTTAGTTATAATTAGTGGATCACCTAATGTAAAGGCTACTATGATAGACCCTTTATTTATTGCTCACAACAGCCCTATAAAATAGGTATTGTTCAAATTTAAATAATGTGAGAAATGAGGTTCAAAGGGTTTACTAAATATTACTTTCAAAAGCTGAAATTCAAACTCAGGTTCGTCTACATTTCAAACCATTCTTCCTTCTGTTAGGATTATTAATTTATCACATTTTTATTCTCTTGGAACTCTATCCTCATAAATTCCTGGTTATGTAATAAAAAGTTACTGTTAACTCCTCATGAATGAGCAAGAAAACTGGAAGTAAGGTGTGTGTGGCTTTTTAATCTAACCTATATGAAATGCTGCCAGTAATATGCGACTAATACACTAATTAGCAGAGCTGGTGTCTTTATTATGGGTAGGTAGGTCACTTTAATAGAAAAAAAAACTATGCTAAACACAATATTGATTTGTGAATTGAAAGGAAGTCATTTAGCTAAAACCATTGAAAACAGGGGCACCTGGGTGGCTCAGTCTGTTAAGCATTCCATTCTTGATGTGCTCAGGTCATGATCTCATGGTTCCTGAGTTCAAGCCCCAGGGAGCTTGCTTGGGATTCTCTCTCTCCATCTCTCTGCCCCTCCCCCTCTCTCAAAAATAAATAAATAAACGTTAAAAAAACATTGAAAACGCAATACGATTTGAAAACAGAATGAAAGAAAACTGAATTATATGTACTTTGGTGAGAGGTCTGGTAAAAAGACCAAGTTCACATTATTCTACACAGCTCCCTCTCTTCACCAGGTGTCCTTCTATAACCCCTTGAAGTGGCCTGTACTTTGCACAGATCCCTTCTCTAATAATTCAAAGAGGAAGGGTGACCTTTCCATTTACACCCCCCCATGGAAGTTCCCATTTTGTGGTCATAATTGGTATGATTAAGTTATAAAGAGAGAAAAAGCATCTGTATCATGGGACTCCACACCAAACCATGGATGAATTATAGCTCTGCTTAGCCTCAAGTAGTACTGACATTTAAAAAATCGAGCTTCTTAAGACACATGCATAAATCTCTAATGTTGGAATTTCAGAGGATATGTTTTTGAGTAAAAGTTTCCTCTTGGAGCCAATAAAAGTGCTACATTTGTGTGAGAACAGTCATGATTCTTTTTAAAGATAACCTTGAGTTTCCAGTGGGCAGTTTTTCATGTACAATTGATGGTCCCATGCAATACCACCACCTGCCATTAAACATCATCCACGTAGCCTTTTCCAGCCCTCTCCTGCAGCTCAATCTTTGAACAGAAGGACAGGAACACTATTGTTCTTGCCATTAGTTCACATTTTCATTCCTCAAACATATACTATCTTCTCCACAAAGGCAATGAGTGGCTGACACTGCCTCTCCCGGAAATGCTTTCTAACTTTCACATTTCCCACAACCCAGCACCTCCTTTTGGCCCTTTCTGTCACAGATTAGATGCCACTGTCTGCAACGAGCTTTTCAAGAACCAGTAATTCTGTACTTCAACAACTTATTCAAAATGAATTCCCCTTAAAAGTATGTACTTCTTAAGGGTAGCAACCACATCATGCCTACTTCTGTATCCCCAACATATAGAAAATAGGTGTCGAATGAATAAATAAGAGGCACTGGGGTGCCTGGGTGGCTCAGTCTGTCAAGCATCTGACTCTTGATTTTGGCTCATGTCATGATCTCACAATTCATGAATTCAAGTCCTGCATTAGGCTGTGTGCTGAAAGCTGAGGTTCTCTCTCCCTTTCTCTCTTCCCCTGCTTGGCTTGCATTCTGTCTCTCTGTCACTTTCTCTCTTATAAATAAACAAACAAACAAATATTCTTATTTTTTCGTGTTTATTTTTGAGAGAGAGAGACAGACAGAGACAGAGAGCATGAGTGGCGGAGGGGCAGAGAAAGTAGGAGACACAGAATCGGAAGCAGGCTCCACACTCCGATTTGTCAGCACGGAGTCTGATACGGAGCTCAAACCCACAAACCCTGAGATCATTACCTGAGTTGAAGTCAGACGCTTAACTGACTGAGCCACCCAGGTGCCCCTAAATAAATATTTTTTTAAAAGGAGAGTTACTGTGGGAAAGATAGGGAAGAATGGCAGAATATAAAGGGGCTTTATACTGTAGGAAGAACAATATTATTGTTCATTTATTATCACTTAAAAGTGAAAAAAGTTAACCTTACAGGTCAGGTGCAGATAAAATATTCTGAAAATGTGTTACACTTTCTATTTTGAGTCACAAATCTGGAAAGGCTAATAGAAATATAACCCTTCTCATCATACAGTTATTCACCATTTTGCTTTTTTACTGGAGTCATCATAACCTTAAAGTCTTTAGGAAAAATAAATAGGAGTGTTCATAACATTAAGTACTTCTTCTGTTAAGTACCAATTCCCATAGATTCAAAACCCTTGGGGAAATTGTCAGGTGTTTTATCATCCATGATCTATAGCTTGATTTCACAAAAACAGGTGTGGCTGGGTTTGTCCAAGGTTGTTCTGAAATATTTGTCATAAACTGGAGACATCCTATTAGCAAAATGATACAATGTATGATTGGTTATACATTAACATAAGTGAAGAATTAAGATGAATTAAGGTAATTGCTCACTCTATAATCTGGGCCACTGCCCCTACATGGCTATGTTCTGGTTCATGTACCTTATGTGAAATACTAGAATACATCTTAAGATGAGCAAACAGCCTAATGAGAAACCATAAATACCACTGTAAGGTGGGGTTGATGGGGAATTATGCATCCTGACATCCTCAGACGGGTAATACGCAGTTTTCTGTGAGAAAACTGTCAAACGACATGGATCCATTTATGTAAAGTGGAAAAGATATCATAGTTCTATTTGTTTTGTGATGTAGTAACACTACCAAATTTTTGTAGAGAAAGTAAAATATCAAAGAAAAACTACAAGAATAACTAAACAGAAGTGACCAAATTTACAGATTTTTAAGAAATGATTTTGCCTTTTTAATGTTTGACTCTACTGATTGAAAACAAAACAGTTCCCAAAGTGAAAGTACAGGGATATACTTTGCATCCTTCCAGGCTAGGGATCGGCATTCACACGGCAGAGAAAAAGACATGGGACTTTTCGTACATCTGGGGGCTGTGAAGACCTACATCTGTATTGTCAGGTCCTAGAAGGTACAACAAATCTATGGGAGAGCTTCAGAAGGTAGAAAGGCAATCGCATCAGGTGGTATGAATGTCTTTTTACCACAGGTTGCTTTAGAGGGAGGGCCCTGGAGACCTCTACTTTATGAAGCTAACTGCATATACACATGGCGCTTATTAAGTGCATCCAGGTATTCAGTGATGGCAAGCTGCCTACAGCCAAGCAAATGCCAATCATTTCAAACATACCTTTAAGGTCAATTATACTCCTTTAATTTAGACACAACACCGAGCCAAAATCCACACTAATACATTAATATAATGTTTTATCATCCTACTGTTAGAGTTTCAGATGTTGATTCAGAACACTTAGAGGACAGTCAAGTGACCTCCCAGAAAAAAAAAAAAAATAGTAGCATTTGCTGTGGGAGTACAGTACCAAATCAAGAACTATCCTTCAGATCCATATCAATGCAAAGATCTGAAATCCTGGTCAATGACTGTGAATATGCCTCCCTCTCGCACACATGTCCCTGCCCCCTGTCCACATACATATGCTTCTCAAGTCTTATTTCTAAAGTGGAATCCGTGTCACGAGAACAGGTCTAATAAAAATGCATTAATAATAGCACATACTGAGTTTTTACTATGTTCAGGGACTGTTGTATACCATTTTCCATCTTTTAATTTTAGAATAGTGTTAGATTTATAGAAAAAATGCAAAGAAAGCACAAAGAATTTCCTTATACCCTGCATCTAGTTTCCTCTATTGTTTAGATGGTATATTCATGTGATACATTTCTTACAATTAATGAACCAACACCCATAGATTATTATTAATTCAAGTCCATACTTCATTTGCATTTCTTTAGTTTTTACCTAATGATCTTTTTTTTTTTTTGTCTTAAGATCATCTAGATTACCATACTACATTTATTCATCATGTCTCCTTAAGCTTCTGTATCAGTGTTTTGGACTTGCCTTAATTTTGATGTCTTTGATAGTTTTGAGGAGCATTGGTCAGGTATTTTGTAGAATTTCCCTCAATTGGGAATTGTCTGATGTTTTTCTCACAAATAGACTGGGGCTATGGGTTTGGGAGAGGAAGACCACAGAAGTAAAGTGCCATACTCCTCACATCATATCAAGGTAACACTATCAACGTTAGTTATCACTGTTGATGTTAACCTTGATTACATGGCTGAGGTAGTGTTTATTAGATATTATCCACTGTAAATTTATTTATTTTCATATTGCACTTTTTGGAAAGAAGTTACTATGTGCAGCTTATGCTTAAGGTGTAGGGAGTTCTACTCTACCCTCCTAAGGGGTGTAGTGTACATGTTTCATAAATTAGCACATTTAATGTCCAAGATAAAGACTATGAGGTAGGTAAAATCATTCCATTTTATGGATGAGGAAGCTGAGAAACAGACAAGTTTAAATAAAGAACAAGTGCCCAAATTACATGTCTGAAGGTTGTTGCGCTCCAATATGAACTTGGGAACCCTGGTTCTAGGTCCTGAGCTCAAAGTCAAATGTGCCTGTGATGAATTCAGACAAATGAATCCTAAGTGGTGACCTGATGATTATAGTCAGTGGCTGAAAGCCTACTGTATAGAAGAAGCTATATATTTGTACTGGATACTCCAAAAAGGCAAAACTGAGACCGATGGATGGAGTTTACAAAGAGAAAGAGTTCAACCTGAAAATCAAGAGACAATATGCCGAAAAATGTGAGGCAATAAAATTAGAGTTAGTAAGATACTGGAGACTAGTAGCTCTTGGATGACCGGGTTATTTCAGAAAGGATAAAGTAATAAGAATGAAAACATTTATCACTTAGAATGGTTCTCCCATTGTCATAAGTGTTTTAAATGCAATTACTCATATATTAATTACAATGATCCCACAAGGTAGCTAATGTTCTTATCTCCATTTTACAAAGATAAAATTGGGCACAGAGAATCTAAATAACTTGCCTGGCTCTGAACTGACAGTGTGGAGCCTGCTTAGGATTCTCTTTCCCTCTCTGTCTGCCTTCCTACCCCTCAAAATAAATAAACACATATTTAAATAACTTGCCCAAGTTCACACACCTAGTACATGGCAGACTCAGTGTTCAAACAGAAGTAATCTTTGTTCTTGGTTTTGCTACTACAGACTGCCTTCTGCATGGAATTGGAGGCTAAGGTAGACCTTGCTCAGAAGCACTTTCAAACTGCTAGAAGCTGTGGTGTCTTCCATTTGACTAGTGCTTTCTCCTTAGTAGAAAATGTATAGCCTTTGGGGGTGCCTGGGTGGCTCCTTTGGTCATGATCTCGCGGTTTGTGAGTTCCAGCCCCGCGTCGGGCTCTGTGCTGACAGCTCAGAGCCTGGAGCCTGCTTCGGATTCTGGGTCTTCCCATCTCTTGGCCCCTCCCCTGATCATGCTCTGTCTCTCAATAATAAATATTTTTTTTTAATTTTTTTTCAACGTTTATTTATTTTTGGGACAGAGAGAGACAGAGCATGAACGGGGGAGGGGCAGAGAGAGAGAGGGAGACACAGAATCAGAAACAGGCTCCAGGCTCTGAGCCATGAGCCCAGAGCCTGACGCGGGGCTCGAACTCACGGAGTGCGAGATCGTGACCTGGCTGAAGTCGGACGCTTAACCGACTGCGCCACCCAGGCGCCCCAATAAATAAATTTTTAAAAAAATTTAAATATATAACCTTTTATTAGTGCATGGTACTTCTTATAATCTTGAATTTAATTTATTTGTATAAATGTAAAGGCAGATCTCCAGCTTCAGTTTTATTTCAGGAAGTAACTCAGGAAATCAGAGATAAGAGAGGAAGTCATCAGCTTAGAAAAATGAACATATATCCCTAGATATATCCATATATATATATGTATAAATATCCCTATAAATGGGAAAAATGATATAAAGGATTTAAATATGGCATGCCAATACAATACCCAGTGACTTTTTTCTCTAAATGTAATAAGTTCTTATTCCTAGAGATGAAAAGTCCTTATTTTTTGACTTGTGGTTTTGAAAAAGGTGATAAATCATTCATTCATTCAACAGAATAATTAATTTGAACACAGAGACCAAGATAGCAGCTGGGGTTTCCTTCCAGCTCCTTAAAGCCAAGAGTTTAAAGCAATGTCAGAAAAGGTTTAAAAATATTTCAGTTCACCAGGCTGAGTCTACGCAACGCAGTGATGTCCCAGTCTTGGCCAAAGGAAAAGGAATAAAAGCAAGGGATTGGGAGCTCAGCTAAGCCCATGAAAGAGCACCACCTTCAGCTAATCAATGTCATTACTACACTCAGTTAAAAGGGTGAGAAATCTGAGTTTAACGCAGAAGAGAAAAGGAGGAGTTATTTTGTGAACCTCTATCAGCAACAAATTGTGGCCTGAGCATGGTAACAAGCAGAGGAGATAAATGGAATCCTGTGGTTCACCTTCTAGATTTCCGTACTGCAACATTTGTTCAGGTCTACAGAATTGATCTGGGCGATACCTGGAAACAGGAAGCTTCCAGGAAGTGCCAGTAATGAAAGGGCTCTGCCCCCCCCCCCCATCGCACATAGGGCGCAGGGCTGTGGACAAAGTAGAATCCATCGGGTTTCTCCTGACTGACACATGTGGTTAATTGAGTGTCACATTGTGTTCATGTTACCTCTGTTCTGAAGCACATAACAAGCAATCACCCCTGACAAGTGATAGCTTAGAGCAAGCATAAATAAAGCATTTCATTGATCTGGCCATGGCTATATAGGTAGAACCCACAGCCCATCTGCCTGACAACCATTGCACATCCTAAGAGCATCATAATCTTTTTTTCTTTTTTCCTCTCCCTTTCTTTTCCAATATGATTTAAACACATGGCCATTTAGATTGATTTAGTGGTCACTAAGATGCTGCTGATTTATCTACAGCAGGATGTGTAACCCTTCACCATGTCACCCCACCCTACTAAGCCCCTGCTTATGCTTTTCCTTCATTAAAAGTTTGCTTTCCAGGAAGAAATGCTGGAAGTATTTCCCGAAGGCTGATGGATGGAGTTGCACATGAGGTATCGATAGTCTTTTAAAGGGGATCCAGAACCAAGTGGGATGAGAAGTGGAGAAGAGAGGATGATAGGAAGAAAGGAAGGAACAGGGGTTTAATGTTGGTTAAATACTATAAGCCAGACATTGTCCATCAAGCCTTGACTCCTCCAAGCAGAGCTTGACTTATTAATCATGTGTGTTACCACAGCAACTGAGCCTCGGTCTCATTAGAATTATCTTTTTGCAGGTAGAGTTCTAACATCAAATTTTGTGCTTTCTGAAAGCTCTATCTTCACTGTTTATTACTGAAAGTGTACAAAGCAGAGCAGAGTTAAGAAGGCCTTCACTAAGAATTTGGTCAAAGAACATGTGAGCAATGAAAAGTCATAAAGTGATGAATGTCTTAAGAAGCATGTATAGTTTATTCACCTACATAAATCAGAGGCTCTCAAACATTTTAGTCTTTAGAACTCTTTATGCTCTTTTTTTTAATGTCCATTTATTTTTTTTTTAATTTTTTTTCAACGTTTTTTTATTTATTTTTGGGACAGAGAGAGACAGAGCATGAACGGGGGAGGGACAGAGAGAGAGAGGGAGACACAGAATCGGAAACAGGCTCCAGGCTCCGAGCCATCGGCCCAGAGCCTGACGCGGGGCTTGAACTCACAGACCGCGAGATCGTGACCTGGCTGAAGTCGGACACTTAACCGACTGCGCCACCCAGGCTCCCCAATGTCCATTTATTTTTGAGAGAGGGAGAGAGCAAGTAGGGGAGAGGCAGAAGGAGAGGGGATCAGAGAATCCAAAGTAGGCTCTAGGCTGACAGCACAGAGCCCTACGCAGGGCTCAAACTCATGAACCCTGAGATCATGACCTGAGCCAAAGTCAAAGGCTTAACCAACTGAGCCACCCAGGCACCCCAAGACTTCTTTATACTCTTAAAAGTGTTAAAGTATTAACCATTCAAAATGCTTTTGTTTATATGAATTATGTTTATTAGTATTTGCCATATATTTTGAAATATTAATTCGTTTTTAAAAGAAGTAATCATTCTATTACATGGTAATATAAAATCTGTATTTTTATAAAAATATATATAAGAAAACTAATTTATAGGAAGAGTGGTATTATTTTTCCATTTTGTGAATTTCGAACAACTGACTTAATGGAAAACAACTGTATTCTCATATTGATCTCTGTAATCACTGTGTTGCAATATGACACGTAATGTGCGGCCTCTGCAATACTCCACTGAACACTTTTAAGAGAATGATAGTGAAAAAGGCAAATGATGTTTTAGTATTAACATGGAAATTGTTTTGACGTTATGGCATCCCTGAAAGGGTCTCAAGGACCCTCCAGTGTCCTCGGACCACACTTTAAGAAACTCTGGTAGATGTTTTGAAACTCCACTTAAAGCTTCAATTAGCGCAACTGATTTCTCATTGAAATGTAGCTTAGAAAATGATGAGCCAGCTGTGTGACGTTGATCCTACAGGACCTACTGGCAAGTTGTAAAACTTTGCAAAGGTTTGCATTTAACTCTTCTGCTGATCCCCTCCATTTCTGTAAATTCCAAGCATAAAAATGATGTTGCCGCAAAACAATACCCAGCCATCCTCAACTCCCTTATCCAATGACTTCCTTGTCAATACCCCTTTCTACGCATGGAATAGCACTTACATGCCTCTCCAACAGATCCTGGGCTGATCCTGAAATTTCAGAGAAATGGAAAGTTGTTCCTTTTCTCAAAAGGGTTGGGGAATACATAAAATACACACTGCTTATTTTGACAACTAAGTATAAACAAGGATTAAAAAAAATTTACCTGGAAGCCTGCAGATTGCAGCTGTCAATCCTGGCTCTCTGACATTGTCTAGATCTAGTTCCAATTAAATAAGAATACGATTTCCAATACCTTTAAATAGCAGAATCATATGGCCTCTTGCAGCCAAGTAATGCTTAAAAAGGAAAGAGCCAATCAGAAACCCCCACCCAAGGACACGGAAGCTAACCCTATCAAACTGACTATCAATAATTAAGGCCTTTGATGCTTTGAATCATTTAGATAATAAGATTGCTTAGAAGTAAATAAATATCAAATTAGGATTTGTGGCAGTCACAGGTGTTTGGCAGGGCTGGCCTATAATCACAGAGAAAATGAATGCATTTTATTCAGCATAATTAGAAAAAGAAATGAAGTTTATATGCAAATTGTAAACCACTTTAGTCAAAGATAACCGGTCAGACTGCTTTTGGTAATTTAAACTTTCATTTAGATGAGAATTTGCAAAGTATCTATTTTCAATGCAATTTGAGTGCAGCTGGTTGCACTTGCATAGTCATTGAGAGAAAAATGTAAATGTCCCTGATAACCCTCCAGTCTTGTTTTGGTGCTGACAGAACAACATATGCATTTTTTTACTTGACTTCTCTTACTCTTTTTTTTTAATGTTTATTTATTTTTGAGAAAGAGAGAGAGTTGGGGAGGGGCAGAGAGAGAGAGAGAGACACAGGATCAGAAGCAGGGTCCAGGCTCTGAGCTGTCAGCACAGAGCCCGATGCAGGGCTCGAACTCACAAGCCGTGAGATCATGTCCTGAGCTCAAGTCAGATGCTTAACCTGCTTAAGGGACAGAGCCACCCAGGCACCTCATTGACTTTTCTTACTCTTGTCTGTGCAAGAAGCCAGTTACAGAAGGTTATATGGGATTTTTAGCACTCAGCACCCACCCAAAGGAAAGCAGGTTTGGGAGGGTGATCAACACAGTAAAGATCAGGAAGAAGAAATTTATTTGAATGATTGTAACATGTAAGAGTTCTAAGAACAAAATGGGAATGTAAGCACTGTTTATGATTTTGTTTTTCCTCTGGTAGAGCTACATGCCTCTAAACTCTTTTAACTCCTTTCTGGTAGTCTCCCATATGGTACTATTTACCTGCCTGGCTTAGCTTCTTCCTGTTAGACTATAAGCTTCTGAAATCCAGGGGCGTTTTTCCACAATTTTTCCTGAGTAGCCAGCACCATTACTTGCCCTAAATAACTTCTTGGTAAATATTTGTGAAGTTAAATGGAATCATTGACCAGTGCTAAAAACAGAGAATAATTTTAAGGGGAAAAAATATAACTTCTTGAAGGGAGGAAATGTGATATTTAAAAAGTAGCAAATTATTTTTCATATGCTGCAATATTTAGTTTGCTCCTTTTCCCCCCTGAAGAGTTGCTAGTTGGATGCAAAATGCTGCCTCTGCTTTCCTTTGCACCTGTCACCTATTCCACCAGTCACCAGCAACCTCAATCATTTGCCTGATACTAAATGAGTACATTCCTATCTTAGCGCTTTTTGCAAATGCTCACTAACTGTTGTTAAACATATGAGCTAGTCATATTTGCCTCTAAAAAAGGCATGTTCCATACCAATATTTTAAGCTTACAGTGTAGTATAACAATCCTCAAAATTAAATGGGCATCAGAATCCCTGAGGGAGATTGTTAGAAACAGATATTTTGGCTCTGCACAAGACCAACTAACTCAGAATCTCTGAAAATCAACTGGATCTCAAAAGGGTAGTAAGGATTAAGACAAATTAATGTATGAAAAGCACTTGGCATAGTGTCTGGAACAGTAAGTGTTTTTATATATTAGCTATTGCTATTAGATATTCAACAAATGTATAAATGAAAACAATGGACAAGTGAATAAATGCCCAAAGGAATAGGTAGGTATATATGAGTAGGAAAGTTTCAAAGAAGGTAGTCTAACATGGCCCTGCTAAATATTTGGATGAAAATGTCATCTCCATCTTCTTTCTGGCCCCTTTCCTCTACCTCTCTCAAACAGAGTCTCATTTATATCAAGGCATATATAAAACAAGTTTGTAATATTTAATCATTACTTCACATGGAGAAGTTGGTACCTTTTGCTAATATGCTCGTGAAAGAGGATGGCCTTTAGGGGACAGTGCCCATTCAGATGGCAAGTAACTGAGAGCCCCACCTATCCTTTCTTCCAATTGTGAAGAAATGTGGGTCCTTCACAGATAAATGACCACTGGCTGTCCAGGAAGATCTTAAGGACCAGGTCTTGATTCCTCTCCATTTTTGTTCACTACTTATGTCTTCATTTCTGAATCTTAGCATGGATTAATAATATACAACCCAAGAGAATAAAGTTGTTGTGGTAGAACTTTGAACACTATTGACTGAGACAGGAAGGTGTTTGTTGCTATTAGGTGTATTTGTTATCAATTTCTGCATAACAAATAACCCCCAGTTGTAGCAGCTTTGAGCAATACATATTTGTTATCTCACCATACTTCTGGATCTAGAATCTGATGTGGCTAAGATGGGTTTCCAGACTCAGGGGCTCTAACAAAGCTTCCATCAAGGTGTCACAGAGATACCATCATCTTATGGGTCTATGGGAACAGACTACTTACCAGCTTATTCTTAGGCTGTTCGACTGAGACCCTTAGTTCTTTGCTGCCTGTTAGCCACAGGCTTCTCTCTTTTCCTTACCATATGGGTTATCTCCATCGGAGAGCTTGCAACATGAATTTTAGTTTCAACAAAACTAGTAAATAAGAAGGTAAAAGAAAGAATGCCAACAAGTTAGAAATCCCAGTCTCTTATAATCTATTTTTGGAAGTGTTATCTCATCACTTTGCCATATTGTATTGGTTAGAAGCAAGTTACTAAATTCAGGTATATTCAAGGGGAGGGAATTCATACACAAAGGCATGAATATTAGTAGGTAGGGGTCATTGAGAGTCATCTTAGAAGCCACCTATCCCATTAGGGGCTGCCAATTCTTATTTAGTAATATCACTTGGACACTACTTGCTCCTTTTATCAGTTCGGAAAATAGCAAAAGAGAGCCTTCTCAAGTTCAGAGAATTTGTATTTTCTTAATGAAAAAGCATTAGTATGTGAGGCTAATAAGAAGATATATTTTTGGATATGAAGCACTTTTAAAACATTTCCCTGACACTCCATATCATATAGGGTAAAATTCAAGAGCCTTAACATAGTGAATATGCCTGTAAAGCTGGCCCTTCCCACCTCTATAGCCCCCCACTGTCTTCCCCTTGATGAAGTTTTACAGTCTTACAGTATTACATTGTTTGTATTTTCTGAGGTAATTAGGCACATATTCCTATTGTTGCTAGTGTCTCAGATGTCCCCGTACATATCTTAGCCACCTGATTACCTCTTACTCAAGTTTTAAGAATTAAATTTGACATAGTTCCCCTAAAAAGCCCTTCCTAACCTCCTCACTGGGCTATGTACTCATTATCCCTATTTCCCTAATATTTCATGCTTACCCCCAATGTTGCATTATCTGTTTGTCTTCTTCAAGAGTATATGGAATTTTTTTTAAAGCCAAGAATCACTAATATATTCAACTTTGCATTATCAACACCTAATGTGACACATGGGCTATAATAAATTTCAATAAATATTTGCTGAACAACAATGAAGATAGAAAGGAGAGAAAGAAAAGAGTACTATCCTCCAAGCCACCTAAACTGCAAAGCTCTTATAGTCATTGCTGTTAAGTGCAATGCAAGAGATAAATACAATATGGTAATCCAATGAAATTATCACCAACTTGATTCAAGTTCTTTCCTTGTAGTCATAGATTTGAAAATAGACAAAGAAGTAGAGATCAGAGTAGGGGCTTTCCTGTCCTGCTGCAGCTAAAACTCGTGACATAAACAATGTTTTCAATGATTACAAAAGGTACTAGAATGAGAGAGTTTCAGACTCATTGCAGTGAAACAAAGCTGCCTTGAGGAATTTCATGAACAAAAGTGTCTTTTTAGGTCAAAAATGTG
This sequence comes from Felis catus, assembly GCF_018350175.1. Classification (NCBI taxonomy): domain Eukaryota; kingdom Metazoa; phylum Chordata; class Mammalia; order Carnivora; family Felidae; genus Felis; species Felis catus. Next base: position 126,939,607 of record NC_058373.1, read on the forward strand.
AACATCTCAGAGCATGTCCATTGTCTGAACATACTCCATTTTCTCAAGAGGTGAGGCTTTGTCTTATAAGTGATTCTTATTTATTCCCATCACTTCATCATTCATCCTTATGCAAAACAAAGCACAGACCACTCAAGTTAAGAGCTGTGCTATTTAACTCACCATTGTTACTAGAAGTAGCCACTCTCCTCCAGCCAGGACTGTTGTTTCTGATGTAGAGTCCATTGTTGTTAAGTGAGATAATTCACCTTCCCCAACATCATGTTGTTAAAGAAAATCCAACAGTTGCAATGTCCCTGACATATGGGTAAATATAATTGGAAGAAATTAAATAATGTGATATAAAGAATACCAAAATAACACTTTACTTCTTCCTTCTTCTTGTGTTGTTAGTGGAGAGGTCACTGAATAGGCGTGATCCCGGATAGACCTGTGAGCTGGACCCAGCAGATCTGAAACTTTGCAACTCCACCCCTGCCCTGGAAATGTGGGTTCCACTTGACCTTCCCACTCCCAGAGGCCACTCCAAGGAGATGGCCTTGAGATAATGATGTGTTGAGAACAGCTGCGCAGTATACATGATCCCAGTTAGGGCCTCTTTTTAAACTCTTAAGAAGGTGGCTGTGGGAAACCATTCATCTTGCTGCAACCCTAGACAAGCCTCAGATATAGGCTTCCTTTGCTTATTAAAACTGCCATCTACCAATCAGGAGTGGCCAGCTTCTTCCTTAGGTCTCTCCCTGCCCTCCACACAAGGGGGACTATCTCAGGGAGGCCAGTTTCCGATTTCACCGGGAGAGCCCCCATAAGGTTGCAAACAAACAGTTGTTTTATTTTGCAATCTGGAAACTGATGTTCACTGTCAGAACGATTGTTTTTTGTATTCATGTTTTTCCTTCACCTGTGTTCACGTTTGTCCTCTGGTTACAAAGTCAACACTTCCTAGGTAGCATAGCCCCAGTTCTTAACTCCGTGAGAATGTGTCCTATCTAACTGGACAGCCTGGGCTAGGCAGACAACTGTGCCAGGCAGAACAGAGCATTGGGAGGGGCAAGAGTAGCAGGTGCCCTAGTACATCAGTCTGGGTAAAGATGCTCTGTTCAGAATGCACTCTACAGCAGATACTCTGAGGAAAATAGTGTTCAGTAAATCCCTTCTGAGTGAGAAGTGTTGTCCTGTAGAATCCTTATTTCTTCTTTTAATCTCACTCTGCTTTTTTTTCTCCTCTCGGCATCTCCTTGTAACTAAAGCTCCTGGTCCTGATTTTCTGCCCAGGATTCATTTTCCTGACTAATACAGAAACGTATCACCTTCATGGACTCCTGTTTGCTATTTTCCAACCGATGATGATGCCAAATCCAGAATCTTCCATAATTGATTTTTCTGTGCATTTTTCCTACCCAATAATAACCTTGCTTATTAAATTATACTTATATCCTGAGTTGTGGTCTTTGCTTAATACATAAATGCAAATATCAAAGTAGAATAAAGGATTACTTATAATAAAAAAAGAAAGGTGATTGGGTAACTTTGAAGAATATCCATTATTAAAACACATTTCCAAGAAGCAAAAAAAAAAAAAAAACAAACAAACAGACCTTATTTCCAAGTTAACTCCTTTTTCAGGTCCCCTGAATGTCTAAGTTGTCAGGGTGTTTATTGTAGAAGCCAGGTGTGATTGGACATTTAACACTTTTGACTTTCATAATTTTTAAACTATTCTTAACTTTTTAGTACTCTAGCTTACAATATTTTCTCACTAAGGTAACATGGCAGAAACTTTACCATAAGCAAAAACTACCAAGCACCTATGTTTCAAAGATGTAAAAGGAGGGGCGCCTGGGTGGCGCAGTCAGTTGCGCGTCCGACTTCAGCCAGGTCACGATCTCGCGGTCCGTGAGTTCGAGCCCCGCGTCAGGCTCTGAGCTGATGGCTCAGAGCCTGGAGCCTGTTTCCGATTCTGTGTCTCCCTCTCTCTCTCTGCCCCTCCCCCATTCATGCTCTGTCTCTCTCTGTCCCAAAAATAAATAAACATTGAAAAAAAATTAAAAAAAAGATGTAAAAGGAATAATTTAACAGCTGAGGCTCTTACAGAGAGCTGGATGTACAAGACACTTAATTTTATCTACCAAATGTTATCCTTACATCAACTCCAAGAGGCAGATAATATTACAGTATCAGTTTACCTCTGAGGAAATAGGCAGCTTTCCAGGGGAGATGAGTAACCAAGGACATCTGCTAATTTGCTGTGTGCCCTGGACTTGACCCAATATACCGAATGCTCTACCCTAGGTTCTTACCCACTACTCTGCTCTGTTGCCCAGATTTAGTCCTAAGGTCTCAAGAACAAGGACCCCACAGAGAAACAGTATGTATTCTAATCTTTTTTGAGGGAGGGGAAGGGGTAGAACATAATCACCTTTGAGAGTGTGTATGGCTTTTTTTAGTTTTTTTTTCTTTAATGTTTATTTTTGTGAGAGAGAGAGAGAGAGAGAGAGAGAGAGAGAGAGGAAGGGGAGGGGCAGAGAGGGAGGGAAAGAGAGGATCTGAAGTAGGCTCTGGACTGACAGTAGAGAACCTTATGCGGGGCTTGAACCTTGAGAGCATGACCTGAGCCAAAGTTGGACATTTAACAGACTGAGCCACTCGGGGGCCCCATAAACTGGGTAATTTTTTAATAGGTCGAGATCTTCTCACCCAAGTTATCTTCTTACTGTCTTAATTGACTCCAAATTTCCAGTTCATTCCTGGGGTTAAGATTTTCTGTGTATCTGTGCTGCTTCAGAAGGTTTACCATTTACAGACCTTAACTTTTTAGTTTGAATGAGTTTATTATCTTTGCCTTTCAAGACTAGAGAACCTGAGAATACTTGAAGTGCCTGTAATTAAGTAAGTTGCAATTCTTTGAGTTAAATAGCAGTGCCTAAGAAAAATACCTTCAGCAAGGTCTGTATACAATATTATTCTCATATGTTTATTTTTTAAGGGAATCTTGCAAGGAATAGGAAATAATCTAAATATACTTTGATAATGTAGGAAATGTTGGTTTAGATCAATGCAAAGTTTGACATTCTTAGGTAGGCTACTACCGCGTGCCTTTCATTCTCACTTTGTTTAACCACGTGCTGACCCATTTGATGTTTAAATTCTTTTCTTTTAATGTTCATTTATTTTTGAGAGAGAGACAGAGACAGAGCATGAGCAGGAGAGGGGCAGAAAGAGAGGGAGACAGAATCTGAAGCAGGCTCCAGGCTCTCAACTGTCAGCTCAGAGCCAGATGCGGGGCTTGAACTCACAAACTGCAAGATTATGACCTGAACCAAAGCCCCATGATGTTCAAATTCTTTTACTCAAAGGTGGGTTAATGAATTATGCACTCTTGTAATTTTAAAACCATTGAATTTCAGTTGAAAATCACACTTGTCATAATTTTTCTTCTCTTATTTTCTGGGCACTTTATGCTACTATGCTTTATGCTACATGTTATTGAACAGTTGGCTGCATCCTTTTCCCTTATAATGTGAAGTTATTTACTTTATGTACATATTTAAAAATATTTATTTACTTACTGTATTTTTACTTGACCAATTTGGTTTATACTGGGTAGTTAAATAGCCACAATTCCTTAAGTTTCCTTGAAATCATTTATGTTATGCCTTAAGTGCCTGTGATTTTAATGCAGAGATATAGCTGACAATTCTATAATTCCAATTAAGAAGATATTATGTCTTAAGCCTGCCAGAAATATTATTTTTTGACCTGATATTTGGCAGAAAAATATTAAAATAATATCTGGGGAAAGTTCATTGTAAACATGAACTGATATGAGGAACTTTTAACTCACCAGTTTCTCTTACACTGTGATTTGGTCTCAGAAAATAGTACCAATGAACATTTTCTGGGAAAACATACGTACACCAAAGGAGGCTAACTCAACTCTAGAAAGACATTTTGATTACTTTTGGGTTTATAATGGATTGTTAAGGACATCATCCATTTGATTCCAGTTATTTCTTTCTTCTCTGAATCATGTCCATTAAACATGAAATAAGAGAAAGAGTAAGGGCAGTAGATCATGTAGTGATGTCAAATCAAAGTATTCTCATAATACCTGATCAAATCAACATAAACATTTTTTAAAATAGTAAACAAATCAGCTTCAGCAATCAAAGAAGGGAGAATAGCCACATATAGATCTATCACAATACACATATATAGCAAGAGAGACAGAAAAGAACAGACATGGAGACAGACTTAGGACTTAAGCATGGATTTAGGCACACTACCTTGACCCAGAAACCAATATGGTGACTGCTAAGAATTCTTACAAAAGCCAGCAAGCCTGAGAAAGCAAACCTAACGTATTGTCTTCATTTCCTCCTTCGTGTCTCTTGGGGGAGCCAAGCAGAGCACAGAAGCCTCAGGCAAAGAGAGCAGAGAGGTCCTGCAGGTTAACACAAGTTGGAGGTCTGGTCTTGGAAGGCTTCCAGGAGGTAGCAGCCTTGGGTCTGACCAGACTCTTTATGCATCTTGAAAGACCACATTGCCTGGGTCTACCTGCAGGACCAAGGCTTATGGGAAATCCTATGTGAAGTGCCATATAATCACTAAGAACCACATGGAAGTGCTCACTGCCTCAAGATGCTGATCTTGGAGATAGCAGGTGGGCAAATCGAACTTTACTCCTAGGTGATGCCCAGGGCACCTGCGGACCAGGGAGTCCTGCTAGAGCACTTCCTGGCTGTAGAGGGAAAATACTTACGAGTTTCTAGAACAATTTTGAAATAGCAGATACCATAAAGATGTAAATGCTATAATGGAAGAGAAAACTCCATGGTCTGAACTGGGAAGAATGATCTGAAGCTTTAGCAAAGGAAAATCAGAATTTACCCTCCTCCCAGTTAATGAGAGCACTGGTATATGACCCTTTGTAACTCCTCACAAGAGAGCAGAGATGCCAAATATTCTGGCAAATAATTTATACAACTTTATTGTATGTGCAATTTTCATTGTTATCTCCTCCTCCATCTCTTTAAATAATTACTGAAATAATGTCCAGTAAATTTAATAATGTCAAAAAAATGAAACACTTTGAGAAGGAACAGTAGTCTCCTATTCTGATATTTAGGAAGAGAAACAAAGATAAATCATCCAAATTACATCAAAACAAACAGGAATCTAGACAAAGACATACAAGATGAAGAAAAATGGAAAAAGAATCAGATAGTAACCGTGCAATTATATGTCTCCTTCCCCATCACCAAAAAGAAAAGAAAAGAAAAAGTTGAAAAAAAAATAGTTCCATAGACAACAACAACTAAAAAGAGAAAAGAAGAAAAATAGCATAAGAGTTTATATGAACAATGCAATCTAAAATGAAATATAATGCAAGAACTAAGGTGAATATTTCTAAAGAATGATTTATGCCACAGAAAACCTTAATGAAAACATAAATGTCATAAATGCAAATTTCAAAGAGATAACAAAACAACAAAATGAGATTGTAACAAGCTCACTTATGGCTCCCAAAGGTATGTTCACCTAGAACCTCAGAATGTGGACTGATTGGAATAAGGATTGTGCAGATATAATTAAAGATTTCAGATGAAATCACTGTGGATTACGGTGGACCCTAAATCAAAATCCCAATTCCTTTTAAGAGACTGAAGAGAAGACTCAGAGACACAGGAGAAGCAGCTATAGAGAAACGGGAAAGAAGGCCATGCGAAGAGGAAGGCAGAAGGGCGTTGAGGGTGTGCAACTACAAGCTAAGGGATCCATGATTGCCAGTTGCCGGCAGAAACTAGGAGAGAGGCATGGACTAGTCTCTCTCTCTCTCAGACTCTCCAGAAGGAGCCAGTGTTGCTGAGAACTTGATTTCAGACTTCAGGCCTCTGGAACTGTGAGGGAATTAGTATTTGTTATTAGTATTAGTATTTGTTATTTTAAGCCACTAAATTTATAGTTTATTTGTTACAGCAGACCGAGGAAACTAAAACAGAGATGAAAGGTGAGATCGAATAGCTAAAGAAGCAAATCAGAGATGAAACAAGGTTATTACAGAACTAATAATTAAATTAGAAGCTGTGGGGATAAGCTAAACACCGAATAAACTAAAGAAAATGTAGCAGAAGTTCCTAGTTTTCCCCCAAATGCCTTGACACTCTTTTCCTTGAAAAAGGAAGCCTCTCTAATGACATTTCGTGGTCTCCCTTGCAAGCAGGTGTAAAGTGTAACCCGAGTTCTGATTATGGGGTAAAATAGAAGTACATGTGCAATTTCTGACATGTCTTTAAAGAGAGAATGCTGGCCTTAATCTTTCTATTTGCTTGCTGGTTGACATGTAAGTGTTATGGATGGAAACGGAGTAACCCTCTTGGATTTAATAATCCTTCCTGTTCAGACTAGCAGAGCAAGGAAATGAAAGCCAAGTGGGTCTCTGACAGTGTTTTAAGAACATTGCATCAGCTATGCGTGGCTTATTCCAGGCTTGTATGAAAAACAAAGGAGCTACTATCTTGTTTAAACCACTTATACATTCCAGGCTGTGTTATAGAAGCCAGAACTCTTAAGCGATGTATCCAGTTTTGCACAGAGATACATGTGAAATTATATTTAAAAATATATTAATGATGAGTATCTGCTTAACTTTTTATAATATCTATTTTTCTTTACGGAAAAGAAAGAGAACAGCTCTGAAATTAGACTGGGATTCAAATTATTGAACTATCATTTGGCAAATGATTGATCTTAGCTGAATCATTTTATCTGTTTAACCCTTTTCTTCATCTGTGAAATAGAGATAAAACTACCCATTCAACCTTCTCATACCTCACTTTTGTAAACTCTAAAATGGGAATACTAGTTTTTCCTCTTTCATAAGGTTGTTTTCAGGATTTATTTCAAGCGTTTAGAATGATGTCTGGCACATATTAAGCAATATGTAACTTCTAGTGATCATCAATATTGTTATTGTCATTATTATAACCTGGTAAGGTGTGAGGTTTAAATGTGATAAAGTATATAAAACGTTTAGCTTAATGCCTGACAAACAACAAATGCTAAGTGATAGTCACATTATTTCAACAGTTACTTAGTAATCACCTTAAGCTGTGTTTTCCCATCAATCTTCGGCTGTCATGTTAATTGAGGTCACTTATATAAGAGCAAAATTTTAGTTTCCCACATAATAATCTGATATTCTTTCTAGAGTATCCTCCAACTTCAATATATTCTAGTCATTTCTATCAGATTAATTATTTTGAAGTTTGCCTTGGTAAAATCACTATCTACCATGGATTGAATGTTGTGTCCTCTCAAAATTCATGTTGAACCCCTAATCCCCAACTGGATGGTATTAGGATGATTAGGTATTAGGATGATTAGGATGGGATTACCTTGAGGAGGTAATTAGGTTGTGAGGGTGGAGACTTTGTCATGGGATTAATGCCTTAAAAGAAGAAATGCGGAAGAGATGATCTCTTTCTTCACCATAGAAGGGTATGGTAAGAAAATTGCTATCTGCAAGCCAAGAAGAGGGTCCTCACCAGACAGAGTCACCCGGCACCTTGATCTTGGATATCCAGCTTCCAGAATTCTGAGAGATGAATGTTTGTTGTTGAAGCCACCCAGTCTATGGCATTTTGTTATTGTAGCTCAATATGACTAAGACACTATTCTATTCCTTGTGTCCTCAAGAATCAAATAAAATTCCTCATTCTGTTTTACAAATCCTTTCATGATATAATCCTAACATCCCTTCCAGTTTTGCCTATTTGACATTTATGCTGGTGTTCCAGGAGCTGGTGTCAAGTCAAGGAGATGAGTCATAATTCCTAAATATTCCTCAAACTTTTCTTCTCCACACCTTTGCTTATGCTACTGTTGCCAGTTCTTGGAATGTCTTCTTCTCCTCTTTCTGTATACAAAACTGACTAAGGACTTTCTAAGTATTAACTCCTCTGCCAAGTCTCTCTAGGCATTTCTTGATTGAATGTACATTTTCTCTCTTCTGATTTTTGAATATCTGTATAATACTAGCTATGATGGATTGGATGAGAATTAGTATGCAAATCTGACTGATCACTTTCCTCCCCGATAGGCAGCATGAAAAGTCAGTTACAAACACTGTGCATAGAAGACAATAGCTAAATGGGAAATAGAGTACCTCCCCCACCAGCTCCCTACTCCCACTGGGTTGTGTAATGTTACATGGAAAAGGAAGCTAAGTAACTCTTCTCTTAAACCCAACCTTCAGTTTAAGGTTTAAGAAACTTCAGTTCTTAAAACAAAGAAAGAAAGAAAACAAAATTATTGTGACATTTGGAATTATCCATTAATTTAATGTAAAAAGACATTACTGATCATTAGAACTGAATGAACTGAATTAGTGTACATAAATTGTAATACTTCAGAGAGGTGCAGTGGACTTACGATTTGAGCTTGAAGTAATACAAATATTTCATAGTCTTCTTATCCTATAGATTACAAGTTTTCATATTCTTGAAAAGTAACAAGAAAGTTTTGTGACAGATGCCACATATTTCAAAGCATGTCAACAATGTGAAGACAAACTCTATTGATGGAATACATAAGCTTTTATGTTGCAAAATAGGGTTCATCCAACCCGGTGATTGACTTGATATGCTGACTATGGAATCCTAGAAAATGGTCTCAGTACTTCTTTCTCAGAGAGGTAGCGTGCTAGATACAAATGATTAAGTTAAAGTTAATTGTTTAATGCACAAGAGGAGGGACTCTGGAATAGAAGACAGAAATTTAATCAGTTACCAGTAATTTTGGGGGTTGGGAAGGGAAAGGACTACTAAATCTATCTGTTGGGGTGCAATAAAGGTTAGGAAACGTTGCCTACAGATAGGAAAAGGCATTTGAGCTATGGCTTGAAGTCTGGTCAGAGTTTTGCCAAGCAAAGATTATGTATTAGGGTTTTCCAGAGAAACAAAGCCAATAAAGGACATCTATTTATCTATCCATCTACCTCTCTCTCTGTGCCTCTCTGTCTCTTCCTTTATTTAGATATTTAAACATATTATAGAAAAGATGAGAATAACAGGAATTGGCTCAGGCAGTTATAGAAGACAAGAGGTCCCACAATCTTCTGTCTGCAAACCAGAGAACTTAGGAAAACCAGTAATGTAATTCAGCCTGAGTCCAAAGGTCTAAGAAGTAGTGTAACTCCAGTCCAAGCTCAAAGACATGAGAACCATGGAGTCACTGATGTAACTCCCGGAGTCCAAAGACCTGAGAACCAGAAACTCAGATGTCCCAGCTCAAGAAGAGAGAAAGAATTCACCCTTCCTTTGCCTTTTGGTTTTATTTGGGCTCCCAATGATTTGGATGCTGCCTGCCCACATTGCTAAGGGTGGATCTCTTTTCTAGTCTGTGGAATCAAATGCCAATCTCTTCCAGAAAGGCCTTCACAGACACCACCAAAAATAATGTTTTACCAGCTATCTGGGCATCCCTTAGGCCAGTCAAGTAGGCACAAATTTAACCATCACATGAAGGAAGAAAAAATTTCCAGGCAGAGAGAAAACATTTGCAAGTCTCTGAATCCTAAAAGGTCTAGTCTGTATAAAGAGTCATGAGATGCTCTGACAGGGTGGTCGTGAATGGCAAGTGACACTTGTGAAGAGAAAGAGCCCAGTGGTGAAGAATGTGGCTCTGTATCTGATTCCTTGAGTTACAACCCTAGCTCCACAATTTATGATCTGTGCCTCATTGGACAGGGGATTTAAACTGCACCACAGCCCACTCACCTATGCAATGAGAAGAACTTTCTTGTAGGGTTATTGTGAAAACGCATGAGTTAATATTTGTATTGTGCTTAGAATACTGAAATGTGTCTAGTACAGAGTAATCCAATGAGGAATGAGCCTTAAGTGTGTTCCTAAACAATCTGCAATAGTTTAACAACTTAGCCTGTTGCATAAGTGCAGTATTTGTGTGTGTGTGTGTGCGTGCGTGTGTGTGTATGCGTGTGTGTATGACAGAGAAGATACATGATATCCATTATAACCTATAATATTTTAGAGGGAGTGAACATATGTGGATATATGTATATATATGTAAGAGTATGGGGGTTGTGGGGGGAACACAAGACAGAGAAAAGGCACCCCATCTAATTTTGTAGACAGAAACCAACAAATTCCTTTTTAGATCATGGATTTAAAACAGCTAAAGCACCAAAATCCTTTAATGTTTTTTAAAGGTGGATTTTTTGAGTTAACTGAATATTAGAAAGTATTACTCTAGAGAGAATAAAATGCCTTTCCAGTTAGCTGGATTAATTCAGTAAAGCCACTAGGCAAGATCATGGACTCATCAGATCATAAAGAGAGAATCAAACTCTCTCTAGCTCTCTGTCTGCTATCCCTCCTTCTTGCCTCTTTTTCTGGTTTCATTACCACTCCCTCCAGCTCCATACCCCAACCACCAATATTATACATATCCCATTATGCTTGTTTATCTTATGTTTTAAAAAACCGAATATAGATGAAGGAGTCTCTTGGCATATGACTTTTGTTACTTATTAGGCTAGCCCAAGATCCTGCTGGTGCCATCAATTACTCTTACCAATTCACATCTCCCTCCTTGGCCTCTCCACACTGGCTCCATTCCTCTCCTCAGGAGAGGAATATATATTGAGTATATCCTAGAGAAACATGTCGTTACTTAGCTACTCCCTTAGAACAACATCTGATGAATGAAATCACTCTAAGATATTAATGGCTCATTGCTTAGTTTTAACTATGGCCTGGTATATTTGCATTGTTTCACTTAACTTCCCTTATGAAGGGAAGCAAATTTCAAAGCATGTATATATCTTTTTCTGGTTTGTGGGAGAGACCTTCTAAACTCATACTGTGTACATAGACTCCTAATGATTAAGACTAGCCCTCCTGGAAGATTTATCTTTAACACCAAATTTTAGTGTTTCAAGTTAGGCAATCCCCCTTAGAAATCGATCACTGCATACAGTGCCTTTGCTTCTGCTTTTATGAGAGTTACCATGACTTAAATCTTATCACAGAGTTAACCTTCAATGGGGATTGAAGCAACTGATTCCTTTTGTCCCTTTTGGTATCTTAGTTTGAAAATCTTATTTCTCTTCAAAAATTCATTCCTAAAAGAACAGTTATACAGATCACAAGGGGTACCAGTGTTTTTCCTTAGTGTTTTTTCTTTTTATTACCAATGTTTTGTGCCATTCTTTTCAATATTAGTATAATTAGTCACCCCTGATGCTCCTCTGCATCCTTCAAAAACTTTATTATCTTTATTTTTTCTCAAAACAAGGAGGGCATTGATTGGACTGTAATGCTTGGACAAGTTACAATGTTGCAATTTTCTTATCAAGAGAATCTGATGTCTATGAACATCCACAGAGAGTCTTGGAATTTTCATTCAGGCTAGGATAGAGAAGCTTATTTTGTGTGCTTCTTGGTTCTTTGTCATTTATGTTTTGGGGGTGGGCGGGAAGAAATCACATGGCCCAAGAAGACTGACAACCAAAATAAGGCTGTTCCGGGTTTGAAGCATTGCATACTTCACCCATGCCTATAATTTTAAAGACATTTTAACTTTCTTTGATAGTTTAATTCAACCAAGCGAGCATTCAGTGTGGACTTAGTATATATCTAGACACTGGGGGAGGCACAATAGCTGGCACAGGAAACCTTCTTCAAGGACATAGAAGGCTTGGTGTATTTGAATTAACAGGCTTCAAGAAAAGGCAACATCCTCTCAGATCCCAGCTCTATCAGCTCTTATAGGGTCAGAATCCTAATTTTAGGATTATATCTGGCTTGTGAGAGATGGGAACACAGTCTCTGATCTGTCACTAACACTTAAACTCTTCGGTCTCAATGTCTTTGTAATTAAACATTACACTAAATTGACTGTATGGCCTTTTTTTTTTTTTTTTTTTTTTTTTTACATTCCATGATTCTTGAAATAAGAATTATGCAAGACAGTAAGCCACACAGTGCCAAATCAGATATATTATACAACCTTCATGGATAGGACAGATAATTCTATGTGTGATCAGGAAATAGGGGTGGGGGGGGAAGCAACTGCAATAACTAGAAAGGAAAGATGGAGGATGTAAAAATGGACCAATCTTGAAGTTAGACAGAGGGTGGATGGCCTAAAAGAAAGGGAACACTGGAATTAGCATATTTTATCAAATGTATGATATCATTAATTATGTGCATACCTCATTTTATTTTGCTTTGCATATGCTTTTTACAAATTGAAGGTTTGTAGCAACCCTGCGTGGAGAAAGTCTATTTGGACCATTTTTCCATAGTATTTGTTCCTTTCATATCTCTGTGTCACATTTTAGTATCTCACACTATTTCAAACTTATTATTATTACATTTGTTATGGTGATGTGTGACTAGTGATTACAATTCATTGAAAGCTTTTTTTTTTTAGTAATAAGGTATTTTCATTAAAGTATGTACATTGTTTTTAAGACATGATGTTATTGCACACTTAATAGACTACAGTATAGTGTAACATGACTTTGATATACACTGAAAAACAAAAAAAAACCCTTATTTGACTTGATTTATTATGATATTTGCTTTATTGCAGTGGTCTGCAATCACACCAGCAATATCTTCACGGTATGTCTGTATAAGATACATTATTATTTTATGCATTGCTAAAAGGTAAACTACCAATTAAACTACAATCCTGTGCTTTTTTATCTGTTTCTTTTTCTTTTTAACTTTATGTATTTTTAAAAAGTTCCTTTTTATCCACTGGATGTAAAAAAGACATACAGATTGCCAATAGGTACGTGAAAAGGTGATTAACATCACTAATCATCAGGGAAATGCCAATCAAAACCACAATGGGATATGACCTCACTCCTAACTCATTCTAACTAATGGTTATTATAAAAAAGACAAGGCAAGGATGTAAAGGGAAACCTTGTACATGCACTGTTGGGAATGTAACGTGGTCCAGCCACTATGGAAAACAGTATGGAGATTCCTCAAAAAATAAAAAAAACAAAACTACTATATGATCAGAAATTCCATTTCTGGGTATTTCTCCAAAGAAAATGAAGACACTAACTCAAAAAGCTATCTGCACTCTATGTTCATTGCAGCATTATTTACAATGGCCAAGACATAGAAACAATCTAAGTGTCTGTGGACATATAAATGAGTGAATGGATAAAGAAAATGTTATATACATATATATAAAACATGTAATATTACACATATATATGTATAATATATTAATATACTTAATACATTAAGTATATTTATTAAGTACATAGATGTATACTATATTATATTAATATGCTTAATATATTTATATTAATCTGTATAATATGTAATATGCATTATATATATATGTTTGCCATTTGCAACAACATGGGTGGATCTTGAGGGCATTATGTAGTGAAATAAGAGAGACAGAGAAAGATAAATACAATATTATTTCACTTACATGTGGAATTTAAAACAAAACAAAGAAAAAGAACTCGCAGATATGGAAAACAGATTAATAATTGCTAGAGGTGAAGGGTGAGAAGCAAGTAAAATGGGTGAAAATAGTCAAAAGGTACCAACTTCCAGTTATAAAATAAATAAGTCCTAATGATGTAGTTAATACAAAGCATTACTCTAAGGTTAGTAATACTGCATTGTATATTTGAAGGTTGCTAAGAGAATAGATCTCAAAACTTCGTATAAAAAGAAAAAATTATTTGTGATGTTAGATGTTAACTAGCCTTATTGTGATGATAATTTTATAATATATACCTATATAGAATCATTATATTGTACACCTGAAACTTAAATAATGTTATATGTCAGTTACAGCTCAATTTAAAAAGAAGTTTCATTATATAATTTGGATGTGACCCTCACACGAACAGCTATGACCAAATTTATCCAAGCAGTCATTGACAGTTGCACTGTAACTGCTGACTGGCCAAAAGATATGATAGATGCTACTACTGACTGTAGGACAGCCTATTTTCAGAGAGGTTAAAATACGACAAAATAAATCTGTTTAATCTTAAAAATCAGCCAAATGGGCTAGCATGCATCTTATAGGTAAGACCATGGGGTGTTCATGCTAGTGGCTAGAATGGTAAAGGGATTGTGTGAATGCAGGGATATTGCTTGGAGGAAAAATCACAAGGCCCCGAGAAGAAAAACTGGGGTGCAGGACATATAAAAGAAGATGTGACATATAAAACAATGGAAAATCCCAAGAAGGTCTGTTGAAATGCATACATGTATGAATATAAAAATTCCTAATGACTTTTTCTAATCTGTATCCCATACGTTGATCAAGTAGAACTTGCCAAATAAACTGGATTCTGAAAGATTTGTTATAAACTAAATAGCACCTCTAATTAATAATTGACTATCAAATGACCCATATTTATACAAAAGTAGCATTTAATTGCATGTTATATACTTTCATCTTTGTTCTTGGGGACAGAAATTAAGGATTTTTTTTTATACCTTTTGGTTCACAGAATACAGGAAAAAAATGACACTTTCCCCTGTTTTTTCACTGAAACAACTAGGAGTCATTTTGAATTTTATTCAAATCTTCTGGTGAAGGTACTTCTTATACAAATCTTCTCCAGAAAACAGCCAGATGCCTGCAAGCAAACTAAAAGAGAACAAGTCAAAAAGAAGATCGTTCCTCCAGTAATGAGCAATATTTAAGATTCTTATTTTACACCATCTTTACTAAACAGACTACTCTCTGTAGTGTTGCCTGGGGAGTGGATTTCATTACTAAACCCAAGGTCACAGGTGGTTTTGCACTGAAGTATAATTAAATTGTGCAGAAGGAATTAAAATGGTTTAGCAAATAAGGTCTTCTTATTTGGACTGAATAGGACAGATATAATGCAGTGCCATGTTCAGGCTACAACCAAGCAGCACTTTGGCCCAGGGAGATTAATCTGGAGAGCAATCACTTGATGATCCCTGACTATGAATACTTAGTTGAAATTATTCCTCAGTCACCCTGGGATGGGAAAAGCAATCACTCATAATTAACAGGTCACTTTCTTTGTAGGAATATTTATGCAGGGCACGGAGAGGATGGCATAAGAGAATACGCTTCTTGTTTAGGGAAAAATTGATATGTGTGCTTGGGATGAACACGATGATCAAAAACTATTAAAGAGAAAAGAAACTTATTAAGAATGAAGAGGTATCCTTAATTGTATATTTTCACATGCGGATGGGGCAGGGGATGAAAATACCTACACTGAAATAGGCAGAATTGTGATAGAAGTTTTTTCACAGTTTGAGAGAAATCAGTTTTCTTCAGCTAGGTCTTGAGGAAAGACAAATAAGCACATCTGACACTAGCTTCTTGCCCTGTTTCCCAAAGATATGATTTTTTTTTTTTTGCCGTAAGAGAGATCCTTATGCCTGCAGACTGCAGAAAATTATATCTCCCATTCAGTCATGATGTATCATTTAAACCATTTTTACATTATCCCAGTTAGTATACTTGTCCAGTCAAGGAATTATAATCTCCAGTTACCACATGGAACAGAACATTTGTTTTTGGACAGCACTTTCAGAATATGTAATGCAATATTGGCATACAAAATACTTACATGCACTGTATATGTGTGGGGAGTGTGTTGTATTGTGTTGTGTGTGTGTGTGGTGCTGGTAGTATAATAGCCAAATAAGTCCATGAGCAAGTGGGGAGAGACTAGCTGTTGGTTTTACTTGATAGAAGAATCTATTTTTTACTAGTGTACTGGAAATACTTGAATGTGACAATTTCCATGAATATTCACCAAGCAGGTCTTTTGAAAGATTCAGGTCCATGAATTGGATTAATCAGATTGTCAGATTCTCAGTTATTCAGTAGACATGCAAATTATACCACAACTTTACTGCCAGTCCTAGCAAAGCTTAAAATAGGTAGTTATCCCCCCTCCTCTTTTTTTTTAAATACTTGTTCTGCTACAGTAGAAAGAATTCAGAATATGTAAATACAAACGCAACTTTAAAATGTTATTGTATTGCCTTCCACTTAATTCAAACATTATTTCAGGTTTTCATTCAGCAGGTGGTGGGAGATAGACTTGAGGCAACACAGTCAGATTCAACTAATTCACATTCATATGAATAGCTGGTACTAATTTACCCATGCAAGATACATAAAATTTAAAACGGGTTCAGATTAATCCAAGTAAAGTGTCAAGCAAATCAATAACTATATGTACTTTGAAAATATTCAAAGGGTTTGGGTATATTTTGGAATTGAAAACGACTTTTAATATAGTAGTCCATCCTCTGTCTTCTTGGCCCGCTTCCTTGACCTATTACTGCTTTTCCCAGCTTCTCTCTTTCTCTCTCTACATATACCTATACATATATTTACACAATGCTTTTTGTTTGTTTATGTATTATAAAAACTCTACATCTGTTGTTACACATTTGTGTATACATTTGATCTAAGTACCTGGAAGGAATTAATTAGAAATGAGTTACGAAGGACATCCTTTCCAAGAGTGAATCTCAATCATAATCTATATAGTTAGGATTCTGTAGAAATAAGCTGGAGGTACTTCTCAGTTTGCTCGAAGGTTGCTAAATCCCAGTTCATGTCTGTTGTCCATTTTCCAGTCCAGCTTATCATTTACCCTGACTTTGCCATTTTAAAACGGGACTCAAACGTGATTCAAACCACTTTCTCCCAGAGGACTATCGAGAGCAGGGACTGGGTAAGGCCAGAAAGGCCCCACCGTGCAGCTTTTCCGGGCTTGAGGTAGCGCCTATTTTCTTTTGGCTGTGGATCCACTGCATTCCGGTACCGCTCATCTAGCCGGTTCTCCGACGCACCATAGAGAGGCCCGAGTCACGGTAGAGCGTCCCGTCGCGCCCAGATGACGTCATCAGGCTCCATTCGCTGAAAGCTTTTCCCGTCCACACCTGCTTTAGTTCTGTCTTTCAAGCCCCAGTCAAGCGGCAGGAGCCATTATAGGAAGCGATGTCCGTTTGGTTTGGGAAAGGAATGCACGCTTTGGAATGGATGTCACTATCTTCGTTGGTGAGCCGAATTGTATTATTACTAATAGTTGCATTTCAGTAAGCCAAGATGAGTTTGGTAGACCTTCAGTTGACATTTTAAATTTAGCACAATGAAATGCACGTGCCGGAAAGAGTTCCTACTTTAATATTACGGTAACAGGTGAACGTTGAACAGAGATGACACCTATTTCTCCTGAACCTTTCCAGTCACATGTATGTGCACATACATAAATGTACCTTCGGTTTCTCTTTCAGGGACAAAATACAGGACATTTGAATAAAACAAATGTTCTTGAAAACAAGTCGCCAGTGACCTTGATGTCGTTCTCCTCTTGTTGCTAGACACTTGTTTTAGCAGTCACCTTTGCCCTAGACTGTGTGCACTGTGACTTTAGCTGCAAGAACCTCACGGGTTTCCTAATGGGTGATGTTAACAGGAGTTTAGAGGATAGTTTTGCATTAAATGTGTTTGGGAAATAAAGGCTGAACAATTGTGCCGTAATTTGTATAGAGAATAGTCGAATGTTCTTGGTACCTGGTTTTGTCATTTATCACAAGGTGTAAAAATACAAATATATATATTATTGCTCAGTAACTAATTTTTAAATTTTTCCATAAATCCTTTCAACAGCAATGACTTTTCAAAAGTGCATATTTAATAAAACTATATTGTATTTCATTTCTCAAAAAAGTTTATGTAAATGTATAAATTTCATAAAATGTTGACATTTACTATCCACCATGGAGGATGTAGTGAAATAACTGACCACAAATGAAGACATCAGCAGCTACATTAAAAAGCAAAAAACAAAACAAAACAAAAACAGGTTTAACTTGTGTCACTACAGCAAGCTTATTTACAAAAATAATTCTGTTAAGCATGGTTTTTCATCCAGATCAAATACATGCTGTTCTCAACTAATTTCCCTTGTTTCCAGTTTTCTTGTGCATTTATAGCTGTTAACATGTTGCCTCGTTAGTAAAAGAATGTAAAGACAGTGAATTATACCAATTCAATAATAACATTAGCATCAAAGAGAAAATCAGTGATATTAATGCTAAGTATGGATAGATTTTTTTTCATTCATTACATCAGAACTATTGAGTTGTCATACTGTTAAAGGTAAAAGGTAAAATATTCTATCACAAATTCAGTTGAGAAGCTTAACACTGAAAGCACATTTGTTTTTGTATTAATAATACAAATATAAATTTGATAGTGTATGTTGTGATAAAAACATTGGTTTTAACAAATCAATAAACTTACATAACTGGTGTAAATTTGGATTTAGTTGTGGTACAGACATGCTTCGTGATTTAATCTAAATAAGCCATAGCATTCTACAGTCCAAAGAGAAATTGCGGTTGGCAAAGTTTACATAGATAGGCGATAGATAAAAATGAATTACTTTTTTTTCCGTGATGACGGTAACGTTGTATACAAATTTGCTTAAGCATGGCACCCCACACTTTTTCTTTCGTTGCCACCCATCATCGACCAGAATTTCGAAATATCTGAGCTTTTAAAAATCGAACAAAATGCCCCTCAGTAGTACTGAAGATTTTTTGAAATGGGGTTACTCAACTGTAATAACCATATTGTTCAAGATGAGGTGGACATTTTTTCTCAGTTTTATTATTTACTTTTTTATTAAAATATAACTAGTGCTCATCGTAATAAGTGTATCTTAATCCTCTTTATTTCACCCATTCTACCCTGCCCCTTACCACCCAGACCTCTCCTCTTGGCAACCACCAGTTTGTTTTATTTTGTATTTAAAAATGAGTCTTTTTTTCTTGGTCTCTTTTTTTCACTTGTTTTGTTTCTTAAATTACACATATGAGTGAAATGGTATTTATCTTTCTTTGCCTGAATCATTTCACTTAGCATTGTAGCCTTTAGGTCCGCCCCTGTTGTCACAAATGGCATTATCTCATTCATTTTTATGGCTGCATAAAATCATATTCCTGTGTATGTACATGTAGATGGCTTCCATGTATTGGCTATTGTAAATGATGCTGCAGTAAACATAAAGGTGCATATATCTCTTCAAATTAGCATTTTCCTTGGGTATACCCAGCAGTGGACTTACTGTATCATATGGTAATTCCATTTTTAATTTTTTGAGAAACATCTATACTGTTTTCCACAGTGGCTGCACCAATTTGCATTCCCACCGAGTGCATGAGGGTTCCTTTTTCTCCACATCCTCCACTACACTTGTCATTTCTTGTGATTTTGATTTTAGCCATTCTGACAGGTGTGGGGTGATATCTCATTGTGATTTTGATTTGCATTACCCTGATGATTAGTGATGTTGAGCATCTTTTCATGTGTCTGTTGGCCATCTGTATAATTTCTTTGGAAAAATGTCTTTTCATGTCCTCTGCCCATTTTTTAAGTGTGTGTGTGTGTGTGTGTGTGTGTGTGTGTGTGTTATATAAGTCCTTTGTACTTTTTTGATATTAATCCCTTATCAGATATATCATTTGTAAATATCTTCTCCCATTCAGTAGGTTGCCTTTTTGTTTTGTTGATGGTTTCCTTTGCTGTGCAAAAGCTTTTTATTTTGATGTGGTTCTGGTAGTTTAATTTTGCTTTCATTTCCTTTGCCTGAGGAAACATAACTAAAAATATGTTTCTATGGCCAGTGTCAAATAAATTACTGCTCATCTTTTCTTCTAGGGGTTTTATGGTTTCAGGTCTCACATTTAGGTCATTAATCCATTTCAAGTTTATTTTTGTGTATGGTGTAAGATAGTGGTCTAGTTTCATTATTTTTCAGGAAGCTGTTTAGTTTTCCCAATGACATTTGTTGAAGAGACCGTCTTTTCCCATTGTATATTCTTGCCTCCTTAATCATAGATTAATTGACCATATATGTGTGGGTTTATTTCTGGGCTCTCCATTCTGTTCTATTAATCTGTGTGTCTGTTTTTATGTCAGTACTAGACTGTTTTGATTAATATAGCTTTATAGTATATCTTGAAATCTGGGATTTCTCAGTATTCTGAGATATCTGGGATATCTCAGTTTTCTTCCTCAAAATTGCTTTGGCTAATTGAGGTCTTTTGTGGTTCCACATAAATTTTTGTATATTTTGTTCTAATTTTGTGAAAAATATTGTTGGTGTTTTGATAAGGATTTCATTTAATCTATAGATTGCTTTAAGTAGTGTGGACATTTTAACAATATTGTTTCTTATAGTCCATGACCATGGAATATCTGCCATTGGTGTCATCTTCAATTTTTTCACCCATTTTTACAGTTTCTGGAATGCAGTCTTTTCACCTCTTTGGTTATGTTTATTTCTGGGTATTGCATTCTTTTTGGTGCAGTTGTCAATGGGATTGTTCTCTTAATTTCTCTTTCTGCTACTTCATTATTAGTGGATAGAAATGCATCAGATTTCTGTGTATTAATTTGGTATCTTGTGACTGAAATAAACTGAATTTATTTGTTCTAGTAGTTTTTGGGTGGAGTCTTTAGGATTTTCTATATGCAGTATCATGAATGCAGATAGTGAAAGTTTTACTTCTTCCTTACCAATTTGAATGACTTTTCTTTTTTGTTGTTGTTTGACTACTCTCGCTAGGACTTCCAGTACTATGTGGCATAGAAGTGATGAGAGTGGACATTTTTGTCTTGTTCCTGATATTTGAGAAAGAGCTGTCAGTATTTGTTCAAGATATTGTTCAAGATAAGTTGATAATTTTTAATCAAATTAATCAAATAGTGGAGTGTAGAAGCTTCAGATTTTCAAGTTTTTAGTCAATTGCAGTTATTGAAAAAAAAAGCATATAGACAGGAATTCAGTGACAAGTATCCTTATGAAGCAAATGTTTAGCTAAACAAGTTAAACTAAGAGCATATATTGTACATAGATTTAGCATTTAAGTCTGTGAATATTTTCTGAACTATCTCAACCTAGAGACAAAACTTAGTTTGAGCTCCTTTTATTAATTGGATAAATTTATTTTTCATTGAAAAGTCCTATAACTTTGAAATTCTAAAATTAATGAAATATTTTTTTAAGTCATAAGTAGAAGCAACTGGAGTTAAAAATCAATTCTAGAAGCAAAGCAGTATCTGTAAACATATTTGAGTCAAATACTAACACATATTGATATGACTAGATGAAAAAAGTCAGTAGCTGTGAAAATATTTTGAGTGGAATAGTCACACATGTCAGTATAAAGTCTGGTAAAATTTAGAATATTCTCTACTCACCAAAATTTTATCTGAGTTTACTAATTACCCCAGAGCCTGAAACATCATTTTCTCAATTCAAAAATATTACATACTTTGCACTGTAGAAAGTCATCAGTTGAATATTTTTAAATTCCACATTTATTATCTATAAAACAAACTTTGAAGGGAATTACAGGCAATTTTATGATAAAGAATAAAAGTAAGACTGTATTGAAAAAAAAAGATTCTTTCATAAAAATACAGATAGAGCTAAGAAACTGATTACTTTAGCAAGTAACAAAGGAACCATTTTTTTTTTTAGTTTTTAGAAATAAATACAGAGATTTTTAAAATAATTTTGCATTCATACTCAGATATGTTTTAACTTTCAACATACTCAGATATATTTTAACTTTCAGAAATAATTCTTGAAAATACATTCAAATAGAGCTGTAATATGTAATACAATTAATATATAAACAATAGAATGCAGTGTGAAAACATGAACAATATAAGAAAACCAATTTATCATCAATAAATCATATTTGAAAATTTATTTTTAGTATCCCCATATCACTCTAAGGTTGTCTAAATTTGAATTATAATTTATGGAAGTCTTTACATATAAACCCCATATTCATAACAATCAAGAATATTAACCAAATAAATAGCCCTTACAAGGATAAAATCTAATTTATTTTGTCAATTCTCTTTTGTCCATTTTCCATTGTATCTTTCTTATAAATACTGCTCTTGTACATCCCTAGAGGACCCAGGATAATCCTGCCTCCAAGTGTTCTGGGTTGCCAGTAGCTCAATTTTGGGGGCCAGATCAATAGGTCAATGTTCTTGCTAAATGTATACACAGACAATATATTGTTATCATTCATTGAATATGCACATACACATAACATGTTAGTCTTTTCTTAAGTGTCAATTGTTTTATTTTCTAACTGTATTAAATATGCAGATTTCATTCCCAATTTAAGATTTTATTCATGATACCTTAAAGTGGTGAATAGATCTTGAATCTGCCCATTAGGAATGAGGAGGTAGGAATTCAGTAATAAAATTACTGAATTAGAAAAAAAAATAACCATATTCTTGCCATTCTAATTAACCCATTTACCTCTTCATGTGCCAGTGAGAAGGAGTCTCTTTCTTCCTTGGTCCCTCCTTCCTTTCCTCCCTTCCACCCTTCCCTCTTTCCTTCTTTCAGTAGACTTTATATTTTATTTATTTTATTTTATTTTACTTTATTTTATTTATTTTAGAGAGAAAAAGAGTGCAAGTGGAGGAGAGAGGCAGAGGGAGAGAGAGAAAATCACAAGCAGGGGCCATGCTCTATGTGGAGTCTCACATGGGGTTGACCCCATGATCTTTGGGTCATGACCTGAGCCAAAACCAAGAGTTGGACTCTCAACCAGCTGAGCCACCCAGGTGTCCTGCAATAGCCTTTTTTTAAAGCAATTTTAGAAGGTGTGGAGATTTCCTTTACACCCCCTGCCTCAACACATGCATAGCCTCCCCCTCATTATCCACATCCCTCACCAGAATGGCAATTTTTAATCTGTGCTTTAAGATGCGTTTAGCCTAAGTGTGTATTAAAAAGACAACTATTGGGGCTCCTGGGTGGCTCAGTCGGTTAAGCATCTGACTTCAGCTCAGGTCATGATGTCACAGTTCGTGAATTCAAGCCCCGCGTCAGGCTCTGTGCTGACAGCTCAGAGCCTGGAGCCTGCTTCAGTTTCTGTGTCTCCCTCTCTCTCTCTGCCCCTCCCTGGTTATGCTCTGTCTCTGTCTCTGTCTCTCTCAAAAATAAATAAGCATTAAAAAAAAAATAAAAGGACAACTATTTTACTTTTTGTTTTCTTTTCCATTAACATCTAAGCTGACTTTTCCCTCATTCTGCCTTAGAATTTAGCTAGCAAGTTGTCTTACAGCAAAAAATTTGGTGAGCACGGCTTATTCTAGCCGCCTGTGTTGGCAGAGTACTTACACTGCCAAAGGCATCTCAGTCTCTGCTAACTATTGATTTTAATGGATTTTGTTGGCCATTCCCAGTCCATCTGTCTGCAATAAAACAAAGATCTCTTCAGCCCCTGGAGGAATTTCAGAGCTATGAACACTCAGAAAATGCCACCAGGGAGATTATTTTACCTCCCTTTTTGGCAGAGATTAAAGTGTTCTTCTGGGATTGATTTGTGCTCTTCCAAGCTTTTGAGTAGCTACTTTTCTCACAACTGTTAAAAAAAAAATTCTTTTCCAATGAAATACTCACTCTTGTGAATCCAGAGATGCTGGGATAGCAATAATCAAAAATATGGGCTAATGATCATCTTTCTAAGGAGAAATGTTGTAATAGGACAATATTCACCCTAAGAGACTCTGAGACAGCATCTTTGGGTATCTTCTTCACTTGTTCTGAGAAGGTGTCTCCCATTTTAATTCTCTATTTATTTAAGTATCTTCCAATAAGTATACAGTTCTTGTTTTCCTTCTATACATCATTTCACTGGGAGACCGACCAAAAGAGAACGGAGGGATGTTAACTCTGTAGATTCTTAGGCTAAAGTCACGTCTTCCTCGTTCCCTAACCAAGGTTATAATTCCATAATATTTCTGCCATCAACTCCTGGAAGATACAGGAGATATTTCATTCTGAATTACCATGGAAACCTCCAAAAGTGTTTAGGCACATTGTCCCAGCTCAGAGACAGTGGCAGCCTGCATGTTTAGGAACAGGTGTAAATAGTTTCCAATTCTTCTATAGAGACTAAGACTCTAAAAACAACTCCAGGCTATCTTTCACATCTTTAATCCTTTTCCCAACTCAGTGGGAGCAAAGTTGACTCATGGCTCCAGAGCTGCAAGCTCTCAGTTTCTGGAAAACTTGTGGATTTGAGCTTAGGAAAACAAATGTCAAGATGCTGTAGCCACAATGATTTATATCTCTATTCATTACCGTTAATATTTTTCTTCCCTATCATAAATGCCTAGAAACTGCCACATGAAATCTAAGGAATGTTATTGCTCAGACAACAAAGGGAATAGAGCAACTTAATGTATTTTATCATTTTACAGGAGGCAAACTAAAGTGAATAAGTACCATGCATCATAAAAAGAATCATATTTTTTAAAAGCCAAATAGAGAGCTAGTAATAAAAGTGAAGGCTTTCTTATTTCACTCAGTCCCCTGCAGAGAAAGAAGAGGGAGAGGCGTTGAAGCTGAGGGGCTTGGCACCCCAAGCCAGGGATCACGCACAGATGTCTGGGGACTGCATTTCAGCCTTCCCTCCCAAAGTCAAGGGGGATACATGCTTGTATGGGATAGCTGAGATTCCTGAAGGTTTAGATGATTATGTCAACCCATCAGAGGATAAGGAAAGAGCTTCCTGGGACCAGACATCTTTACCAAAGGTCTGTTGCTCCTGTTGGCAGAGCCTGTACCCAGCCTGGTAATATTGCAGCTCATTTTACCAAAGCAGCCACTGTCTGTGACTGTTGCCATTGGAAACACTTCCACAGTCCAGACTGGGATTTTCTTGCTACTAATCAGTGAGGGAGTAATTAGGCATGCATAGTTAACTGACAGTGGCTGTAGAGAAGGCACTGGCTTCCTTCTAAAGGGAATTTCCAGTTACACTAACATTATGACACACATGAGATGCTCTGCGTTCCATATGGAATGAGGCAAAGACTGTCACACTCATCTGATTTAGGACTGTGAACCTGGATTCCCATGGAGGTTTCAAAGGCACGAGGTCAGGACTCCTAGTTTGAAGTAATTCAGCACTTCTTTTTTTTTCAGCTGTAGATTTCCCTAGGAATCCTCTTTAATATTAGGGCGTCCATGGGATTGTGCTCCTAAAAGAAAAAGGCATAGATGTTTCTTTCAATGCCCTGAATACAGAGCTTACCAGTCAGCTCATTATATTCTGCATATAACGTGATGGGAATATTTTTTTAGAAAAAAAAATTCCATAGTGGGCCACTGTTTTATATTAATGATTTTCATGGGAAAATTGTCTGCTGATTATATGGTGAAATAAATTAGTGTGTGTTGTTGTGATCTACAACCCGCCGGGACATAAAGGAAAAGTAGACAGTTGAAAAAAGCTAAGCACAGGAAGCGTGCACAAAGTGACAAGATGTGGAATGCCGTATCTGTAGTGAAGCCAAGGGAGTCCATGTGGGTTTCATATTGACAAGATTTTCTTTTACCTTTTCCTAAAGGAGTACAAAGAATGTATTTTTTACTAAAAATAAAAGATGGGACCAAGTATTGAATGGGGTTATGCATATACTTGTGTGTCAGAGGGTGGTATTGAGAAATAAAGGGATGTATACGTGAACAAAAATTTTGCTAAGTCTTCTTCATTAGAAAAAAAATGATAAATTTTCGAGGAAAAAAATGGGATATTCTTTGAATAAATGAACTCGATTTCTAGCTTTAAAAATGTAGTTTCAAATTTGGCCAGCAGAAGGTACACTGCACCAAGGGCTGGGTTACAAACTAGCCTGGTATGGTGCGCCCATAAATCAGTTTGCGTAGTATGTTGAATTATGTTCTTAATCATGCAAGGGTACTTTTGCTTGAAACTATTCTTTCTCATGTTTCTAGTAGTTTTATTTATGGGCATGTTGGAATGTGGCCAAAGCTTTTCCCTTAGGTAAAATGACAACATCTTAATTGGGAATGTTTGGTCTGTGGCATTAGTTGCCAGAGAGCGGTCCCATTGTTCTAATGCACAGACATCCATCATCAGCCTGCTCACAACGCCTGTAGCCTAGTGGTGGAAGCACAGGGCTGAAAGACATCTGAATCATTTTTTGGATTCCAGCACTGTCTAGTGCTATAAAAAAAAAAGGCATGTCATACTCTCTTAGAGCTCAGCCATGTCATCGTTCAAGTGACTATCCCAAAGTTTTGTGAAAATTAAATCAATTTAAGTCAAAGGAATCACTTCGCCCTCAAAAAAGTCATGGAATTTAAAAAAATGTCAGATAATGTTGATATTATTTTTTTCTTGGGAACAACATATTGTAATTCTTAGATGAGCAGAACGGATCCTGTATTACAATTGTAGCTATTAGTTTCTTAGCAATATAATAGAAAATCTCATTGTTTTGTAGGATAGGACAGGGCTGCAGTCTACTCATCTCAGAAGCTGCAGAGAATGCATATTATCTGCTCAAGAAGTATTTCTGAATGCAGTGCAAAGGAGAGGATTTCACAGCAAAATAAAAACAAGCCAAAAAGCTGACTAGAAATCTGTCTTCTAAGAAAACTACAAAATACTCCTAAGAGGTACATTAGGGAGGAAAACTTTCCCTTTGAGTGTCTGGAGATGACATTGTGGCTTTAAAGAAAATGAACTGGAATCTAGGAAAAATCTCAGTACGTTATGTCACACATCCCAGGTATAAAGAAACTGATAATTATTTCTCATTTGTTACATATCTTCTAATCTAAAAATTTGGACTGTAAAGGAAACACAAAGTGTGTGTGTGTTTCATGTAGGATTGTGTGTTTGTATCGGAGGTGGGAAGAGTTCAGGGCAAATGTGAGAAAGTGCCGATCTGTGTCATATTTTAGTGACTTCAGATATAAGGAACACTCCACCTTTCTGAAACAAGCTACACATCTTATGACAAAATATTTTGGTATTATGAAGACTGGCAGTTGTCAAACTTGATTCAGAAGTATCTTAATCTTTAAGCCTGTCGCCTTTGTCAAATCCCTTACAAGTGCAAAGCAAGTGCTTTCAAGAAAGACCTTGGCAAATATGAAGACCTGCTCTGTTGCCACTAGGTAAGAATGTTGAATTCTGAAGGAGCTGCCAAATCATGCCCTCAATCACAATAAAAAATGATGCAAAGATCAAAAACATTAAGATGTGTTTTAGATTAAGAGACCCAACTCCTTATTAGTAGTGTTGTCAAATATGGTTCTACTTACTGGGATGGCAATAGCTAATGAAATGCAAGTGTTCTTTTGAACTGAAAACATTTGAAAGATTAAAAAAAAAGGTAAAAAGAAGGCTGCCACTTATATTCTTCTCCAATTTCTGTTGCTCATTGTTTTCAAAAGTTAAATGACTGGTCACCCTTACCTTGCTCTGAGAATCTGTCTTTTTTTCCTTTGATAATCTGTGTTCTTTATGTTTTAAAATATTTGTTATTTCGAAAGAAGTTAAGGCTTAAAAAAGTTGCACAGACAATACAGAGAGTTTCTGTGTATGGTTCACCCAGTTTTCCCTTATGATAACATCTTACATGAGTACAATACATTGTCAAAGCCAGGAAATTGACATTGGTACAATTATATTAACACAAATACAGACCTTGTTCAGATTTCACGAGTTTTTACATGCACTCTTTTTTCTCTCCCTCCTGGGGTTTGAGTTACCTAAATCTCTAACTGGTTATCAATAATAAATACTATGTGATACAGAAACAAATCATTGACCAGCAGTGACATTTAAAATGAGCAATGCTAAACCATAAGTCCCATCTGTTTTCACTTACTTCACACAGTCCCTGTCTTTAGCCTACTTAATCATTCCAACAACCTTCCCTTTTCCAGACCTCCCTCCCAACGCCAGTATCCAGATAGCAACTGCCTAAAACAAGAGTTGACATTTTTGAGTGTTTTATCTTTGATAAACTCATGGGGGTCATTTCTATAAATTCTACAGATGCTTTCTGACATTAATACTGACAAATTAAAGAAATGAACACAATTTATAAATCAAAGGGCTTGCCAAGGATACTAGACATTTGTTTATTTCTACCTGGTGAACACCTGGGCTCAACTTGCTAAGGAACAATGAGCACCATTGTTTGGAATAGAAAAACCAGTCTGAAGGAGACTTATTGCTGAATAGATACCAATGTAGTGCTTTGGCACACTTGAAGATGACATACTGTAAGTATGTCATATTTAAAAATTAGAGAGATCATGGCCATTTGTGACCATTAAATGCATCATATGTGTTCTTGCGGTTGAATTCAGTACCATTGCAATTCGATATTAATCATCTGAAGGATTAAAAAAGTTTATGTAAAGGAAAAACAGGCAGCAGCCTGTAGAGAGATGAGAAAATCATTATTATTATGCACAAATGTAGCAGAAGTAGACTTAGTCGACTGAAATTATGTGAGCTAGACTAATAGTTTATTAAATGAGAGATGGCCATCTCATGCCCATTTCTCTAATTCTTCAGTGGGAAGGCATGTGACCAGGGCCATTTTTTATAAGCTATGAGCTGGGCAAATTAAAAGAGAAAAAGTGGGATGTCCATAAGACAAATACCTCAATGTGTTTTCAAACATCTGGAACCCTAAAGTACCTTTTTGGGAGACATAAAATCTTCTCTAACTACTGCCTATGTATCCAACTAATAGAGGAAAATTAAAAGATTGTAATAAATCTCTCTACTTTTGTAACCCTGTCTCTAGATCCTCAAGTTCAGACCAGACTAGTTAATAGCATCTATTTTCACTCATTCACTTTGCCATAAATGAAGGCAAATGCTGTTGGGCTCTGGTGAGTTTGAGTGGGTAATGACTGCTGGGGAGGGGAATGTGAAGTTAGTGGGTCCAAAGGTTAGATTTATTACTCTGGGACACTTAAGTTGTTTTGAAAGCATATACTGGCAGGAGCCTCCAAGTAACAAAAGAGAATGAATAGCTTTGTAGAGAGATTTTTGCCTATGTTAAAGATTTATTTATTTATTTATTTTTATTTTGAATATTTTTTTATAAATAGTTTTCCTGATGACCTTACATGAAAACATTCATGTCAATTCCAGGCATTAAGAACATTGAAGTAGAAGAACAATTGGGCATTTTAACACTGAAAGGAAATTTACAGAGCACTATTACACACCTGAGCCTCTCCGTCCTTGTAGAAACTTTGGGGTCTACAAGTATAGATTAGGGCTTCCATTTCCTCGCATTTGCTATCACAGAAATTTATTGAAGTTTTATGGTATATAAGGTAGATCCTTATAGATATAAGGTAGTGAATTATTGGGATCAGGAGGTTGTGCATTTCATGCTATCCAATTCAGTTGTCAAATGGAAGGTTTTGTCAGATATCTGAAATCTGAAGATCAGCTACAGGGCAATCAGTATTTCTGGATAGACTAGTTATGGCTATGATAACCTGTAGATTTGTGCCTGTCAAAATCAGTGAATTTAGGTTCCTTTTATGAGGATTCATTTATTATTTTTAATAATGGGTAATTAACATGATAGGTAGTATGTAATACAAAAAAAATTAGATGCCAACAATAAAGACAATCTTTTATATGCCAGAGTTTGCAGTGTGGATTTAGATAGGTAAGGAAACACACAAATACCATTCAGAGTTCAGTACAATAATGATACACAATGCCCTGGGAATATGTGGACAGGTTACAGAACCCCAGAAGGAGAGATCAGGATGCAGGGGCTTCCCAAGTCTCTAATATTTAATATTTATTGCATGCAGCATGTAAAATGAAACCCACCCTTGAAACTTTGCTCATATTTATGTCTCTTCTCTGATCCCAGAGCAATTGCTGTCTGTCTTTCAAGGAGCATTTGCATTCTGTTCTCTTTTCATGTATATTATTCTGTCATCCCCATTACATGGGGAGCCCTTTGAAGGCAGAGGCCTGCTTCCCCAGGCCTCAACAGCTGTGAGCACAAATGAGGTCACACTAGCAACAAATTTCACAGTGGCCCTCCTGTGTAGTAGCCGAGAACTTGGTGTGTAACTCAGATTCTCAAATAGTGATTTCTGAGTGTCCTTGGAGATTTTCTGATAAAAGCTCAACATGCAGTTCTCACATAACTCCCTACATTCTCACCCTCTGTCATTGGCACTCTACCCCCTGCTGCACCGGCTCCAGAGCACTGCTCCACCACTTTTGGTACCTGCTTGACAGTGACACACAGGTGCCAAAGGTGCCATCTCTTAACATTGCCCACCCCACAGGGACGGATCGTCCTATCATGTCTCGCTTTGCTCCTTGAGCACCGAAGCCGCTCGCGTTGTGGTCCTTATGTCTTTGAGTCTCAAGTGAAGCAGCTCCACCTCTTTAACTGCATCTACTGTCTTCATATGGCTGATCGTTGAGGAAAGGCCTGGAGACTTGCACCACGCTTTCTTCTTTGCTCCCTGTTTCCCCAAATCATAACCACCGCTGAATCTAGTAGCTTTCCTCCCTCCTGTAAATCAGTTCGTGCAAATTGACACCTGAGGGCCACTAGATGTCCTGCTTTATTAGGTACACTCCTTAACTCAGCCTGCGTGCCTGCTACATTAGCATCAGTGCTCATGATCGTCTGTATATAATCTACACTCAATCAAGAGAAGTGTTTACTAATTGATTCATAACCACATCTGATATGAAATAGCACCACCTAATAACATGCAGTTGGAAAAAAAAAAGACTTGTACTTGGAAACCAAAGCAAATATATATGAGTAAATGGCATAAAGCAAAAAATGGAACCCACAGTGCTGCAAGACTAACAATATGGCAGTAATATGTGCCTGCCAAACTGCCATCTCCACAAATTAATCTTTCATTTCATCTCTGGATTTACTGTCACACTTCGGCTGGGAGTACAGTTATGACTGAATTGAGATTCTTTTATGTTCATTCTTCATGCTACAACATAATAAATATTTTTATTGCCAAAGTTTTCTTGATGCATATATTATTAGAAATCATAGAATTGGTCTCATAGTTGGCTACATGGGATCAAAAGAAGTAACATTCTTTAAAGTACAGAGTACCTGAAGGAGGTTCACAGAAAATCCATATGAATATATTAAATGTCATCAAACATGCACACACACGCAAACATACACAGTGGGTCAGTCTCTAGTGCTTTACAAATGACGTTGGCTCCATTGCCTGTTTTAGGTTCTTTCTCAAAGTGTCCCTAAAATACTTAATTCTTCTCCATTAAAAAGTTTTCACTGGTTATTGATACTGATTGAAATGAAAAACAGAGGGGTGCCTGGGTGGTTCAGTCAGGTAAGCGTCCAGCTTCAGCTCAGGTCATGATTTCATGGTTCGTGAGTTCGAGCCCCACATTGGGGTATGTGCTGACAGTTCGGAGCCTGGAGCCTGCTTTGGATTCTGTGTCTCCCTCTCTCTCTGCCCCTTCCCTACTCAAGCTCTCTCTCTCTCTCTCTCTCTCGCTCTCAAAAATAGACATTGGAAAAATTTTTTTGAAAGAAATGAAAAGCAGAATATTGGCCTCCATTTACTGAAGGACTTGGCATTTGTACATGAGCATGTTGCATATAATGTCATGGTATAAGGATAAGGATAGTGCTTAATGCAAAATAATGTGTGAAAATCCTTGCACAATATCCATGCAAGCAGATTATTATTACTGGAGAGTGTGACAGATTAAATAACTATTTTTTTTCCTTATGACACCGACAGTTAAAAGGGCACAAGAAATACATAAGAGTTCTCAAGGCCTAGTCTCAAAATTTAGCATTGATTTTTGCCTCATCCCATGGCCCAACACAAGTTTAAGCAGCCAAGCCCAGAATCAAGTGAAAAGGAAATCTACTTTGCCCATGATGATACCTTGGCAAATGTGAAGAAGGCAAAAATGAAGAATTTAGACCAATATGTCAGATAGTCACATGATTTCATGTCATGTTTCTATTTCTGATCTGCTTTTCTGTTGAACAAACCTGAATAGAAAACTCAGTGTTTTATTCAAAGTCATACTTAAAAACTAAGAGAAAAGTACCTATAGTAATGCTTTCCTAGGTATATTATGAGGTCCACTGATGGGCTATATGGAAACTCTTGAAAAACTACAAACACACCCAGTCTCAAGTCCTTAGTTTTTTGTTTTTAAGTTTTTGTATTGAAGTGTGACCATACTTAGTTTCAAATAACATTAAGAGAATATTGGTAAATCATCAAGTGGTTTACTAAAAGCAGGTCTTCCAAAACACTGGGCATGGTTCTGGTTCTGTTTACCTAGGGATTTAAGTTCAACATTATAAAAAGTCTGACTGTCGTACCATATTACCTTTGTGAAGCTCTTAATACATGTTGCAAATGGAAAATTAGAATCCCCACAATTTGGGGCAAGGATGCCTTGGTATCAGAATTGTTTTGAACTGAAAATGGTTTTGAATTGCTGCTTTGCTTGCTTTTCAACCATAAAAAAAACTGTTGATTTATCTTAATCATAATTTATTTGCTGTGTGCTTACTGTTGCTAAACTTACTTGCGGCAATAGTATTTTAGACTTTTAAAAGATTCTATTCTAAGGTGCAGAGATGTTGTGGGTCAAGTAATTAATGATCACTTGTAATTTTGTTTTTATTGTAATTCTACATAGTTCACGTACACGGGCACCAAAAGATAAGTGCAAAATGGCAATTTTCATAATAGTGTAACTTTTAGAAGGTGGGAGTTGATTGATTAAATAGAGTGGTATAGACTTGTCTGTGTAGACTAATGGGGTGTGTTTTGAGAGCTATTCTTCTAGATCAAAGTACATGATGTGATTAGGGTTAAATCAGGGAAAGCTGTACATGAAGCCCAATATCTGAAATCGCCTTCAGTTCTCTTAAAAAAATGGCCCTAATTTGACCTCTCTCATCTCATGTACAATAGGCAGCATCCCTGATTATATATTTAATATTCTAGTAACTTGACAATGTGTAACATAGAGGGTGTTATTTATGCAATTCCTAAGTGAAAATTCAATCATTTGGTCAATTGTACAGTTGCTTCTAAACACATAGATGTAGTATAAGCGGTTGAATTTTTCACTTTGAATCCAGATATTTTGGTACTAATTAGTTGTAGTTGTTACTATTCTGATTTTTTTTAAGTGCTAAGGTATGTGTACTAAGGAAATGACTTGTTTTCTTTCTTTTTATTTACCTCAAAGTTAGGAAAGTGGTGACAGGAAACCCACAAGGATTTAAAAGGATAAAGTGAGATTCATAAATTTTCTTGACATAGACAAAGAATAATGCTAACAGGGTATGATGGCTTGGGTATTTATTTACCTTTACATTTTATTACTAGATACTACATAGTATAATTTGAACTGACTTGGTAAAGAATTATTTTAAGTTTTCACCTTTAATTCATCTTTTAAAACTTCTCTGGACTCTTAAAGCTATATGCATAAGATTTGCTATGTTGAAATCTGAAGGTGCTATCATGTAGTAGACTAGGTGAATATTGTAAAAAAGCCCAGATTTTGGAGTCTAGTAGAAAAGTTTAAGAATTAAGTTTAAAAATTGTGTAATGTGGGAAAGTCACTTAGCTTTGGTAAAACTTGTTTTCTTACAAACGACATAGGAAAAAAAGCCTACTTTATAAGAAGGTTGCAAAGATTAATGGTGACATACGAACAATGTTTTTTTATTAAATTTGCTTAATAAATAGCTTAGAATTGATTAATATTATTTCCTTAAGTTAGGAAATGACTGGATGTTACATAGGAAGTCACCATTTCAGTTCCATTAAAAGAAGGATGAATGAGTTCTTGTATTAGAATGGCTATTCCACCGTGGCTTTCAGATCTCAATCATATAATAGTCAGTCCAGAAGATGTCATGAAAATGATAGCTGGATTATACTAAAGAGAAAGAAAAAGATGATGGGAGAAGGGAATGAAGTCACGTGTGTAAGCAATTATAGCCATGATTGGAGGGGGAAATTTTGAGGTTATCAATAGTAAAATCAATGGACTATAGTGAATATGCTCCTTTCATTCCCAGAAAAGCATAGTCTAATTCTCAGTCCTTTGGGGATGGTGGTTCATGAGTACTGAAAATGTTAATTTTTTTCAAAAATGTGTTGAATTACTAGTAAAGAGAAGTTTACAACTGGAGGGAGTGTAAGCAAAAAGCTAACATGGGACTCTGTCCTTTTTGTGTGTGTGTATTTATTTTTGAGAGAGAGAAAGAGCATGAGCAGGGGAGGGGCAGAGAGAGAGGGGGAGACACAGAATCCGCAGCAGGCTCCAGGATCTGAGCTATCAGCACAGAACCTGACTCTGGGCTCCAGCTCACAAACTGTGAGATCATGACCTGAGTCGAAGTTGGACACTTAGCCAACTGAGCTACCCAGGCTCCCCAGGACTCTGTTCTTTTTACAACAGAAGTATCTTAAAAATTCCTTTATGTGAAAAAAAAATATGAATGGATGTTAGTTTTCAACCTTTTTGTGTGTTCCAGGGTGGGAAAGTGCTATGTAGTGGCCAAGAGGGACAAGTTATGGTGGTTGTGTCAGTGGTTTTGAATTTTGTTTTCTGCAATTTCACAAATGCTAAAATTAAAAGTCAGTATAATTCCACTGTTATTTTAAAAGGGTGCTGGGATACTGTAGTCATGGATACCAGATCATTGTAATTGATGAAATGGATCTCAGTCAACTGACAGACTTATAATAACTTTAGCAATGAGTTAATGAAGTTAATCAGGTTTGGACACAACCTTTGTATTCTTAATAATATATTTCATTTTTTAAAAAAAATTTAATGTTTTATTTTTGAGAGAGAGAGACAGACAGACAGAGCATGAATGGGAGAGGAGCAGAGAGAGTGGGAGACAGAATCTGAGCAAGTTCCAGGCTCTGAGTTGTTAGCAGAGAGCTCGATGTGAGGCTCGAACCCCCACAGACTGCGTGATCATGACCTGAGCCAAAGTCAGATGCGTAACCGACAGAGTCACTCAGGCACCCCAATACATTTCTAAGTATACACACACACACACACACACTCACACACACACTGATATATGCATATATACAAATGGCATATAAAAATATGTACAAATGGACATTTATGAAACAGATATATATATATTTATAATATATGTTTGCTTTCCTTTAATGTTTATTTTTTCAGCTGATATATCCAGCAAAATGTGACTTTACTCTGCATTCCTACAATATGATTCTTGTTTAACTTGTCTTTTGCTGTGTGACAACATACTTCAAAACATACTGATTTAAGCAACAACCCTTTTATTACCCATGATTTTCAGTCTAAGCTAGGCTCCTACTTTGTCTTAGAGTGGGTCCCTCACGTCGATGTGTTTTTCAGGTCAGCTTAAGGCAGGGGTTAGCATCTTTCTTTCCAGCTAGTCTTTGGGACTTTCTTTCTCTGTGTAAATTCTCCATTTGGTTCTTTATGTGGCCTTTCCATCAAGATAGCTTGTCTTCTTACATGGAGGGTCAGGGTCAGGGTCCCCAAGGGAACAAAAAACAAGGCAGCTGTGAGTGAGATCTTCTTAAAGCCTAAGCTAGGAAATGGCCAGCATCACTTATAACACATTCTGTTGCTTAAAACAAGTCACACGACCAGCCTCTATTCAAGAGGGAGGGCATTACATGGGAGTGTGCTTACTGGGATCATAAAAATTGAGAGGCATGATTCACTGGAATCTAGTAACCTGGGTTCCCTGGGTACCCTACTGATTCACATTCCTCCACATGTAAAATACATTTACCCCTTGCCCTGGACCTTCAAACTTCTCATCCCATCAGTGCTTCAAGTCAAGCCTGAGGTCCAGGATCTCATCATCTAAATTATGAAGGTAATAATGCTTCTTGGGTAAAATTCCATTGCTTTCAGGAAATATTTGAATTAAAAAGACATGTTTTCTTTTCCACATCCACGGAACATTTGATGGTAAGACAAGGAAACAACGAATGCGATAGATACTTCCACAGAAATGTTTGTGTGAGAGTGGGGTGTGGCCAGTTGGAGACAAAGCACTGGTTAATTAATGTACAGTAATCTTGAAATCCAGCCAAGCATTTAGCACCATCCTCAGCCTCTACTCTGGGGTGGGGGATGTAAATTGGTTGGGACTGATCTCTGTTCCATGTCACCTTATGTTGGTTCTTCCTGTTGCTTGATTTTGTAATCTGGGCCTTTGACTTTTAAGGATTAACTTTCCATAAGAAAAGTTCGATGTTTGCATCTGGGCAGTTTTCTCAAATCTGCTTTCTCACATTAGAAGTTTTGAAATTCAGAGGCTCATTTGCATTTTGTGCTGTCTCTATCCCTTTTAGACCAAATTTATTAATTCCTTTAAAAATGTTGAGGATGTTTTAAAATTTAGATTCCATCCACTCCATTAGACAAAACCTATGCCCACAGATCTCTCCAAGATAGGCCCAACTTCACATGGATATAGAGTCAGGAAGTCATGAAACAGTATACTCAGCATCTCCAGAAGCTCTTTCTTCTAGTGGACAATGTCTACAAGGCATGTCTTTAAAATCATTTAGAGCCCCTTTTTCTGTCTGAGAGGATCTGAGAAGCTCTCTGCCTTTTGAAATCTTTAGAAAGAGACTTACAGCCAGGTCTTGACTTGATTTTACTCTTAAGTTCACATTTGATTTTTGCCTTGGATTTGATTTTTGCCTTTAGGCCATTTCCATTTTGAGAAACTTTTGCTAAATGCACAACTATGAATACAAAGTTTTTATTTTCCAACCCAGCACATTCAGATTGAAAATGTTTCGTGTAGATTCTGTTTGAAAATGAAAAGAAGTCCCTTCTTTAATACATCAGTCTCTGTAACCTCTCATGCAGAGCAAAAGAAGCCTGTAAGCACTTGCAGCATTGTCCATGGCAATCTCTTTAGCAAAATTCTTAAGCTTATAGGAACATTTGCTAATTATTATAGGTGACAGTTTCTCTCATTATCCTGCCAGTAAATCATTCAGATCCCTTTCTTCAGTCTCAAGTAAGGTTTCCTTATTGCTTCCCCAGCCTCCTATAGTACTCTCCTTGGAGTGAGTCCTTTGGTGGTCTTCTTACTGTACTGGCTGCTCCCAAAGTCAGTGCCGCAGTTTCAGGATTTGTTTTGGCAGTCCCCACCTGCCCCCCGCCCCATGCCGCCCTCACTGGTTACTAGGTTGGTCATATTTTACTTTAATTATATATGGGTACATATCAAACCACTCCCAAGGCAGTGGATTAAAATAACATTCTTTTTACTCATAGTTTTCAGTCTGGCTGAGCCCAGCTAGGCAGTTCTTACTATGTTTTTGTCAGCAGGCATTTGTGTAGCTGTATTTAGCTGTAGGGTTTCCTGGGGTCTGGCCTTAGCTATAACACTAGGATGGCTGAGACTGTCTCCCTCTCCATCTCCCCTCCCCTTGTTTCTCCTCCCTCCCCACGCCCCTTTCTCTCTGGGTGGTGTGCAGTTTCAGGAATTCTGTTTCTCTATTTGTTCTCTTCTGGGAGGGTAGACATAGTTCATACATGGAAACTCAGTGACTCAGCACCAAAGAGCACCAAAATGGAAACTTCCAGACATTATTTCAGTTTAGTACTGGAACTGGCACAACATTACTTCTGCTACCTTATCCATGCTTAAACAAGTCCCAGGACCAGTCCATATTTAGGAGGAATGTGAATCCCATGAGGCAAGCTTCACTGTGGTCCACCCATGTAAAAGAAGTCATATGTCTAAAGCAAAAACACTTTTCCCACTCTAAGTTGAAGTCATTCTTCTAAAATCTTTTCGCTAGATTTGATGTGTTCTTAGCCAGTGAGAAATCTGCTGTTTGATGGTTTCCAGTTATCCTATCAGGAAACTTGAGGTGTTTAGGCCACCCATAGACCAACTAGAGAAGAGTCCTCTGAGTTGCCTCTTAATTGTCAACAGATCCATTAGAGTCTAATTTACATGACCATGAAAGCTCCTTGGAGGTGATGGTGCATAATAACCAAGGGCAAGAAAGATTAACTATCCTTTAAAGATTTAGATAGTCTGAGAATAACAACTGCTCTAACATCTTTCTAAATAAAGATTGGTTATTTCACATGTGTGCACACACAGGCTTGTGTGTGTGTGTGTGTGTGTGTGTGTGTGTGTGTGTGTGAGTGAGGGGGGCGTAGAAGGTAGTTGATATTGATTGGAAGATACAGGAGCAGAGCAGAAATGGAAAGAGAAAGAGGGATACAAGAAGCCAATAGTTAAAAGAACTTGAAAACATGATCCTTGAACAACTATATAGATGTACTTGTTTAGAGACACTAAACACTTGTGTAGTTTTCTCTTAAGTAATATTGTATTCAGTTTTAAGGATGATGGTTGATGGAAATGATAGCAACAATTTGAAAATATCAACTTTTTCTTCCAAATGATCTGACCTGTAGCCTATTTTTGTAAATAAACTTTTATTAAAATGAACCCACACTCATTCATTTTCATATTTTCTATGGCTGCTATCATGCTAAAATGCCAGAGGTTAGTAGTTTCAGTACAACCATACGGCCCACAGAGCTGAAAATACTTATGATCTGGCCCTTTACAGAAAAGTTTCACTCATTACTAATCTAGGGAAAGTCCTGAAAAAGCAAAAAAGGTTACCTGTGAAAACGTCACTTATTGATCCGTCTTTATATAGCTCAAATGACTAAGATGCAGCTCCATTTCTATAGGGTCTTGTTATCCAAATAGAAGGTAGATAATACGCCAATGCAGGAAACCATAACTCTTTGGCATTTGGACATTTAGTCTTTAATTCACTGAAACAAACAGAAAAAGATTTTCGTAAATATTGTCGCCGATGGAATGTCCCATTTCATAATTTCATTTAGAAATCTGAAAAGGAGATTATATTTTAGGGGCATGTTTTTAAAAGAAATAATATTCAATTCCATTGGCATATAGTAAATAGAATTAATTGAAAATCTGGTTCAAAACCAAATTCGTTCATTTTCTACCTTTAAACTGATAACTCACTTCCCATTTATTAATTATCTAAAATATCCAAAACACATATGCAAATATCATAGACATCAGAATAAGTACAAGAATAATTTTCATCATTTTGCCAGATTAAAAAAAATTACTAATGTTTTCAAAATCTCCAATATAAAAATAACAGCCAACAATTAAGTCATTGCATTTTGAGCAGAATCATCAACACAGGCAAAATTTCATAAATAAATTACCATTATTTAGCATTTGGGAAATAGACTTATATCAATCAAAATGAGTATCTCTCATTTTGGGAAAACTTTCTTTTTTTTTAATGTTTATTTTTGAGAGAGCATGCACACAAGCAGCGAGAGAGAGAGAGGAGAGAGAGAGAGAGAGGAGAGACAGAGAGGAGAGAGAGAGAGAGAGAGAGAGAGAGAGAGAGAGAGAGAGAAAGGAATAGAAGATCCCAAGCAGGCTCTATGCTGTCAGTACAGAGCCTGATGTGGGGCTCAAGTTTGAGAACTGCAAGACCATGACCTGAGCCAAAATCAGATGCTTCACCAACTGAGCCACCCAGTCTTCCCTAGGAAAACTTTTTGCAAAAAATTCTAGAGGCACCTTGGTGGCTCAGCCAGTTGAGTAGAGGACTTTGACTCAGGTCATGATCTCAAGGTTCATGAGTTTGGGCCCCACTCAGAGCCTGGAGCCTGCTTCAGAATCTTTGTCTCCCTCTTTCTGCCCCTCCCCCACTCACACTGTCTTTTTCTCTTAAAATAAATAAACATTAAAAAATTTTTAAAAAATCTAAAGTAGTAGCAATTAACCCTTCCTGAGAAATTGCATGTGATAAGCATTGTGCAAGAAGGGTATATTACTTTCACAGATAAGATTTATGGATCATAAGCAATTAGACAAAAATCATAAATACAAGGGCTGTGCTATTTATGTTTTGCTGTCTCTGAGATTATGTGAAGGAAGGAATGAAGATAAATTTTCACAAAGGGTTATCTATGTTGTGAAGAATTTATAGCACTTGTATTAGAATGTAGATTCCTAGAGGGAAAGAGCCTCAGTGTGTTTATTTTGCTTTCTTACAGCTTTCTTTACACATCCAGCAAAGAAGATAGTTGGTGTTTGCAGAAGTGAAAAAGTACCTTTGGTTTTATTTCAAGTATTACTGCACAACTTTTCAAGAATTCATATAAGCAATGAGGCATATATTCAAAACATTTATTTTTTTTATTCCAGAGATATGAAGATGTCCTTCTAAAGACATGTTCAGTTATTAACCTATTGGATTTTATAGGCATTGTGTAAGAATCATAGTTCAAATGTCTTGCTCCCTGATCCTCATTAACTTGGGTGAGAATTTATACCTGAGGTGACTGTCAGCTCTCTTGCATTTCTGCTTATTTATCTGTGCTAACTTCAGGTTTGTAACATTTCTTTATAATTTTCCTTTCATATCTTGAGTCACAAACTATATAAGAGCTGAAGACTGGTCAGTATATTAACTGGAATAAAGTCTGACAATTCCTAAGCCAAATCCAGGGAGCTGTCTATATCCTTATACTTTCTCATCCCACACTCCAGAAGGCTTCTCTTACAACTTGGTGTAAAAGACATTGATGGATGTAAATTCTGACTACTTCGGGAACCTATTTCCAAAGCCCAAGCCTGCATCTAGCTCTGCACTTTGCAGTCAACTTTATCACATTTCTTTGTCAAAATCCATAATCCCTTATCTCAATCCTTTGGTTGTACTTCCCACTAAGTAAAATTCCTGTCTTTGTATGGAGCAGGTGATTGAGTCTATGGCAGAGACTGCTAAGTGTGCACCAAAACTATTTACTTTTTTGGGCACACAGCTAGATTACATTTCCCAGAATCCCTGTGGATAGGGGTGGTCCTATATAGAGTTTCAACTAATAAAAGTGGAAGGAGAGTATGCCAGTTCCCAGGTCTGGCTCATAAAATCACCTCCCTGGGTTATTGCTCTTTTTTCTTCAGATGCTAGTCGGCAGCACCTTGGGAGACTTAGGAAGGTATATGGTAAGGATAGCAGAGTTTCTGTCAGCTTGGGACACTGAAGGACTGCAACCGCATGGCACAGGAAAACTGTGCTCCTGCGTGGTTTCAAAATAAGTGAGGAATAAACTTCTGTGTGTTAAATATGGCATTCTGTTATTTGGAGGTTAGAATAAAGCATTAATGTAGTCTGTCTTAAAATCGATTTTTTCCAAATGAAGATGTTTTTTCTTTTTTTTTTAATTTTTCTTTTCAACGTTTATTTATTTTTGGGACAGAGAGAGACAGAGCATGAACAGGGGCAGAGAGAGAGGGAGACACAGAATCGGAAACAGGCTCCAGACTCTGAGCCATCAGCCCAGAGCCTGACGCGGGGCTTGAACTCACGGACCGCGAGATCGTGACCTGGCTGAAGTCGGACGCTTAACCGACTGCGCCACCCAGGCGCCCCTGTTTTTTCTTTTAATACCAACTTAGGGAGATACTAATTGGTAAGCACTAATTGTTAAATCAATCAAAGGTACACATGAATAAGTAATGTATCCTATCCTTGTTGTTGTTGCTTCCCAATTTGGCTTATTATTGACCTATATAAATACAAAATTTGCAGATATAAATAGTATTTAGTATTTCTAACTTGATAATACTTTTTTTAATTTTTAATTTTAGGGAGAGCATGAGCGAGGAAGAGTAGTAGAAAGGGAGAGAGAGAGAATCTCAGGCAGGCTCCATGCTCAGCATGGACTCAATCCCACGACCCTGGAATCATGAGCTAAGCTGAAATCAAGAGTCAGACACTGAACTGACTGGGCCACCCAGCCGCCCCTAACTTGATAAAATAGTTTTCTAATGCAAAGACAAATGTATATGAGTAAGTATATGTCATATAGAGAGTATGTATATAAATGGCAAATGCATTATTCTTTTAACTACTACATTGACCTGCTATGCCAGGCACCGTGCAAAATCCTGGAGATACAACAGAATGCCACCAAGAAAAGTTACGTGTCTGTGGGCCTTACATTCTAGTGGTGGAGAAGACAATTATTTTAATATATCAAAGACATATTATTATTATTAACTATTCAAGTACTTATTTGTTTTAATATCTTTATATAGTTACATTCTTAGATTTTGTTCATCATACTTGATACAACTTAGGGCAGCCTGCAACAAATATTATTCTTTTTAATTTTTTTAATGTTTGTTTACCTTTGAGAGAGACAGAGATAGAGCAGGAGTGGGGGAGGCACAGAGAGAGAGGGAGACACAGAATCCAAAGCAGGTTCCCAGTGCTGAGCTGTCAGCACAGAGCCTGACATGGGGCTCGAACCCGTGAACTACAAGATCATGACCCGAAGGAAAGTTGGACACTTAACCGACTGATCCACCCAGGCGCCTCACAAATATTCTTTAATAATGCATAATATATCTGCAGTTGATAACAACATTTACAGTTTAACAGTAATTTTATTTATTTATTTATTTATTTATTTATTTATTTATTTATTTTTAATATAATTTATTGTCAAGTTGGCTAACATACAGTGTGTACAACGTGCTCTTGGTTTTGGGGGTGGATTCCCGTGATTCATCACTTACATACAACACTGAGTGCTCATCCCAACAAGTGCCCTCCTCAGTGTCCATCACCAATTTTCCCCTCTCCCTGTCTCCCCCATCAACCCTTAGTTTGTTCTCTGTATTTAAGAGTCTCCTATGGTTTGCTTCCCTCCCTCTCTGTAACTAGTTTTTTCCCCTTCCCTTCCTCCATGGTCTTCTGATAAGTTACTCAAGTTCCACCTATGAGTGAAAACATGATATCTGTGTTTCTTTGACTGACTTACTTCACTTAGCATAATACCCTCCAGTTCCATCCACATTGCTGCAAATGGCAGGATTTCATTTTCTCATTGCCAGGTGGTATTCCATTGCATATATAAACCACATCTTCTTTATCCATTCATCAATTGATGGAAATTTAGGCTTTTTCTGTAATTGGGCTATTGTTGAAAGCACAGCTATAAACATTGGGGTACATGTGCCCCTGTGAATCAGCACTACTCTATCCTTCGGATAAATTTCTAGTGGTGCTATTGCTAGGTTGTAGGGTAGTTCCATTTTAATTTTTTGAGGAACCTCCGCACTGTTTTCCAGAGCAGCTGTACCAGTTTACATTCCCACCAACAGTGTAAGAGGGTTCCCGTGTCTCCACATCCTCACAAATATCTTTTGTTTCCTGAGTTGTTAATTTTAGCCACTCTGACTGGTGTGAGGTGGTATCTCATTGTGGTTTTGATTTATATTTCCCTGATGATGAGTGATGTTGAGCATCGTTTCATGTGTCTGTTGGCCATCTAGATGTCTTCTTTGGAAAAGTGTCTATTCATGTCTTCTGCCCATTTCTTCACTGGATTATTTGTTTTTTGGGTGTTGAGTTTGAGAAGTTCTTCAGAGATTTTGGATACTAACCCTTTATCCGATATGTCATTTGCAAATATCTTTTCCCATTCTGTTGGTTGCCTTTTAATTTTGTTGATTGTTTCCTTTGCAGCACAGAAGCTTTTTATCTTGATAAGGTCCCAATAGTTCATTTTTGCTTTCAATTTCCTTGCCTTTGGAGATGTGTCAAGCAAGAAATTGCTGTGGCTGAGGTCCATTCTTGTAAGTGGAGTGTTAAAGTCATCTGCAATTACCATATTCTTACCAATAAGATTGCTTATGTTTGTGATTAATTGTTTTATATATTTGGGTGCTTTGAATTCGGTGCATAAACATTTATAATTATTAGCCCTTCTTGAGAGATAGACCCTGTAATTATAATATAATGCCCTTCTTCATCTTTTGTTACAACCTTTAGTTTAAAATCTAGTTTGATATAAGTATGGCCACTCTAGTGTTTGACTTCCAGTAGCATGATAGATGGTTCTCCATCCCCTCACTTTCAATTTGAAGGTGTCCTCAGGTCTAAAATGGGTCTCTTGGCATAAAGATGGATCTTGTTTTGTCATCCATTCTGATATCCTGTGTCTTTTGATTGGGGCATTAGTCCATTTACATTCAGTGTTATTATTGAAAGATAGGATTTAGTGTCAATTGTGCTATCTGTAGGTTTCACGTTTGTGGTAATATCTCTGGTCCTTTGTAGCCTTTGCCACATTTCACTTACAGAGGCCCCCCTTAGGATCTCTTGCAGGACTGATTTAGTGGTTATGATCTCCTTCAGCTTTTGATTGTCTGGGAAAACCTTTATCTCTCCTTCTATTCTGAATGACAGCCTTGCTGGATAAAGGATTCTTGGCTGCCGGTTTTTGCTATTCAGCACATGAATATTTCCTGCCACTCCCTTCTGGACTGCCAAGTTTCAGTGGATAGGTCTGCTCTACCCTTATGTGTCTATCCTTGTGGGTTAAGGCCCGTTTGTTCCTAGCTGCTTTCAGAATGCTCTGTATTTTGCCAGTTTCACTATGATATGTTGTGGAGAAGATAAATTCCTGTTATGTCTGAAGGGAGTTCTCTGTGCCTCCTGGATTTGAATGTCAGCTTCTGTCCCCAGATTGGCGAAGTTCTCAGCTATGATTTGTTCAAGTAAACCTTCTGCCCTTTTCTCTTTCTCTCTTCTTCTGGAACTCCTATGATACAGATATTATTACATTTCATTGAATCATTTAGTTCTCTAATTCTCCCCTCGTGGTCTAGAATTTTTTATCCCTCTTTTCTCAGCTTCATCTTTTGCCATAATTTTATCTTTTATTTCACTTATTCTCCCCTCTGCCTCTTCAGTCCTCACTGTCACTGCATTTAGTTTCTCTTGCACCTCATTTCTTAATTCGTCATGACTATCTTTTAGTTTCTTGATGTCTGCAGCAAGATTCTCTGCTGTCTTCTATGCTTTTTTTTCAAGCCTAGTGATTAATCTTATGACTATTACTCTAAATTCTTTATCAGATATTTTG
The DNA here is from genome assembly GCF_018350175.1 of Felis catus. Classification (NCBI taxonomy): domain Eukaryota; kingdom Metazoa; phylum Chordata; class Mammalia; order Carnivora; family Felidae; genus Felis; species Felis catus. Next base: position 126,984,582 of record NC_058373.1, read on the forward strand.
TGTATATCTGTTTGAGCAATTCTTTAGCTGTCATTTCTTCCTGGAATTTCTTTTGAAGAGAATTCTTTTGTTTTGTCATTTTGGCTAGTTTTCTGTCCTTTATGTGTTTTAAAACTTGTTATGTGTCCTACACCTGCGAACACTGTTATATTACAGAGGGGTCATACACTGTCCAGGGCCTGGCCCTTCAGGAGGTGTTTTTTTTTTTTTTTCAGGCATGTTACCTACTCTCTGTTGTTGTGACTCTGGTTGCTTTATCTCCCTACTTGTAGTGATCGTTTGGACCCTCCACCAGATGTGTTTTGATTTTTTCTTTGAAGAAACCCGAGAAAAAGAAATTTAAAAAAGGGGGGTGGTGTTGGTAGAAGAGGCCTTATCCCATACAAAGAGAGAAATGACAGGGGTGGGGAAAAAGAAAATAAAAGAAAATTGACCAGGCAAAGAAACTATACAGCCTAATGCAGAGAGAGAGAGAGAGAGAGAGAGAGAGAGAGAGAGAGAGAGAGAGAAATGAAGGAGATACACAACACGTATAGAGAGAATAGACTAAATATGTCTGCTTAAATCAACAACCAGAACAAACAGATTAGAGAAGGGAAGAAATAAGAAAAAAAAATGTAATAATTGTCCAAGAACTAAATCAGAAAATCCAAAATCTCTGGTTTCCTTGGAACTGGCGGCTGCGCTGGTCTGGAGGAAGTGCTGTCTGGTTGGGCGTGTCAATCTTGCTCCAGTAGATACACAGTTACCTCCAGCGGAGGGGCGTGGTTTGGTGTAGGCAGGTCCCCCCTCCACTGCGGCCTCTTGTCTGTTCCCTGAAACTCCACCTTGTTTCAGGGAGAAACAAGGGGAGAAAAATGGCAACACCCCAGTCTCCCCTCCCCAGACCGGGTGTCCCAAACCACTCTGTTACAGGCTGTCCTGGCAGTGCTGTGCGGGTGTGAGAAGGCCGTCCCTCCCCCCACCCCCGCCCGGGCTCCACAGGCTCCCGTACCTCCCTAGCACTCATCTGGGATTCAAACCCTGATGTCTAAAGGGATCCCACTCCTCACTCCTTGGTTCTGGGGACGTGCCACTCCTCCCCACTGAAAAAGGGTGTCGGGCTGATGGAAGCAGGCAGGGTCCTTTGTCCTTGGAACAGCTATATAGCTTCTTCCCGCAGCACTCAAGGGAGGAGACTGCTTTCTCCCACTGTGGACTGTGCCTCTGAACTAGTTACCGAGCCTGGGGTAGCTCCCCTCCTCCCCAGGTGCCTGAACAGAGCAGCCTGCCCCAGTCCAGAGATAGCAGCAGTTAGAGATTGGATCTTTCTCCGTTTTTTCCGATTCCCAGCCTGTGGTTTTTCTCTTCTCCAAATACAATCCTACACTTCCACAGCCTCTCTTTCTCTTCCTTTTGCTTCTCTACGGAAGGGGATCCCTCCCCTCCATGCCTACGCTGCCCATTTTATCTCTCCCAGTTCACAATCACACCTAAGGCCTGCCAGGTTGTCCCAGTGGGCCCCTGGAGACGTCGCTGTCACTCTGTAGCCTGGACTTTTGGAATTCCAAGTCCTCTGGCCTCAACGCTGCTGTGTTTGAGGGACGAGGGAACTTTGGGTACCCCTACTTCTCCACCATGTTGGATCAGCTCCAGGTTTGAATTCTTAAAAGAGAGCATGCAGCCTGCATGCCTGCCAGAGACAAAGACATTCAATAATTTTAAAAACTACATTTATTTACTTCCTATAAACTAGTGTTGCAGGGTCCCTGGGTGGCTCAGTTGGTTAAGTGTCTGTCTTTGGCTCAGGTCATGATTGCATGGTTCGCACGTTTGAGCCCCACATTGGGCCCTGTGCTGACAACTCAGAGCCTGGAGCCTGCCTCAGATTCTGTGTCTCCCTCTCTCTCTGCCCCTACCGTCCTCATGCTGTCTCTCTCTGTCTCTCAAAAATAAGTAAATGTTAAAAAAAAAAAAAAGAAAAAAAGTGGAAAAAAAAAAGAAACGTGTTGAGAATATATGGTAGTTGTACCTTCGTGTATCATTCTACTAACTTTGTTGAAGTAAATAATTTTCACAGATAAATTTTAAATAAAATCCTCTTTTATGGCTATGGAAATGTATCTATATAGTGTTTCAGTAGGTAGAGAAGGAATTGAATAGTTCCCTGTACCTTCCAGTCTTTTCACATAACATAGACATTTGTGATTTCTTTCAGAGATAATATATTCTAAATAAACATCATTTTAAAATCTGTTCCTGTCTTTTCTCTTCACAGTGAAATAATAGGCTACAAACCCCAACATAAACTCTGTTCTCCTCTGTGAAGGTTTTCTTAATGACCTTTCTCTGAATTTCCAGGCAGGTATTATCTACTGTTCTCACTGTTTAGCCATCACTATTTGTTTTCAATTATTCCAACTTCCAATTATGACAACAATAATTAGACTTCTTGTGTTGCTCGATTTTTGTCCAAGAAGCAAATTTTTAACCTTAAGTATTTGGCAGTAATTGAGTACAGATAAGTGCTTCATATCTTCAAATATACTAATGGACAAAATAAAGATTAATTGGTTAATTAAAATAATTTTAAAGGTACTTAGATATCTTGCCAAGGACATACTTTAGGAATACTAATATGAAATTATCAGTGCTTCAGAAAAAAGTACAATAAAACAGTTTAATATAGTAGGAGATACTTCAAGGCATTATCACCATGACAAGTTAGTTCTTAAGCAAAGAAAAGCTAAAGAAGTCAACAGAATAAATTTTCACTAAGATGATGCGATTTCCCAGTCTTCCTTAGTGGAATTCACAGTAAGCCACCCCACTTGTTATTCTTGCTAGTGTGGGTTTTTCTTAAATTGATTAGAGCCAATAGGCACATTTCATCATGTCTTAGAGAACATAATGCTATAACATTCTGACTTAAAGAGGAAGCATTTTTTAGGAACGTGCACATAGATTTTAAAAAGGCTTCTAGTTCTTCATTTTACTACCCATCTGCAGATCTTTGTTTATCACACAAATGTACCTATTCTCTTCTTTCATATAAATGCAAGTACTAATTAGTGCTCTGAGATATGTTAGCATCGTGCAATCTCAGTTCTAACTTTTCACCCATCCACACAACCAACTTAGTAAGAAAATCTAGATAGCTGGTTGCCTTATGTGTCTTATATTTTCTCCCAAAAAGAATCATGGTTTATCAGGTTATTTTAAAAATATATTTTGAAATATTCTGTGTAAGAACATATGTGCATAGTTTAAAAAATAAAACATAAATAAAACTAGTGTCCCTTACGTACCTCACCTCAACATTCCCCCTTTCCTTACTTTCAAGATAACTACCCTCCTGAATTTAGGATTGATCATTTCCATGGATTTCTTTATATTTGTATTATGTAAGCATCTTTCTTCAACACTGTAGGGTTTGCATGCGCTTCAACTTTATATATACATATATCAGTCATGTCCTTTTTCAACTTGCCCTTCTTTCCTCAATATTATGTTTGTAAGACTAATGCCTGCCAATATGTGTAACAAAAACTACCAAGCTGCTAATTTTTTAAATCTGTTTTTTTGGGGGAATGCGTCATATAGCTAGACTCTATTTCCTAGCCTTTATAGATAAGTGTGGCCATATGATAGAGGTCTATGTAATGAAACATGACTGGAAGGGATGGGATATTTCTGGTCCAAGTATTTTAACTAACACTGACATCTTTGCATTTCTGTTCACAGGATGAAGATGATGACAAGGTCCTAGAGGATGGGGAACTACGAGGTGGAAAAGCCTAGTCCCCAAAGTGCCACTTGAAAAAAAGCTGACAGCTGATGAAGAATACCTGCTTTATATATTTTGTAAGTAAAGAAATAATTATCTATAGTTTTTGAGCTATTATACACAGCAGTTGGTGTTCCAGCTAATAGTACTTACAGCTTTAGCTCTTTCATTATATTACCTTTTCTCAAATAAAAATATACCAAATTTATTTATTCATTCTTCTGTTAGTGCTAGTTTCCCTAGTTTTTCGTTTTTAGGAATAATATTGCGGTAATAATTTCATACACATCTCCTTGGACACAGGGACAGGATTTGTACTGGACTGCGTGTGTGTGTGTGTGTGTGTGTGTGTGTGTGTGTGTGTGTGTATGGAATATTGGTTGAAGTTAAACTCTACTGCATCTTCCAATTTGCTGGATTTTTGTCAAAGTGATCTCCATAGTGCTTTGACATCTTAAATACCACTGGCTGTTTTTCACATTCTAGGAATATTTATGACTCTGAAAAACCTGAGATTCTCTTTTGAAGTAGAGAGCTAAATTTTTTTTATCTTATTATCACTAATTCTTCATTGGTTGTACAATGGGGTTGAGAGGAAATAACAGTGATTGCTAAATTATTATATACCAGTCATTTATCATTTTGATATCACCTAATTCATCAACTCTGGAAGGTAATCAGGATATCAGAAAAGATTTATCTTAAAAAAAAAAAGGAAAGCAGTTCAAGATGGTAAGTCAAAGATTATATATGGAATGATGAACAAAGCAAATCATGCACATATGGGTATACATCTTTACTCTAGAAAATAATGATAGTATATAATTTATATAAATAAAAAACACAACATAGAACCATCATCTCAATCAGTCGAAAGTTAGTAGGGGTTGGGGCACCTGGGTGGCTCAGTCGGTTGAGCATCTGACTTTGGCTCAGGTCATGATCTCACAGTTTGTGGGTTCAAGCCCCGCATCAGGCTCTGTGCTGACAGCTTGCTCAGAGCCTGCAACCTGCTTCAGATTCTGTGTCTCCTTCTCTCTCTCTCTCTCTGCCCCTCCCCTGCTCATGCTCTGTCTCTCTCTCTCTCTGTCTCTCAGAAATAAATAAATGTTAAAAAAAATAATAAAAAAAAAAGTTAGTAGGGGTCTATTATAGTTGTAATACACCACAGTTTTGTGTTTCTATAAATATTTGAAGAGAAAAGTAATAATTAATGTAAGAATTTATCAATATAATGGATTTATGCTAAATATATTTTGTACTCATCGAAAGAATAGGAACTTTTTTAATTTAGGCTTCATGCCCAGCAAAGAGCCCAATGCAGGGCTTAAACTCCGGAAACTTGAGATCAAGAAGTGAGCGGAGACCAAGAGTCAGATGCTTAACTGACTGAGCCACCCAGGAACCCCTAGGAATGTATTTTTAACTTCAAAGCTATAAAAATTGACTTTAGTGGGTCGCTCAGTATTTTTAAAGAAGTAAATAAAAAGAATGAGATTGCAAAACACTCGGTAAATACTGTTTTTAAAAAAATATTTATTTTATACTTATTTATTATATTATAATATAATATTTTATTATATTTATTATATATATTACTATTAGTAATATATACCAGTGAATTTCATAAATTGATAAGAAAATAATAAATTACTAAGTAAAAATGGGCAAAAGATATAAACATTGTTCACAGAAGAAAGGGCAGTCAAATTTCAGTTGAATAAATGGAAATATTCTAATCTCACTGATAGATTTAAAATAATAAAAAAATTAAACATCTATTTACTGATACATTTTGTTCATTGAAATTAAATAATTTTAAGTACATGTATTCAGGAAAAATTATGTCTAAATAGAAGCTCACATAAATTACTTAAATTGTTCAGGAGCTTTTTGGGTATGTAAGAATGCTTTAATAATGGTTAACATTTTAGAAGTAGGACTTGTTTTCTTATGAGAAAGACATATTTTCATCACATACTCTTTATTCTCTGTGTTCTTTTTATCATGTTCAAGTATAAATTTTGGGGTTTCGTACTTTAATACTTGAATGATCATTTAGTTAATAGCAAAATATGAAGCATATTAGATTACTGTTGCTGCATTACAAATTACCACAAACATCGTGGCATAAAATGACCCATATTCATTACATAAAAGTTACTTGTAAATCAAGAGTCCAGACAGAGCTTAACTGGATCCTTTGTTCTCAGCTTTACAAGGATATAATCAAGGTGGTCATTGGGTTGTGTTCTTAAAAAGGGGCTCAGCTGGAGAAAAACCCACTTCCAGGCTCACTCAGCTGGTTGGCAGAAATAATTTCCTTGAAGTGTTAGTACTGAAGGCCTCGACTTCTTGCTTGCTATTGGTTGGAGGCCCACCGCCCTCAGCTTCTAGAGGCCACTCACATTTCCTTCTTCCTAGAAGCCACTCATATTTTCTTGTCGCTTGGGTTTTTTCAACATGGTTGCCTACATTATCAAGTCATATAGGACAATCTCTAAATAGTGTTTGAGAGTCTTTAGATAGATTGCTAGCAAGGTGAAATTTTATACAACGTAATCATAGGAGTGACATCCAATCATCTTTGCCACATTTCCTGGTTAGAAGCCAGTCACAGGTCTCACCCCACATCCAGTGGAAGGGAAATAATACCAGAATTAATACTAGGAGAGTGGGGGTCATGAGGGGCCTAAATTTATTTACCACATGAAGGGAATATTTAATATTTAATGGAAGAAAATATAATGAATGGCTGATGTGATAACTAATCAGAAACAAACCATAACTAAATAAAAACAAGCAAACAGACAATATCTTAGTGTTTCTTATATGTAATAGTCTTACTGTATAGTAATACAAATTGAATGTGTTATATGCTTTATATAGGTTATTTCTCTCTTTTTCAATTTTGTCAGAAATGTTTTTATCTATAAGTAGAGTCAAATTTTTAAGCATGATCTAGATTTTCTAAATATTTGGAGACGATGAGACCATTCATAAAAAGTTTGAATAAATTCCCAGTGCTTCCTTTTTAATCATCCTTATAACTCTTGGATGCTACAGAAAGGCAACTTTAGATTTTTTGAATTTAAGTTGTGCTGAGATAAATTCCAAGACAGCAGGAGATATAACTCAGAGAGGTTATGTAAATAATTAACCTTTGGAAATAACACTTGGTATGCAAACACACATGTCAATAAAAATAATTACCAGATTCTCTTCACCTTTAGCCAAAGATTGCAGTGGGTAATTTAAAGAAAATTTGAAATATTTGCATATCCATTCACAGTGTTATCTTTTCTCTGGGTCTTAGTATTAATAAGCCAACCAGCAAAGCTTCCATATTGGTGCATAAAAAGGGACTCGGTGATCATTTGACTGACAAGCAGTTACAGCCGTTTCATCAGACAAATTGATTTTGGGCTTTATTTGTAGACAGTTTGAGGCAATAAGCTGATTTCGTAAGGTATCGATGTTGCTCCATAAATGACAAAAGGAATTTTCTAGCAAAAAGTCTGACAAGAAGGAAATGGTGTTGCTATAAGAATAGAAGATTTACCACGAGTTTTTTTATTTGTCAATATATGATCTTCACACAGAATAAAACCTGGGAATATAAACAGACACCTTTTTTTTGGTTGTAAAGCATTCAATTGGCACTTTAATTACCTAGTTTGTTTTAGGCACTATTGAAATTCTCTTAGCTTTTTAATTCTTTCTCTCACAGATTTAAAGTAATTATCATCTTCATCCATTTGGATGAATGTTATGCTTCCATTGTTAACAGTGGCTTCCATTTTTTATGACTACAGAAGATCATGCCCTTTTAGCAGGTATCCAGCAAAGGTCCTTTTGGCCTCCTTTTGAAATTCTGACAATTTTATATCCAAAGATTTCATCTTTATGATCTATTTTATTTACATTGCATTGAGACATTTAGGGGGAAATTATGTTTATTCTAATGTCACAGATTATTTAAATGATACACTAAAGGAAGGAAGGAAAATTACCCTCCTGTGAAATAGGTATTGGTTTTGTTTTCCATTCTCATCTCCAATCCAACCTCCTCCCTCTCACTCTTGAAGTTCACACTTTGTTACTCTTCTTTCAGGAATGGATACTATAAGATATTTTGATTATGTACATAATTTTGTCTGTCAAATATCTTATGTAAGATGGGATATACTAGCTTCTCATTTCATATATATATATGTATATATATATAATCTTAAAATATATATATACACATATATATGAATGTGTGTATATATATATACTTATATATACAATAGCTTCCCAAATAGTTTCCTGTCTTATAAATGTGACCCCAAATAATCTATGTTTGTATTTTATTAAAGTATTCTAACAGAAGTGACATATTTGCATAGTAATAAAAGGGTACATAACGGTGGCAATGATGAAACTCTTTGAGTGTGCACCATATGCCACATCCTGAGTCCGGGCCTGGTATTTCACACCTGTAGAGATGCTGTGTAGCTTGATAAGGGCATGGGCTTAGTGTCAGACTCTGTACTTTCCCATCCTGGCTCTGCCACTTCCTGGCATTGTTTGTATGTGCACATACTTAATCTCTGCTTTGAGTTTACTGGTTTGTAAAATGTGAATGATAATCTAGCTACTTATGACTTAATTGGAACATTGAATGTATTGGCATATGTAAACCACTTTTTAAAAACGCATGGGACACAGTAAGTGTCCATAAATGTTAATGAATATTCCTAACTCTAACTCTCACAACTATGCTACTTTACAAATGAGCAATCGGAGAAGGAGGTTTAGATACTATTGTCATATTCTAACAACAGAATGGGCCTAAATAGCTGAAACCTGAATGCTAGGCTCCTAACTCACATCAGCACACTCTTCCTCACCTTGCTTTATTTACATGGTTAAGTAGGTTAAATTTGTGACTTAATAGCAACTTGAGGGACTTGAGTCATAATGGGGATGAACTTATTACTTTAAAGAAATGAAGTGTGAATCCTGTGTCATCATGTCTCTACTACTGGGTAAAATGGAGAAGAATAATGAGCTATGTGGCAATGAGCCTCTGATATAATCTTTGGTTCCCTCAAATATAAACACTAGCCAATAATATGATTTTCTCTTTTTGTTATTAGAAAGCCTGAGATAATGCATATTATTAAATAAATATTGTACTGAACAAGTCAAATAAGCAAGGAAGATTTTACTTAGTCTGTTGCAATAAGGGAGAGAATTTGAACTTAATGGTGTTTAGGACATTCTATCCCAAAGTATGGCATCTCGGCATATTGTATATTATAAGCTGAAGAAATTTGAGGAAATGGAAGGAACAGGAAGGTCATTCTGCTCTCCTCTTCCTCTTAGTCTTCTTCCCTGTAACACATCATAAAATTCTCATGAGAGAGGCACCTTCCAGTCCTTCTCTCCAAAGACATAGGGATGCCAAGAAGAGCACTAACAAACAGGCTTTGCTAGTTCCCTCCAGTGGGTGATATTTTCCTCATACTCCTAACCTGCTCTGTTCCTCCACAGCTCTGTACTCCTCATTGAACTGAGCATAAAAATACACAGGAATAACTCTTCCCTTGGGTTTTCATTTCCTTACAAAGGTGTCCATCATATAAAACTTAAATAATTTGTATGTTTTTTCCCATTAATCTCTTTGTAAGTTTAATTTTCAGATCTAGTCAGGAATCCTAAAAGGGTGAAGAAAAACTTTTCTTCCCCTCACCAGACTCAACTCCATTGAAACAGGGTGGGAGAGTTTTTAAGCGCTGGGGTGAGTTAGTGGGAAAGTGCTAGAGAGTATGAGGAGTATTTGTCAGTGTGATTAAGCCTTGTGTGTTTGCTGATTGTTGTTTATCTAAGGCTCCAACTCTCTCACAGATACTGGAAGATAGGAACACTGTCTTTATTGATGATTATATTTTGAAGAGGTGGTTTACAGGTCCTTAAGAAAGACATTCCCAAATTGTCAAACAGGTGAGACTGGAAGAAGATTTAGATCTTAAAGGGCCAGAGAAAAATTTATGATTGCAAGTTTTCTACAGTAAATGCTGTAATGGAGGTCAGGAGCCTATAGTCTGGAAGAAACCTATCTAAAGTTTAGTAAAGCTGAGGGGATTGTTAAGTCTGTCTTGCTCAATATAAAGTGCTTTATTACAGATTGTTTGCATTATGCCAAGATCTATACTTACCAACAAACGTCATTATTATTATTATTGATATTATAACTTGGAGTAGGCTTGCTTTCCTTCCTGGGCTATTAATTTCAAATAATAGGTCAAATGTTGTTATGCAACATAGACAAAGAAATGACAGATATGTAGAGATGACCTAGTCCATTGCCATTGTATAGTTGAAGAATTGATGATCCATTACAATTTCTGAATAAATACATCCTTGAGTAAGAATTTTGACACAGACAAATAATTTCTCATGACAATTTGTCCAGAGAATATCAAAACAAAAAATGTATTAGTAAAGGAAGAAAGCAAATAGAATAAAGTGAACTTGGAGGGTCATGTTGATGAAGTCATGTTTAAAAATTAGGCTCTTATGCGTTGCTTGGTTGCATTCCTATATCTAAATTGAGTGGCCTTCCAGACTGATATTTCAGAGGGAAAAATTCTTTGGTTTCCTCTCAATCCCACTAGTAGTCCCTGTTTAGAGAAGGTAAGAAGGCAAATATATGACTTCACTATGTGGAATTTAAGAAACATAACAGATGAGCATAGGGGAAGGGAAGGAAAAATAAGATAAAAATACAGAGAGGGAGGCAAACTGTAAGAGACTCTTAAATACAGAGAACAAACTGAGGATTGCTGGAGGGGAAATAGATGGGTGGATGGGTAGATAGGTGATTGGCATTAAGGAGGGCACTTTTTGGGATGAGCACTGGGTGTCATATATAAGAGATGAATCACTGAGTTCTACTTCTAGAACCGAGACTACACTGTATGTTAACTAACTTGTATTTAAAACAAAAAGAAAAAAGGTGAGGAGGCAAAACTATAGCAATAGGTATCCAACTGCCTTAAGTCTCTTTAGCTTCTTTGCAGAATAGAGAATAAAATTTCACAAAATCATTATTTTCCCATGAGTTACCAGCAAACAGAATTTGGGTAGTTGCTTTTACTAAATAAATTGCAATAACTCCTGAGGCAAGAATATGACAAAAATCATGAACATGAAATTCTTTCAATTTGAGATATTAATACTTGAATGCTTTTCCCATGCAGCATTATTTTCACTCTGAATAGACCTTTTTTTTTCCCATTCTCTGTTCTGTGTACTTATTTTTTTTTAATTTTTTTTAACGTTTTATTTATTTTTGAGACAGGGAGAGACAGAGCATGAACAGGGGAGGGTCAGAGAGAGGGAGACACAGAATCTGAAACAGGCTCCAGGCTCTGAGCTGTCAGCACAGAGCCTGATGCGGGGCTCGAACTCACGGACCGCGAGATCATGACCTGAGCTGAAGTCAGCCACTTAACCGACTGAGCCACCAAGGCGCCCCTGTGTCCTTATTTTTTATTCGTACCTAGAATGCTTCCTTCTTTTACCCTCCATTCAGGCAAATGGGAATAGGAAGATGAACATCATTTGGAGTTTCACTAGGAACTGTGCAAACTGTTTTACATTTGTTAATTCAGTTTATTCTCAAAAAATGTCAAAATAACCCTCGTGGATCATTACCATTACTATTTTAATTTGCCTTCAAGAAAACTGAATTTTAGAGATATTAATAATATGTCAGTGACCTCGCACACCATTCTGTCTTATTAAGTTTCCTCCTTTACATTTTACCTGGTCTCTCCCTGATTCCATTTTAACTTTCTACCTCCTTTTCGTAGCTTGGCAGCAATGGCTAAGAATGGCTGTACTGAAACATTATGTTTTTTACCGTTAAGAATAGTCTGGGGGCACCTGGGTAGCTCAGTCAGTTAAGCATCTGACTTCAGCTCAGGTCATTCATGTCACAGCTCATGGGTTTGAACCCCTCATCAGGCTCTGTGCTGACAGCTCAGAGCCTGGAGTCTGCTTTGGATTCCGTGTCTCCCTGTCTCTCTTTGCCCTTCCCCCACTTGTGCTCTCTCTCTGTCTCTCAAAAATAAATAAATGTAAAAAAAAAAACTTAAGAAAAAAAAGAATAGTCTAGGGAAAATCCTATGGTCTAAGCAACAAAATTCCCCATAGAAAGACGGTTATTTTCTTAGATAGGCACTCTGATTAGCTACTTTGGATGAAAGGTAAGACCTGTAAGAAATTTCTTAAATAATACAAGATAGTTAGTGAGCTAATTTGTAAATGAAACTATAGGGTCATCACTTTTGTGGCTTTCTTTGCATAATGGGGTACACAAGAGGTAAAGCTGAATTGTGTAGAACATTACAGGAGACTAGAGGCTGCAGTGAAGAAGAGACAGCATGGGTGAGGGGTGAGATGACTGGCAACCAGAGAGGGCCTTTGGAAGAATAGCAGTGATGTCTAAATGGAGATTTGATTCGTGGCTCCTGGGTGCCACAGTTGGTTGAGCGTCTGACTTTGGCTCGGGTCATGATCTCACAGTTTGTGGGTTCGAGCTCCGTGTTGGGCTCTGTGCTTACTGCTCAGAGCATGGAGCCTGCTTCGGATTCTGTGTCTCCTTCTCTCTCTGCCCCTGCCCTGCTCACATTCTGTCTCTGTGTCAAAAATAAATAAATGTTAAAAAAAATCAATGGAGATATAAGTTTACTCTGTGAGGTATGGTTTGCTTCTCTAACCTATCTCTCTGTGACATTCTCAATAAAATCTATTTTTCTTGGTTGTGTATTGAGAAAATGAAAGTGTTATTTTTTGGCACAGGACAAAGTACTGAGTATGGCCCCAAAGCTGTCTCAGAGAAGTCCTCCAAAGATCTGTGTAAAACTTAGGAGGTGTTCTTAGGATGCTATCATATGTGTTTTATCTGTCTCTTTTCTCATTTGTTAGTGAAGGAGAAAAAGACACATGTATTCAAAGAGAAAATCTAGTGGAGGAGAGAGGGCAAATGTGTTCAAAGGGAAAATCTAGTAAGTTTGGAGGTATAGGAGCGGCATTTTTTTTTCTCTTGGTGACTTTTGCTGCCTGGCTACAGTGGGTGGATGCGCCGATCGATGGCAGTTCAAATGCATATGGCACTAAGACTATCTTCGAGGAAGCCAGACATAGAACTTCTAGAAAGTCATATGCCCCTAAGGGCCCAAAGGCATCTCTCCTATGAGATATCTCGTATGAGTGTCTCATTTGAGATGAGATTGTGTCTCCTGTGAGACCCAGTGGCTCTCATTCATTAAATTTCGCAGATGCATCTGAAGTTAATAGCTTCATCAAAATCTTTCCTTCACTCTTCTCAAATCCTAAGGGGAACCCAAATCTGAATTTGATCTTTGACTCTCAGCAATGATGCTGCTCTGGGACAACAAACTTTTCAGTCTTTAGTTCATCAGGGTTTAATTCAAAGCAACACATGTTCATTAAATACTTGCTATGTGCCAAAAACATTGACTGGAGCTATGGAATATGGGCAATAAAGGGGCGATTTTCTTTTTGTTATTGTAATAGACTTGTTCTCCATATTTCACTGTCTCACTCAGGAGGCTTTTTCTAGTTTACCTGTCTTTCTAATTCTTAGTTATCTTGAGTTTTAATTATTTGCATGTCCTTTGGATGCCCAGATTTCTTGCTTTGTCCCAATCACTGGCATATTGTTATTTTTATTCCTTTTTGTGTAAATAGAGTGAAATCTATTCTTGTCCTACTGTGTTGATTAATGTGTACCCTCAAAGTTACTATTATCAGCTCCTTGGTTGGCCTTAACATATTGTTTGATGTGTTGGTTCATTAATGAATATTTACCATTTGGTGAGGAAAAAGGAAGAATATCCTTATGGCTTTTTTCCTGTGAGTTCTTAGACAAATATACTTCCCTCTGAGAACTGTCTCCACACACACCTCCCCACCCTCCTTTCTCCTGAGGACAGTCCAGGAGACAGGTAAACAGAGCAGTTTGCATTCCTCTACTGAAGCACACAACAAATCCTTTCGGCAAGTCTTGCTGATGGGATATAAAAGAAAACATTAGCTTAGAAAAGTCAATAATGGTATGTAAAATGAGCCTCAGTTTTTCTTTCTTCTTTTAAGGTAATGAGAGTAAATTTAGCCCAAATGTGTTCCTGCTGTCTGGTTTATTTTGGAGTAATTTAAGAAATAATTCTCCACTGTTAGGTTCGTATTCAACTTTGAAATCATCAGTTTAGCAATGGTGAGCTGTTATCTGCAAGTTAATTCAGCTTCAATTTCAGTGGTTAAAGATACAAAGTAACTCAAATTGCCATCTTCTTGGTTCACAGATAATTCTGGGAAAATTGGGAGCCTAGATGACAGGGGAACATTTTCTCTAAAGTTAATTTAAATTAACAGATTCAATTTCATATGTGTTATGAGTTACCTGAATTTCCAGATGGGGACTGTAGCATTTAAACAGAAATCCCACCCAGAAGTTATTCCCTCCACTGGCATACAACCTTGGTAAAATCATCTCTCAGAAACATGTCAACACAGGTGCAATGGAATATAATCAGCATAATTTTCCACAACAGACGTGACTTTGCTAGGAATGCAGAAAGGAAAAGAAAGGCATTGCTGAAGATTTCAGAGGCACCATAATTCAAGCAGACTTATTTTGGAGGAGAGCAATATTTGCTAATATTGCTATTGGACAAAACCAAATAAATATATTACTACACAAGACTAAAAAGCCAGAAATCCAATGAGTAATAAAGAATGTCAAAAGTCACTGAAGTATTTATATGCAGTAGTTAAAATATAGCTTCTGCAGAGGTTCCTTTACTTCACTTTTACAACAATTTTCTGGCTTAAACACAGCAATGTTTTTTAACATTAGAATTGGGGAATTCTAGATCTGAAGATATGATTACCTTGTAATAACTGAGATGAGATTTATGTGACAGTAATTAAGAAGGAAAAAATATCCTTTACATAAAGTATAAACTGTGATTTCAGGATTATATGCGTGTTAAGACATATACATCCACTCACAAATTGATCTCTATATCTTGGGTTGTAATATGAACTATATTTTGTTTTTAAGATAGGGGCGCCTGGATGGCTCATTTGGTTGAGTATTTGACTCTTGACTTTGGCTCAGGTCATGATCTAACGGTTGGGTTTGAGCCCCGCATCAGGATCTGTGCTGACAGCATGGAATCTGCTTGGGATTTTCTCTCTCCCTGTCTCTCTGTGCCTCCCCCTCTCATGCACACTTTCTTTCTCTCTCTCTTAAAATAAGTAAAATTAAAAAAAATTAAAAAAAGATAAATTAGACCACACATTAATCTGATAGTCAGTCTAAAGCATTGGAAAGATTTGAAGTATTTTTTTTAAGTTTATTTATTTGAGAGGGAGAGAACATGAGAGAGAGTATGGGAGGGACAGAGAGAGAGGGAGAGAGAGAATCCCAAGCAAGTTCGGCACTGTCAGTGGGGAGCCCATGGCGGGGCTTGATCTCATGAACCGTGAAATCATGACCTGGGTTGAAATCAAGAGTCAGGTGCTTAACCGATGGAGCCACTCAGGCGCCCTAAGCATTGGAAAAATTTGAAAGAAGATTGCCATTTGAACACCCATTGTTTGCCAATTTCTGAAATTGAAATTTTGAAATCTAAGTCCAAATTTATATTTAGGTATTGATATCTTTGAACCAACAAGTCATAATATGTACTGTCTGTTCTTAATCTTAATAGTAATCTAGAATTTATTTTCTGAAGTTATTTCCTTCAATTTAAACATATAAGTACCATCTCCCTCACCCATCCCCCAGCCAGAATCCCAAAGGGAACCAGTTCCTGCCAGGGAACTTGCTTGCACTGCACAAACACCCAACGCTGTGCTTCTGTGGATCCATCCCTCCGGCGGGTCTGACTCCCTCCTGGTGCTGCAGGGCCCCTCCCGAAGCGGATCTCCAAAAGAAAAGGGAGCTGAGCCTGCCCCTCCTGCCCCTGAGCACCTTGCCGATCCACCCCAGCTAATACGCCAGATCCACAGCACCACAAGCCTGGCAGTGTGCAAGTAGCCCAGAGGGGCCACCCCACCCCACAGTGAATCCCCACCCCCCAGGAGAGGGGAAGAGAAGGCATACACCAGTCTGACTGTGGCCCCAGTGGTGGGCTGGGGACAGACATCAGGTCTGACTGCGGCCCCGCCCACCAACGCAAGTTATTCAAGACAGCACAGGGGAAGTGCCCTGCAGGTCCTCACCACTCCAGGGACTATCCAAAATGACCAAGCAGAAGAATTCCCCTCAGAAGAATCTCCAGGAAATAACAACAGCTAACGAACTGATCAAAAATGATTTAAACAATATAACAGAAAGTGAATTTAGAATAATAGTCATAAAATTAATCGCTAGGCTTGAAAACAGTATAAAGGACAGCAGAGAATCTATTGCTACAGAGATCAAGGGACTAAGGAACAGCCAGAAGGAGCTAAAAAATGCTATCAACGAGTTGCAAAATAAAATGGAGACAACTACGGCTCGGATTGAAGAGGCAGAGGAGAGAATAGGTGAACTAGAAGATAAAATTATGGAAAAAGAAGAAGCTGAGAAAAAGAGAGATAAAAAAATCCAGGAGTATGAGGGGAAAATTAGAGAACTAAGTGATGCACTAAAGAGAAATAATCTATGTATAATTGGTATTCCAGAGGAGGGAGAGAGAGGGAAAGGTGCTGAAGGTGTACTTGAAGAAATAATAGCTGAGAACTTCCCAGATCTGGGGAAGGAAAAAGGCATTGAAATCCAAGAGGCACAGAGAACTCCCTTCAGACGTAACTTGAATCGATCTTCTGCACGACATATCACAGTGAAACTGGCAAAATACAAGGATAAAGAGAAAATTCTGAAAGCAGTTAGAGATAAACGTCCTCTACCATATAAAGGGAGACCTATAAGACTCGTGACTGATCTCTCTACTGGAACTTGGCAGGCCAGAAAGGAATGGCAGGAGATCTTCAATGTGATGAACAGAAAAAATATGCAGCCAAGAATCCTTTATCCAGCAAGTCTGTCATTTAGAATAGAAGGAGAGATAAAGGTCTTCCCAAACAAACAAAAACTGAAGGAATTTGTCACCACTAAACCAGCCCTACAAGAGATCCTAAGGGGGATCCTGTGAGACAAAGTACCAGAGACATCGCTACAAGCATAAAACATACAGACATCACAATGACTCTAAACCCGTATCTTTCTATAATAACACTGAATGTAAATGGATTAAATGCACCAACCAAAAGACATAGGGTATCAGAATGGATAAAAAAACAAGACCCATCTATTTGCTGTCTACAAGAGACTCATTTTAGACCTGAGGACACCTTTAGATTGAGAGTGAGGGGATGGAGAACAATTTATCATGCTACTGGAAGCCAAAAGAAAGCTGGAGTAGCCATACTTCTATCAGACAAACTAGACTTTAAATTAAAGGCTGTAGCAAGAGTGAAGAAGGGCATTATATAATAATCACAGGGTGTATCCATCAGGAAGAGGTAACAGTTGTAAATGTCTATGCGCTGAATACAGGAGCCCCCAAATATATAAAACAATTACTCAGAAACATAAGCAACCTTATGGATAAGAATGTGGTAATTGCAGGGGACTTTAACACCCCACTTACAGAAATGGATAGATCATCTAGACACATGGTCAATAAAGAAACAAGGGCCCTGAATGATACATTGATCAGATGGACTTGACAGATATATTTAGAGCTCTGCATCCCAAAGCAACAGAATATACTTTCTTCTCAAGTGCACATGGAACATTCTGCAAGATAGATCACATACTGGGTAACAAAACAGCCCTTCATAAGTATACAAGAATTGAAATCATACCATGCATACTTTCAGACCACAATGCTATGAAGCTTGAAATCAACCACAGGAAAAAGTCTGGAAAACCTCCAAAAGCATGGAGGTTAAAGAACACCCTACTAAAGAATGAATGGGTCAACCAGGCAATTAGAGAAGAAATTAAGAAATATATGGAAACAAATGAAAATGAAAATACAACAATCTAAACATACTTATATAGAATATTCTTTTTATTTTGGCTTTTCTTTATTTTTAAACATGGCATAAGCCTTACTTCCTAATAGCTCAGTAGAAAATTGATAGATCCAAAATATAAAAAAAAATAAAATGAAATAAAATTGATAGATCAAGAGGACTGTATACTGTTGAACTCTTTCAGTTCTATTCTCTCAAAGCTCCCTATCACCAGACATCTATGTTATCATTTCAACTAGTGACATGCTTTGTTACCACATGCAGACACCTGTATGGTAAACAAGCCAACACTTATTGCTGCTTTCACAAGTAGTTACTATCTATGAATTTTCCACAGAATCTTCTAGCATTTTTAATGGATACCTAGAATACTACATATAGTATCTGGTTTCTAAATTTGGTCACCAAATAGATCATTCTTTCCAGTATTCCTGCCTTGCTGTGTTTTTTTTCTTTTTGAATCTGGGTTGCCCCTTGAATTCTGAACCAAGAAAATAGATGGTTGTGGTGTTTGTGGATTTCCAAGGCCAAGTCCAAAGAAGGCTTGAAGTTTTCAACTAAATTCTTTTGAGTTTTCTTCTTGGAGTTATCTCTCTTTGAAATCAGCGTCCTTGCTTGTGAGCAGCCCAAGCCACATGGAGAGGTCATGTGCAGGTGCTCTGGTCTGTATTCCTAGCTGAACTTCCAACTAACAGCCATTGTCTACCACCAGCCATGTGACTAAGCCATCTAACCCTAACGATGTGAGAGACTCCATGTGATGGGCTGATCTTGCTGATACATTGCTAATATATATTAATAATCCTGTTTTTACTGATATTTGTGCAAGTAGAAACATGTCTGAGTGGTAGGATAAGGGAGCTATCTTTTAATCTTAGAGCCACTGAAGATGGCTTCTTTGAAGTAGGAGCCATGTCTTATTTTTTTTTTCCTCCAGATTTTAAATGCATATTAGTATTTCAGAAACTGGGTAAAATTTTTATTTGGTATACAATCAAATTGGAAAGTGTTCTCCAAAGGGTAGTAAAGACTACAAAGGATACCAGTTTTGAGAGACATAGTTTAATAACTTCTTAAAGTTTATATTTAGATTGTTATGAGTAGTTTAGCTTAGAATGACAAAAATGCCAAGGGCTTAACATTTCTTAGAATTGTAAGCTGGGAAACACTGATTTGCTAGCAGTGAAAAATATTGTCAGGTAACATGGACTTTATAGATTACTCATTTTCGCTTGACATTGGAAAATAGGAGTAAAATCCTTATGGTTGCATCTTCCACTTATCACAAGGGAGTCTCTGAATGTCTTCAAATGATTAGGAAATCAGAAGTATTGAAACCCTACAGAGCATTTAGTGGAATCAGTGTAGACATATCTTCTTTGTATACTTTGAAGGCTCATCGATCACATAGAGTTGTAATGTGAAATCTGAAAAGAACAATTCTTAAGGTCTAAGAAACATCGGTTGTTGGAACAGTTTTGCTCTTCTTTTCAGAGTGAAGAAATAGGGAATAGTGGAGAATTTTGTCATTCCCCACTGTCCTGACAATATATAGTTCATATGGAGGTAGGTCTATAGAGTACCCTCCCAACACATACATAACTATTCTCCTAAATGTTTCTTTCAATATGTGACCACTTTACTTTAAAAAAAAAGCTCCAGTTAAAAATATAAAATGTTTCCTCTCATGATCAGCCTTAATATTTTGTAGTGAGTTTATCAAATTGACACGGTAAAATCAATTAAAGTGCAATATGTGACAATTCTCTGTAGATTGTTAGGCTCTAAAAATTTTTATTAGTAGTCCTTTCACTGTGTAAGCTTCGCAGTGAATGCAATGCAAAGAAATTTTGATGCAGGGGCTATACTAAAATGATGATTCCATTAAAATGAGCTACTTCTGTGGCTGCTAAAGGGAGCATCTTCCAATAACTGGTGGAAAGATGTGGGGGACAAAGCTCTGAAAGGAAAGCTAGGACAATGGAAAAAGATGCAGAGAATGACTAATAGGCATTCCATACATGTCTCTCTCCTTTCGCCCTACTTTATAATTTTGATTGAAGTCAGAAACAAGCAAGATCAACAACTTTTCTATACTTGCACTAGGA
The DNA here is from genome assembly GCF_018350175.1 of Felis catus. NCBI lineage: Eukaryota > Metazoa > Chordata > Mammalia > Carnivora > Felidae > Felis > Felis catus. The sequence goes on from NC_058373.1 coordinate 127,004,568, forward strand.
AGAATTCATGAAAATGAGTAGAAAAAAACTTTGAAAAATGAGTCTTGGTTAATAATATTGGTAATCTGGTGTAACCCAGGAATGCAGTGTCCTTGGAGTCAACATTATATACTCTGGTTCATCGCATGTTGCTGAGTTCTACATATTCATAGTCCTTTTGGTACATACTCACCACTGACAGCTCAACTCATTATAGCAATCCAAGGCAGACAGAAAACACAGTGCAAACATCTATCTCAGACCCTGCACTGTCAGTGAAGGACAAAGTAATAACATACGGAAATTTCTTCTTGCTCAAGTTGGGTAATATTCAGTCTTCTGTATCCAATTCAGTTTTAAGCTACATATCAGCATATAGTGTTCTGAAAATCTGAATCCAAAATTAAAATAATATCATATAACATATAAGAGTAAATGCAAAGAAAAGGTCAAGGGAAAGGAGGTAAAAGGCAAGAAGAATTATTATTTTTAAAAGGAATTTAAAATCATTATTTGGTGTGGTGAATACAGAACATAGGTGTCTATCTCAGTAAGATAAAACTAATAATAGCTCTAATGGAATTGAATAATGAATTCAATTAATATCTTCCTTATTGTCACAATGAGCATAATAAAAATAGGTATTATGCAAGGGGCAATAAACTCACATTAGACTATTGTCAAACACTCAAATAGAAAATAGTGTTTCTTGGGGAGGAGGTGGGAGATAATAAACTGATAAGCAGAGAGGTAGTAGAATATACAAGACATTCCAGCTTTCAGTATACTCCAGAGAGATAAGCTTATACTTGGCAAAGCGAGACTGCACTTGCCATGGCAAGGATTCCAGTAGAGAGGGACCACAGTCAGTGTTTGAGGAATGCAGCCAAGAGACCTTGATGTAATTCTGAAATAGTGGAAGTTCCTTAATCAAGGATACGGTCCTGATAGAAAAGAAGGTGTTTGAAGCTGAGGGGCTGGTTCTTTGTGTGAATTCAGACCTGACATTTCTACTGGTGGAAGTGGAGAGGAGATGAGTTTTAGATTAGGATTGGTCTATCCTTAGTGGGTCTAATACAAGCATTGTTACTGATGGGAAAATAGACACTCATAGAGGTCAAGTAACTTAACCGAGATTATATTGGTGTTTAATGACAGAGTTGATACATTAATAGAAGTAAGAAGAGCCTATAATTTTTTTTGTTTTATTTATGATCTTCATGTAATGAATCAGGCAATTATTTTTTCTTTGTTACCTCATGAAATAATTTGAGTACATGTGTTAATCTGTTTCTTGTGGGTTTTGTAAAATTTGAATGAACAATTGGGTAGTTTGTGGGTTTTTTTTTTTTTGTGTGTGTGTGTTTTGTTTCCCTTAGAAGGTTATGGTAGAGGAAGCCAAGAATTTTTATTTAACAGGTTCAGCTTCGTTATTATTATTATTTTTCTTTAAATTAATGTTTATTTTTGAGAGAGAGACTGAGTGTGAGTGGGGGAGGGTCAGAGAGAGAGGGAGACAAAGAATCTGAAGCAGGCTCCAGGCTCTGAGCTGTCAGTACAGAGCCAAATGCAGGGCTCAAACTCATGAACGATGAGATCATGACCTGAGCTGAAGTCGGACACTTAACCAGCTGAGCCACCCAGGTGTCCCCAACAGTTCAGTTTCTTTAATTGTCATTGGTTTGTGTGGGGCTTTCTATTTCTTTTTGAATCAATTTTTGTTAGTAATATTTTCTAGAGAAATTTTCATTTCAATTATGGTATCTATATTATAAAATTATTATAATTAAAAAATAATCTCTCCTGATCTGTCTCTGTGCATTTTTCTTTCCTTAGGTGGTTTTTATTGTCTTCATTTTTTCAATAAGCCTTCTAAATTTGTGTCTCTTTTATGTATCTTTTAGTTTTGTCTTCATAATGATTTCTTTAAATATTAAATATATCTGTCACAATATTAAAACAGTTCATAACTCTTTTCTAAAGTTTATTTTTCACTTGTTTGTATTATTTTAAAAAAATACGTTTGTTTCTTTATTTTGAGAAAGAGAGAGAGAGGGGGGACAGGGAAAGGCAGAGAGAGAATCCCAAGCAGCCTCCATGCTCGGTGAGGAGTGGGATGGGGCTGGATCAGGACTCTGGGATGATGACCTGAGCCGAAATCAAGAGTCAGATGCTTAATCAACTTAGCCCGCCAAGAACTCCCGGTTCATAACTTTTTTAAAAGTTATTATTTCTGGGTATGTTTCTATTAGCTAATATTTCTACTGGGTTTGAGTCACATTTGCTGCTGCTTCATATGCCTAGTAATTTTTTAGTGAATTTATGACATAATTAATGATACATGTGAGAGTGTATGAGATTTATCTTTCTTTAAGAAGTGTTGACGTTTGTTTTGACTGGCTTGATTCTTTCAAGGTTTGGTTTTAAATTCTTTTAGGACGAGACAAAAGTGCTAGTCTAATCTTGCTTCTTCTTAAGTGTGACTGTTAAATAGTTTCTAATGAGTGCCCTGAATGTTGAATGAGATTTCTATAGTCTGGTTGCTTGGAATTTGGATGTCTCTTAATCCTTTTGAGATGTTTAGAATTTGTTCATGTGTAACTCCCTGCCTTTGTGGTTTGTCTAGCTTAATAGAGTTTCAGCTTTATATTCACAGATTAGTATGAAGTCAGAGATTCAAGGGGATCTAATAAAAATGTCAGGAGTTCATTTTCCCTGCTAATTCCCTCTGCCTCAACTTCCCCAAACTCTGAGAAATATGCTTCTTCAAATCAGTAATCCCATTGTTCTCTGGTTGCCTTCCTCATTCCTGGGCCTAGGTCCAGAAATTTCTTCCAGGCAGAAAGCCAGAGTAACGTAGAGCCTGCTTTGTTTCTGTTCTCTTGAGAGTCATAGTCCTTCCTGTTCTGCCTATTGTCCCAATGTCTGGAAACATCTTTTTTCTTACACTTTGTCTACTTTTTTAATTGTTTGCAGAGGAAAGGGAAGTTCCCCTCTAGTTACTTTTGATTGGAAGTAGTATTACACACCACTTAGTGTTTTGATAAGTTTTGAGTATTATTGTGGTTTAATCTTTAATGTCATGTAATTTTCAGTATGGTTATCTTTTTATTTTTTGTTTAATTTTTTATTTTTATTTTTTTCATTTTAGAAGAAGAGAGAGAGGAGAGAGAGAGTGAGAGATAGAGAGCGCGTGTGCGTGCGAGAGAGAGAGAGAGAGAGAGAGAGAGAGAGAGAGAGAATCTTAAGCAGTCTCCACGCGGAGCATGGAGCCCGATGCGGGGCTAGATCCTATGACCCTAGGATCATGACTTGGGCCGAAATCAAGAGTCAGAGCACTCAACCCACTGAGCCACCTGGGCACCCCTCAGTATGGTTACTTTTAATGTGGAATTATTTAGAAGTGGGATTTTTATTTTCCAACAGTGTATTTGTGTATGTGAAAGGTAACTTTGTTATTGCATTGTAAGTATATTTCTTTCTTATTGTTCTTTGTTCTGAGTTCTTTTGAAATAGCATCCAAAATAGGGGTGAAGTAATATATTTTACTTAATTATTGTTTGCAAGGTTCTGTATATATCAGTCATATACATTACTATTGAAATAATTGAACCTGTAAAGATTTGGGTTGTTTATTCTATCAGTTTCAGATTGAGTAGTATGATAACCTTCACTATAATTATTTGATGTATTTATTTGTCCTCTGTATAATTTTTGCTGTGTAGAAAGCTGCATTTAGTCAATAGCTTTAGAATTTTTATATCTTTCTACTGTATTAATTGCTTCCAGGCAATTAACTTTTTCCTCTATTTTTTTGTTGCTCCAAACATCTCTTCTTTTCACCTAGTGAAAAAAAATAATTAAAAAGAGGCAATTATTTTTTCTCTGTTCTATTTTTCCCCCTAAGAATCTTTGTACTGTTAAAAAATGTAAATTTACTTCCTGAAAGAACTTACAACAATAAAATAAACACATCAATAGATAGACTTATAGCCCTTTTCTATTCACATAACAGCTGACAGCAGGTGAGCAACAGAATTCCAAGATCTCCTGTTTAGGAATTAGTTAAATTTTCTACTGAGAGGATTTGTATCATCTGGTTTACTATTATTTTAGTTATATATTTGCCTCTTTATTTCCCTGCAATTTTCAGTGCTAGTATTAAGAAAGTTCAAAGCAGAAGTAAAGAAATCTATAAATTAAAGAAATACTGTAGGGTTTTACCAACTAATTGCTACCTAGTTTTAAGTTTGACTCTCATTTTTATTATTATAGTGCCATAGGCCAAATTCAGTGGGAAATCTAGAATAGCAAAGGCTGAAAATAATAACTTAGAATGCTGCTTAAGACCATGCAGTGATAATATTTCACCATTTTATTTACACATTCAATTATTTTATTTGCACATTCAGTTCATTTTATTTACACATTGCAGTTGGTATTTAAAAGAGATGTCAATAAAATTGCCTTCCCATTCTGAGAAGAGGATTTTAGATTTTACTTCTACTTTTAGATTTTGTTTTATATTTTTATTTTATTATTTTTTTTAAAGTTTGTTTATTTTGAGAGAGAGAGAGAGAACCAGCAGGGAAGGGGCAGAAAGAGAGGGAGACAAATAATCCTAAGTGAGCTCTGTGCTGACATCAGAGAGCTCTAAGTGGGGCTTGAACTCATGAAATATGAGATAATGACCTGAGCTGAAGTTGAACATTTAACTGGCTGGGTCACCCAGGCACCCTAGATGTGGTTTTAAATATAAGAACTATAATGAAAAACAATGAAAATAGCCTTGCAATGTAATGGGTCAGGAGGAATAGTTTTATATCTGAGCATGTTGTTAAAATATCTCATGGCAGTAAAGATTAAAAAAGCATAAAGTCACATTCAGTCATTTTTTCATTCATTGTACATACAAAATGCCTGCCCATTAATGGAACTTACATTCCAATGGAAGAGATAGTGTATAAACAGAAACACTAGGGAAAACAATATGTGTTATGTAGGGATACATGCTGTAAAAATGAATATAGTTGCAAAGAAAGTCTGAAAGGAGTTCAACTTTGGTATAAATGGTCCAGAGAAGCCTCACCAAGATATTTTAGAAACCATCTGGATCCTAGTAGGTGAGCCTTGTAGGTATCTGGGGGATGAGCATTTTGGCTCTTAGAGGAGCAGGTGAAAAGGCTTGGAGGTAGAAATATACATACTATTATATCACAGAACAGCTTGGAGACCAGTGGGGCCCAGCGTCAGAGAACAAATGGGGTATGGGGAGGGACACATCATATAGGGCACCGTAGGTTTGAAAGAAATTTGGCTTTTACTCTTGGTGTGGTTGGAGGATTTTGACCTGAGAACTGAGATAATGTGACTTTCTTTTTTTAAAAGGTTGTTTGGATGTTGCATGAAGTATAGACTATAGGGAAGCAGAGTATAGAAACTGGAAAATCAATCTGGAGGCTGTTGTGAAAATCCAGAAGGTAGTGGCTTAGACTCCACTGATAGCAATGGGAAGAGTGAGAAGAAATCAGGTGATTGATGCATTTTGAAGAGCGTGTTGGCTGTATTTGCTGATGAATTGGAGAATTGGAAATAGTATGTGAAAGTCATAAAGGAATAAAGGTTTTTAACTGAGCAGTTAGAAGGATAGAGTTATTTATCTAAAAAAATTTAATCTAGATATAAGATAATTCAAATAATTCAAGTCAAAAATTAATGAGTGGGGTTGGAATTAATTACAGTGGTTATTGCCAAACGTGGCTGAACAACTGAGTCACTGGAGGGCTTTACAAAAATATAGATTCACAACTTTGTTTCTAGAGAATCAGACTCCAAAAGCCTGAAGTAGAATTCATAAGTGTATGTATATAAATAAAATAAAACATGTAGGTTGATAAGAGAATAAAAATAATATTAATGATGTTTTATTTTGCATACCTGAAAATAGAGGTATTCTCTAAATCAGTGATGGGCAGACTACTACTTATAGGCCAAATGCTATAAAAACAATTTTTTTGGGGGACCTACCCATATATGTCTGTGATTTGTCTATGGTTGCCCTCATCCTACACAGCAGATTTAAGTGGTTGAGACAGAGACTATGTGGCCCACATGCCCAAAATATTTATTTGTCTCTTTTAAAAAAGGTTGCTGATCTCTGCCCTAGAAAATTGTTTCCATACAACTATTGTACTTGTTTCCATACAGGTACTGGTACATTTACATGGTAAAGAAAATGATTTAATGGATTAGATTGAGTAATTCACGACTAGAAATGAGAATCTGAAGCTGGATAGTTTGTTTTGCTACTTGATTGAATTCACTTGAATGCAGTTGAATAAAAATATGCGTTGATCACCTACTTTGAGCTTGTTCTCTGTTAGTTGGGCTGATTTCATGGACAGCATCATTGCCATCAGAACCTTCATGGGTGTATTGCCACTTAGGTTGTGCATTGAACTCTATTGTGCCATTTACATAGGAGGCATATGTAGAAATATGATATAGTTCATGCTCCTTGGTTTCTTGTGATGTGGTGGCTCTGATTGTCCTTTGTTCCTGAAGAGTTTCTCACTTAATTCAATGTAGAAACCTCAACATTTGAAAGGCAAACTTGGGTTTCTGGAAGATTTCTGAATGTAAACTTCTTTATTACTACTCAGAAACTTCAATGAAATACTGTCCTCTGGGTTTGTAACATGTGAGAAACTTCTGTCTCGGCTTTTTCCCTGGACTTCCAGAATGAGCCTGCATTAAAATGACTTTCATGACATAGAAATTCCAGACTGTGGTGTTTCCTTTGACCTACATCTACAGAATGGCAAAATAAATGCTTTGGCAGAGAAAAGATCCAGTGAATAGTTACTTCTCCTAAACGTAATCTGACCACTTGCAAAGTGGTTCACCAGAGCATTTTTGTTCTGTAGAAGATCACAAAGCCAAGTCATAAAAGCTAATGCATAATCTGTGGCTTTCTCAAGAGTATTTATATGCTGTTGGTAAATAAAGGATATCTTTTAAATCCATATGACTCATCTCCTATTTGTAGTCAGTCATTGTCCATACTAGGTGAGTTAAGGAGAGCAGGTATAAAGAAGTAGAAAACACGTAGCTTGAGAATAGAGCTATACAAAAAGCTGCTTTATCCTGTGAGCTGTGTAAACAATGTGTGAAGCTCTAAAATCTTGCTAATTTCATGAAACCAATAAATAAAAAGGAAAACAATTTTTACAAAGATTTTATGTTGAAGTAATCTCTACACCCAATCTCTCGAATTCACAACCCTGAAATCAAGAGTCACATGCTCCACTGACTGAGCCAGCAATTGTAAGTGCCCCAACAATTTTTTTTTTTTTTAGAGCACAGACTCTTAAGAGTTTATTTACTGTCCCATGGCACACCTGAAATACACAGTACTAAGCACCCTACACTTTGGATAAATAGATTAACAGCTACTCCTTTCATTAAAAAGGAGTGAAAACAAAACAATTACAAGCTAACCACTCATCTTGAAATACTAATTACCTTCCAGTTTCTTAAGACCTGTAGACCCATAGCATGTGTATCAGTCTTGGTCCCCTGAGGAAAAGGATTCAAACTCAGATGGTATAAACGTCTTTTTTTTTTTTTTTTTTTTTCTGAGAGACCTAACAAGAAATGTTGAGGCAGGGCTCTTAGAGACTAACGAGAGCAGAAAGCCATTACCACACTCTGGACCTATGGCCAAGAGGAGGAAATGGAAGTATTGAAGTTGGGGGTTGGGGGACTCCCCTACCTTCAGAAGTTCAATCCTGGAGGAACTAGCTACTGCCATCAACTGACACTAAGTCAGGAAGGGTTCAGGGGAAAGCATACTCAACCTTCTCTCAGTCTTCATCCTCTGAAAACTTCCCAGTGCCTCACATTTGGCAAACCCATTTGTTGCTGTGAAACAAATGGAGAATAAACAGCACATCGCGGGGAAAAACAATAGGGGCAGCACTTCTTCAGGTGAATGTTTTCTTCTGTGTAGATTTTTGTTGCATTATCTTTTTTTTTTTAATGATACATATATTGCACATTTTTGAGGGGAAGTTAATGAAATAATGAATGTTAGAAATTCATTTTAGTTTCTTCTAAAGCATGTCCATTTAAAAGGAATCAACAAGTGTGACATAACATTTACAACTCCCTATACTCTCTCTGAAGAACGTAAGGAAGCCTGCGAAATGAAATATACCTGGTGAAAAGTGCCTTGAGCAGAGCCTCATAAATCTTAGACTACAGACAGTTGAAACAGGAAGACCTGCTGAGCTCTGATGCAGGAGAGTCTAATCCACTGGATAAATTGTTCCAAGAAGAACTCATCCTTGTGAAAATATATTATCCGTATGACAATACCAAGGCCATGGTCCAAGGCAGTTATTGGCTGTGCAAATGCCAGTAACAAAAAGTGAAATATACCAGGAGACTGAAGGTGGAGAAAGAAGTAGGTGATCAAATACAGCATACAGAGAGATAGAAATGCCTGCATGGGTTCTGTCAGTCTTCTCTCCAAGACATGGCATTCCTGTCATCTGCCTTGGCTGGCACCACCAAATACCCTGTTGCAGATATATTGAAAAGATAATTGCCAAGAATTTCCTCAACGACTATAATTATAATAACTATTACATAGTTAATAACTAAATCCCGGGATAAATAAATTCAGGCCGAAAGAGATCTTAAAAAGAATGATAGTGGCAAAAACAAAACACCACCAAATAATAAACAAAAACAAAAAAATTCCAAACATTTAAGTTTAGAGGACAGAGACTATCACACACAGGCTTGGAGAGGAAATCTTATTGCCCTTTGCTTCATTTGGTGAACAGCTTTTTAAAAATACGATAATAAAACACCTTGTGGGGTGCCTGGGTGGCTTAGTCAGTTAAGCATCTGACTTTTGACTTTGGGTCAGGTCATGATCTCATGGTTTGTGAGTTTGAACACCGCATTGGTCTCTGCGCTAACAGCATGGAGCATGCTTCTCTCTCTCTCTTTCAAAATAAATAAACTTAAAAAAAACCTTATAAAATTGTGATTCACTTGAGTTAGCCTGTATATATGTATATGTGTGTATATATATATATATATATATATATATATATATATACTTATATATGTATAAATTTATTTATTTACAAATGTGTGTGTGTATATATATATATATATATATATATATATATATATATATATATAAAGTGAAATACAAGCCAGTTAAGTTTTTGGGTGACTCAAACAAAAGAAACCTAAAGAAAACAATTTTGTTTTGGTAAGGGAGGGCTGGTATTAATAAAATCAGTAATCATTGGAATCATAACTGATCGTCAACTCATCTAAATAAATATTCAGTCTTCATTTTACCTGCATAGTTATAGTTTTAGAACATGTATTTGCCAAAGTGTGGGGATGATTAATCTCATATGAAATTGGAAATTGTAGTAAATCTCTGGGTATCTTGAGTGAAAATATCCACAGAGGAAATAGTTGGGACTGTTTGTTTAACTGGATATTCTATTTGTGTCAGGAAAACTTATAACTAGTCACCAATAGCTGACGAATATGTATTATTTAAAGATGGAAAGGATTCAGACTTTTCCACCTTGAGAGACTGTGCCTAGTACCTCATCTTGGAGGCACGTGTTCAGTGATATGGTTTGTCTAGTACCTGTCTTAGTCTCAATGTCCCATTCATTGTTCCTGTTCTCCTAAATCACCCCCACAAAGTCATCCTACGTGGCATTTTTGTGCAACAGAATGGTAGGGTGGTGGTAGAAATCGTGTTTTTTAACCCGGGTTCTGATTGCAGTTCTGTCACTCTGTGGGATATCTACAGCATATTTATGAGAACTCATTTCATCAATTCATGTCTCAATTTATTTATCTGGAGATGATTTATCTGTATTTTTTACCAATGAAATTTTATGGATATACTATAGTAAAAAATTAAAGGGTATTTTTACAAAGGCCAAATTAATTGGCAATAATAAGGAATAGTTAAAATCTCTAAAAGTCCTTACTTAGTTACTTTGTTATGATAATACTAGCTCTTCTTCCATTTTTTTCTAAATAACACATCACTTTTTAAAATTTTTGATAGGGTGCTTGGGTGTCCCAGTTGGTTGGGTGTCCGATTTTGGCCTGGGGTCATGATCTTGAGGCTTGTGGGTTTGAGTCTTGCATTGGACTCTGTGCTGACAGCTCAGAGCTTGGACCTGCTTCGGATTCTTTGTCTCCCTCTCTGTATACCCCCCACCCCCCCGCCGCCCCACTCATGCTTTGTCTCTCTGTCTCTCTCAAAAATAAATAAATAAAATAAAAATTTTGAAGTAACTCATGTGCAATAACGATGATCTATACAGTATAAAAATGTGAGGAAAAAATGAAACTTCCTTACACCTATGAATACAGAGTCTGATGTATTTCGGATGGACACACACATTCTCACCTATAGAGACACACATTTCAGAAGAATAAGGTGATGTTATTTCACATAACACTATATCACAAATATTTCCCACAACTAAACTGTTTTAAATGATAATTGTAACTAATGACATGATGTGCCATTCTATCAACATTCCACAATTTAGTAAATAATGCCCGTTTTTTTTAAATGTGCTTTTTAATGTTTTCTTTATTTTTAGAAGTAATATTGTGATGAAAACCAGAAGAGGGTGTGGAATCTGTGTGGACACCTCTGATCATTTCAGGATTTTGATACATTTAAGTTAATTTGCTTTCCTATGATTGTCACTAGTTTACACTTCCACCCGCATTAGGTATTTGCTACAATTTTAAACAGTTATACATACTTTTCTTGTTTTGGTGTTACTTTGCTAAATAATTTCACTAAATGTAGTTTAGGATGAATAGATAATATCACAGTTATATCATATTTAGTCTTAGGGGAATGCAGTAAGGAATATATATGTAATATAGGAGACACACACGTGCACAAAAGCACACAGAATATGTGTGTATAAATAGCAGATAAGCCCACAAACACATACATACGTATATACACAGAACCCACACATCAATCAAAGCTCTGACCTTAGTAAGTACCAAGGAAGATCTGAGATATTAAGAACAAGCAACAAATATGCTTATATGTCTGATTAGAAGACCTCATAGTTTTCGATTGGCTTTCTCTTGTAACATAGGCAGATTTTGGTGAGAGAGGTAGAATTGTGTGGCCTTGTTGTCTGACTTGAGGACTGTGGAGATCATATTGAAACTATCAGCTTAGCAAATATTTTAAAAGGCTAAAAATAGCAAGTGTTGACATAGATGTGGAGCAATGTATATTCTCAGGCACAGCTGGAAAAGTAAATGGTAAAGGGCAGAACTACTTTGGATAGAGTTCATGGTTATTCCTCTATTTATCTTACACAATCCTATGGCATCACTCCTCAGTGCATCCAAAATTTATATGTCTAGGCCTCATTTCCCTTCTGAATTCTTCACCATCATTGATAGTTTCCATTAGATATCTTTATAAGCGTATCTCACATGCCCTTAAATTTTAACATATCCACCAAGCTTTCCTAACTCCTCCTGGGCATGCTGTATTGGTTAATGACACCAACATCCTATCAGTTATTCACTTTTGATGTTGTTTCTACTTCAACTCTACCTAATATTCTTCATTTTACCTTTCCAATGCATCTTGTGTCTGTTTTTATTTTCTTTGTATATTGCTGTTTAGTGCATTTCATTTTCTTTGGTCCTAACTCATTTCCCTGCTTCTGATCATCCCTTCCTACACATTGCTGTACTAGCCCCTCTCAAAGCTCACTTTTGGTCATGGAACTTCCAGATTCAAAGTTTTCTAAACCTTTACATGAATGTAAAACACAATCCTGTGTCCCCTGCCTGGAATTTAATGTCTTCTTATATTAAGGACTCAACTTTTAGCCACACTTCTTTTCTTGTAATCTTCCCTACCCCTATATACTCACTCATTTGCATCGTGTTGTTTTCAATGACCAATTATTTACCATTCTCCCAATATTTACCATTCCTTTCCTTATAAATTTGTGCCATCTAGTCTAAAATACACATTTCCTTCCTTTGTTTCGAGTGACAAACACATATTTCCAAGTCAATTTAAAAACAGTTTTCTACATAAATAATTCTTAAACTTGCTAGTAACAGTTAATCTCTCTTTTTAGCTAGAGACCAACCTCAACATACTTTTGTTCTTTTGAGAATTTATCCCATTCATTTCTTCAAACCTTGATTTTTCTTGCCTATCTTTCTTACCAGATTGTGAGAGCCAGAATCTTAGAGCTGATTCATCCTTGCTTTTCTCTTCAGCACCTCAAAGAGTATCAGGCATTTTGCAGACACCCCATGTATACATGTTGGAATTAGTCGAATTCTGCTGGAACTTTAATCAGTATACACTTTAGGGTACAATGATAGAGACACAGTGGACCTCTTCCCACAGAACAGCCTGTCAGCAGCCAAGCCTTGAAGCACACTTTCTGGGTCACACCTGGATGACAGAGCCAAAGAAAAGTAAATAAAAGGAGCCAAAGGGCCTTTCTTAGTGGCAGGAGCAGCAGGCAAGAGGACCTCCAGGTGTGCTCCCTGCCCTAGGGCCATTTCCTCCAGCACCTGAGATGGGATGGCAGGTGTAGAATTCAGCCTGCTGGGCTGCAACTTGCTTTGGGACCTGGCTTCTCTGATGGTTTTCTTCTCCACTCACTTAATGCTCACTGAAAGAGATATAAATAAGTGTAATGGGCAACATCCAAATTATGACCGTCCCAAATTATGTCAGTTACTTGGAGACTGCTTACATTAACTTGTTTTTGGATCTTGAAATTTAAATTAGGTGGCCAACAGGTGATGATGAAAATAACAAACAGTGAATATAGGGAAACTTGGAGTTAGCAAAGAAAATTCACATACATGGCTTCATTTAATTTTCACGACTCCTTTAGGAGGCTGGTAGGGCATATAGTTTTATATTTTCATTGCGTGCTGTTTAGTTGCAAGGTTGTAGATTTTAGAGTCAAATGATCATAGATTTAAAGTTTATCTTTGCCAGTTACTAACATGTATCTTTGCACATGATACTATACATCTACAATAATTAAATTTTCATGTGTCGACCTGCCTGGATCAGAGGATGCCCAGCTATCTGGTTAAACATTATTTCTCGGTGTATCTGTGAAGATGTTTCCGGATGAGATTAGCAATCAAATCAGTGAACTCAGTAAATGACCCTCCCCTATGTAGATGGGCGTTATCCCATCCTTTGAAGGCCTGATTAAATAAAAAAGATGGAAGAAAGAGAAATTCTTGGCTTTTTCTGAGTCATTGCTTGAGTTGGGACACCTCATCTCCTCGCCTCCTGCCCTTGACTGGGATTTACATCATTACCTACCCTGGTTCTTAGGCTTTAGGACTTGGACTGGATTATACCGCTGGCTTTCCTGGGTCTCCGGCATGCACATGGCAGATCATGGGACTTCTCACCCTCCGTAATCACTTGAGTCAGTTCCTCATAATCTGTTTTCATATCTTATTGATTGTGCTTCTTTGAAGAACTCTGATAAAACATCCCAGTCTCTTTCTGTCTCATTCTCTAGAAAATAGATAACTAGCAACATTCATTGTCCATAAGGATGGACATAAGGAGGATGAAATGACTAAAGATATTTCATAAGGTTCATTTGGATACTTTCAGATAGTAGAGTAAGCTGCGGCTTATGAAAGCAAAAATGCTTGGGATGAGAACTGTGTTAAATCATGACTCACTGTGGAAACCTGGGTATATTACAGACCATTCTGAACTGCATTTTCACTATTTACAAAACTGAGGGCTTGTCCTTCCTGTCATGGCTTGTGTGGAGATTAAATGATGTAGCAAATTTGAAACTATATATCTGGTAGGAAGCTGTGTTTGCAGCATTCAAATCATAGTTTCCTTCATCTTTCAATAAGCCTCCTTTTATGTTTCATCTATAAAGTGAATATGCACAATGCCCTGGCTGTCAGTCTCATGGATTTATTTGTGAGGTCAAATTAGATAATGAATATGATTTAATGAAATTTTAAAGTGTTAGTTTATGTCAGGTTTTGAGACTTATTTGATCCAATTTTCTACTTGTCTATAAATGTATCTATTGGGAAAGGTTATTAGCTCTCTCTTCAGAATATACTGAGAGTTTGGCCCCCTCTTACATACCCCAGTTGCTCCATGCTGTCCAAGTCACTGCCATCTTTGACCTGGGTGACTGCTTCCACCTCGCCTTGCACAGGCTCTCCTCATCTCTGCAGTGGGGTTGAGCCTTACATCTGCATTGTGCGTGTTGCATCATACACCTGTTCAAACCCTTGAAAGAGTCTGCATTTCACTTAGAGAAAGAAAGAGACTGGTAGTACAGTGCTTTCAGTATCTGTTCCCCCACAATCCATTATTTCATTATCTTTCTGGTCTCATGAACTACAGGTCTCTCTCTTGCTCTTTCCATTTCAGTTATATCTGCCTCGTGCTATTCTCTGATGGTGTCAATGTAGACTCTTGCTTTGGGCCCTTTGTAAGGGCTGCTCCCACTACCAGGGACTCTCTTCCTTCAGATAACAGCATGGTTAATTCCCTTACCTCCCTTAATACTTGCTCAAATGTCACGACTTGAATGAAGACCATCTTGACCACTCTATTTAACGTTACATCTCCCTGCATTCCTGATCCCCTTAACTCTGTGCTGCATCTTTGTCCATCATACTTACCAACTTATGTTATACAACTTATTTATTTGAAAACATTTGTTTTATTGAGTGTCTAATCTCACTGGAATATAACTTCCATTATGGATCTAAGGTTTGTTCACTAATGAATTCCAAGCTTCAAGAGAAAGTCATCACTAAATATTTGTTGAATTGAAATGAACCAATAGAGACAGAGGGGCCATTTTGTTGAATTGAAATGAACCAATAGAGATAGCGTGGCCAGTTTTTTTTTTTTTTTTTTTTTTTAAGTTCAGTTTGTAGATTGCTGTCAAAGGGCTTAGTGCCTAGCACAGGATTATGCACACACGGATCCATGGTCAGACCATTATCACTTGTATTTGCTACATTAATTTTTGGTCCTTACTGAAGCAACCTATCTCTCCTATAATTGAAGTTGCTGTCCACAATTGCATTGGTATCTCTTGAGAGAAATAGAAACATGGAGCTGACTTTTCAGAATTCTGATAAAAAATGCATTGCTCCACGGCTGAGTGCACTTAATTTTCTTATATATTAAAAGCTAATGCTTGCATCCCACATGAAGGTAGAAACCATATGCCAGGTAGTTATATATCCCTGGAGAATGGTCCCTAAAACTGCAAGCCAGTTTGCATGAAGGATGCTAAGTTATCAAATTCTACTGACAGGAATGTATTGAATATATTTTTTAAAGGAAATAAACATAACTGCCTTTTCAATATTAAAATACAGATATGTTAGAGTTTTTAATAATTAAAAATCAAGTGTATCATCAGCCATACTTTATCATTCGTAGTAATGATTGTGAAGCATTTCTGACTTGAAATACATGTATTTTTATCATATCTGGACACAGAGTCTACCCTGAGGTGCTTAGAGTGAACAATGATATCAAATGAATGATTCTGGCAGAGGAAATTAAGAGATTTCCTTTTTTAACCATAGAGCTCTATGGTAAGGATTGGAGGTTGAAAATGTCAGAAAAGGCAGATAATGAAACACTAAGCTACCGAGCTGCCCATGGAGGAAAGAACAAGACAGAGGATGAGGACACTGATATCAGAATGTATTAAATACAGGGATCAGTGATGGGAAATGGAACGAGCAGGAGGTATTCTGACAGCTTTTGCCCCTTAATTCACATGGCGTGTTGATAATTTCATTTTAATCTTTTCTTCCTTGTCTTTCCTCTTCTTTCTCTTTGTTCTGGTTCAATTCTGTGTGTATGTTTGTATGAGTGTGAGTTTGTGTTTATGTGTGCACATGTGTAGGAGTAGGTGTGGTGATAATGATCATTGTTTAAGAAAGGTAAGAGGAATAGGAAGTATTGACAGTGATTTTTGAGTTGTGACTATATATATGGGGGGGGGGCAGACAGAGAGAGAGGGAGAGAAAGAATCTCAAGCAGACTTCATGCTGAAAGTGTAGCCTGATGCAGGGCTAGATCCCACAACCCTGAGATCATGACCTGAGCCAAAATCAAGAGTCAGATGCTCAACTGACTGAGCCACCCAGGCACCCCAGCAATATTTTTAATTATATCTTTATTCCTTTCTCCGCTTCCCATTTGCCCTTATTCTCTTCTTTCTATTTTCTCAGGACCAATCTGATTTTTCTTTGTAATAGTAGCAAAAGGTGAATACCATTGGTATGACAGAATACCATTTTTTTCTCTCCCCAGAAATAATTCCAGCAAATAATTTTCAGATTTCTTTAAAAAGCAACTTATTTCAATTTCTTATATCTTCATGGGCCATAATTGTTTCAGAATAAAGATCTAGTCAGACATGATAAACTGCCCTTTTGTTGATCATTTGTATCAGGTAAAAATAGACCCATTGACCATTGACTGCGGTTTTAGAAGTAACCGCAGGCATTAAGGAACATTTCGGAGCAGATATAGTCCTTTATGATTTGTTAAAACATTAACAGTGGAAAGACGGAGTTACAAGTTTTCCCTGTGCAGATGGGTGTCACTGTTGACACCCTTTTTGAAGGCAGAAGCCCAGGAATTGCCTCATTGAAGTCAGCAGCACTATGATACTGTTAATATGACATACATACATCTTTATAAAAAGATGAGCAGAAGACAGAGGTCAGCTTTACCATGGGACGTGTCTTACCATAGGCAGGAGACCTCTAATAATATCCATAGATATATTGTCTTAACTATCTGAAAAGCGACTGTGTTTCATTTTATTCATTTTTTCTGCAAATGTTCAGAGAGAAGGAAAAAAAAGGAAACTGTCAAGAAAGGGGCAGAGAACAAATACAAACATGCCCTTAGTCAAAAAAGATTCTGATTAGACATTTTGATTAAAGATGTAATAAACAGAGGGTGGAATCCATATATTGGAGAATTCACAAAGCTATGACCAACAGTTCAAGTGACTGTAGGGCACATATTTATGAAGTAATATAGCAAAGTGTTGCTAAATGTCATCTTTCCTAAATAGAAGGAGCAGCATTCTCATTGCCATGACAATTTAAAGAGGGTAGAAGCAAAGAAAAGAAAACTAAGGTTGTGTATTAGATGTTTTGATTGCTAAGATGAGAGAACTGAGATGAGTTACCCAAATCTCCATGAAAAAAGAAAATTTCTAAGAATGATATTTGAGGGATTGTGGAAACACATGCTGTAAGTCAACCACAGCTAGGTGTTTTCCAACTCTTCTCAGTGGAATAATTAAACCGCATGCATTTGAACATTAAGGTGATGGCTTAAATAAAATGCATTCTTGACAAATCTACATTTCATAACATAAAGAACTGTCATTATACAAAGCAAAATGCAAAGCACAGTGCAATACTCTGAATGTGTTATCCTGAAGATTTGCAAAATCTTGACAGAATTGAGGGCAGCATTTCAAAATAAATAAGATGGAATTTTGCTTATATAGATATAAAATAAAATATCTATTAAAAATCTGCTGGGAAATTATTCCCTTTGAGTGTCCCATATGTATGACTGCAAATTCTTCGTCACCCAGAGGATCTATTGTAATGAAGAGGAAGAATTCAGTTGTGTGGTTTATTTATAAATTCTGATAAAAAGAATTTCATCAGAATTTCCAGTGGTATCAGAAATTTATCAGACATTACCAGTGGTAATTTACAAAAAGGCTTTAGTTTTTTATTGTACTTTTTTTTCTTGTACATGTGAAATACAATTACTACTAGTTATTTAAACCAGACAGTACCTTACAAAGTAATTATATGACTTTGTTTAAGAAAATCATGGAAGACTTGGGGCACCTGGGTGGCTCAGTCCTTCAAGCATTCGACTTTGGCTCAGGTCATGATCTCACGGTTCCTGGGTTTGAGCCTCGCATGGGGCTCTGTGCTAACAGCTTGGAGCCTGGAGCCTGCTTTGGATTCTGTGTCTCCCTCTCTCTCTGCCCCTCCCCCACTCACGATCTGTCTCTCTGTCTTGTTTTCTCAAAAATAAATAAACATTAAACAAAATTTAAAAAAAAATCATGGAAGACTATTATCAAAATTCAATTTTCCCCAGCTGTTTATCTCTTTCAGATTATGTATGTGTATACATATGTGTATATGTATGTGTATATATGTATGTGGTGTGTGTATATACACACACACACACACACACACAATTCTTTTCTTCACATAGTCATAGTACATTTAAACCATTTAATCTAAATATTAACTCATAAAGGTCATGACAATGAGGTCCAGATTAAAAGAATGGCTTTGACTGTAGTTTAGGCCAGTAAAATCAATTGTCTTTTATACTTACTTAAAATGTCACCTCTTTTCACAGCATCTGTACCTATTATACCCACTGTAGTTATGGGGCATATATACTCTTTCTTAGGTACTAAGAAATATGATCTACATGCATTCTTATTAAACTCTGTTGCATTTCTTCACTGAACGTAATTTAATCTTAAGTTTTTATGTAAGGAAATGAGTTTCTGAAATGAAATACTCTTACCTCTTTTGCTACTGGTGGCAGAGCAAGAAATCTAACTCAAGCCTTTTTATACTACAAAGTGTATAGTCCTTATATTGGACTACACTGTCTCTCAAAACTGTTTCTTTTTACACGGATAAAAACTAATATGGATTTAATGACAGATATTCTATATTGGTTGCTGAACAATGGAACACTGTCCAAGGAACCATCATTAAATAAAACAAACTGAAAATAAGGCAATTCTCACATATACAATTAAATCAGAAGTTATTATTACATCTCTTCAATAAGTAAAATAAAATTCAGAACTGACATATTAGGTATAGATTGTAGTTCAAAGTAGGAGACTGGGAATATAAGGCTTTTTTTTTGCTTCTTAAGAAAGAACCACTTAAACAATCCTGAATGTTTATAGATAGCTTAAGAGAACAGGAGAGGGAATCATGATCAGACACAAGAATGCAACACATTCCTGGAAGATGTAGCTTGGATGAGAGAATATTTAGTAAAGTCTGATTTGTTAGTGGCAGTCCCTCAGAATCTAAAACAGTTCCCAGAGCAAAGGAGATACTCAGTACATTTTGTTGAAGGGGTCAAGAAATAAAGATAAAAGCTGGGGTCTAGAAAACTTGAAGGAGACTAAAGCAGATACATGTGTAGAGTTGCCTTGTGGTATGTCATGAAATCCTAGGATGAGATTTGAGGGTTCAAGACAGCCAAAGGGAATTTGGAATAGGTTGAAAACAGGAAGTAATTGAAAGTTCGTATGTGGGCCAAATGGAACGATTTTCTTCATTTTTATTATCCCAGACACGCTTGCTGAGGGACCGCCAGTTTATACTACAAGGAAAAACCAAAGGTTTCCCTTTCAAAAAGTCGACCAAACATTTTGGAGAGGTGTAGGTTTGCAAGGATGGGAATTGGTATCCCAGAGTAATGTGCTGGGGTCCCTAGTCTAAATAAATGAAAAAATAAAGAGAGGGTAAGGAAAATGAGAGAAAATGTGAGACACAGATGATTAATCAAGGGTATTTGACTATAGGAGTTTAACAGAGACAACAAAGAAATGGAAATAAAACAATAATCAAAGTGATGACTGTAGCACATTTCCCATAGATAATGATGACATAAATTGTATATTGAAATCACACCAAAATCCCAAATAAGAGGAAAGGGAAAATACTTCAAGGAACTCCAGAATAAAAGGAAAGAATTAAGGAAAGATCCCAAGTTTCCAGAGAGAAAAATAGTTTCATGCAAAAGAATAAAAGTCAGAAGTTTTAGTGTGTGTTTGTTTGTTTTTGCTTGTTTGCTTATCTGCAAGAGTGGATGATGGATAAAAATGAGGGAAATACCCTCAAAGTTCTAAGAGTATACAATTTTGAATCTAGATTCTGTGTTAAGCTAGAAAAGCAATCAAGTATGAGGACAAAGCAAATGTTTGGGGATATGGAAAGCCAGAGTCTGGGATTTAATAAATATGTTTTGAGTTGTGCCAGGGATTCTTGTAGGCATTGAAGGTGAAGTAGTTAATAAAGCAGACAAGGTCCCAGGTAAATGAATCATGTGTTCTGGAGGTAGGACACACACACACACACACACACACACACACACACACACACACACACCAGGAAACTGTAATGGGTAAAAGAGAAATCAACTCCTCAAGTTCTCTGTTGATACAAATACCAATACCAAAGACCTTGCTTCAAATCATGGCTGTTCTTAATATCCTGGTTCCATTTACTGCTAACACCAATAAGTTAAAACTTCTCTGACAGGTTTACAATGTGCATGGAAGTGGTAGGTCTCTTTCTGTCTGTCCCTCTTTTTCTCTCCTTTCTCTCTCCCTCTTCTTTGCCTTTTGTTGTTGTTGTTCAATTTCTTTAACTCTGTGGTAGTCAAAGTACTATGAAGTCTTAAATTAGTCTTTCATTTGGTATGCCATTAAACAGCTGTTCCATACTCTTTGCTACCATTCTCTTTTGAACAAGTCCTAGGGTAACAACTGACATTGTAACTAAACCATTTTGTGTTACCATTTCTCTCTGTGAATTTAACTTTGTTACTGTAACTATTATATTTTCTTTAATTATTTCATCTTTAACATAATTTGTGGTCTATTATTTCCTTTTTTAAAAATTAGTTTCTTTTTCTAACTTCTCATAGTAATTCTCTCCTATCTTAGGATCTGTTTGCTATTTTGGGCGATGAATGCCCTTCTGCTCCCTGCTGGGATTCATAATTGTTACTTGGCAGATGAATCCTGGCATGCCTAATCACTGCTCTGAACTTTCCACCAGCCCAATTAGCAAACAGTGGTAGTGCACGGTTGCTTCTCGAGAAAACCTCAGAGCAGCCTCCGTGAGTTTTCAAATTTGCAGTGACTCACTATAATTATAGTTTTTCATAAGTATAAATCATTTATGTCTATAGAAACTACAATCCTGATGTTATATCATCCTTATACCTCTGAACGTAGATGAGGCCGGTGCTTATTAAGGAGTACTGGCCTACCTCAGTAAATATTTGCAAGAGATTAGTTGATGGAATTCTTAATATTTCAAGCAAAGGCATCTTTGACTTAAGGAAGGTGGAAATGGTAGGCTAAAACTTACCAAAAGCTTCTGCAAATAATATCTTAATGGAAAGTAACTTACTAAATGAGAAATATAACAGGTTATCAGAAAAATACAAAGGTTATCAGCTCTATTTTTCACCTCCCTACATCAAGTTACTATCAAGGTGTGAGACGTTCTACTTCAAAAATAACAAACCTGAATGATGCATGTGTGTGTGTGTGTGTGTGTGTGTGTGTGTGTGTGTGTGTGTGTATACCACTCTGCTTTATTTGGCAGGGATATAACATGATAGACTGTAAAGCCACAGATGGTATCCTGCCTGTACCATTTGACAGTTGGGCATTTAGCCATTGGGCAAGTTACTGGTATAAATCAGCAGCAGGTACCAAATATAGGGGTAATAGTGTCTTCCTTGCAGAGTCTTTATGAGGGTTGAAGATAATGTAAGTAAGTACATGACGGTTATGTAGTCAAGAGCTGGCAGTTCATTATTAGAGGCTTATTAGAAAACTGGATCAAAGAAATGGAGAGAATTTATTAAGGTATTGGATTATTGTTCTTTTGCTTGACAGTAATAGGAATCTCAAAGAGTTAAATAATTTCAGAACTCTGGATTACTATATTAAGGAAGGCCATACAGTGTTTCACTGTGTCCCATGAAAACTTGCTGTTCTACACTTGGGACTAACTTTGTTTAAACTTTAACAAGGAAGGAAACAGCTAATAGTAATTGTTATTTGGTAATTATCTATTAAAAAGACATTGAGGGACACCTGGTTGGCTTGGTGGGTAGAGCATGCAACTCTTGATCTCAGGGTCATGAGTTTAAGCTCCACATTGGGGGTAAAGTTTGTTTAAAAAATACAAAAATATGAAAAAAAGACTTTGATATATATTCATTCTAATCTCATCAAAATCCCAGCAAGTAATTTTGTGTATGTTGGTGAACTGATTCTAAAGTATATATGGAGAGGCAAAGGAGAATATTGAATACCCAACACAATATTGAAGGAGAACAAAGTTGAAAGATCGGCACTCTCTGACTTCAAAGCTTCTTATAAAGCTACAAAAATCATGCTAGTGTGTTTTTTGGTAAAAGAATACTCAGTGGAAAAGAATAGAAACCTCAAAAATAGACCTGCCAAATATAGTCAAAACAAAAATTTTTTTTTGAGAGAGAGAGAGTGAGTGCATGCACATGGTGGGGGGCAGTGTTGCAGAGGGAGAAGGGGAAAGAAAATCTTAATCAGGCTCCACACTGTCAGCATGGAACCTGAGGTAGGGCTTGATCTCACAACCATCATGGCCTGAGCCAAAATCAAGAGTTGGACATTTAACTGACTGAGCCACCCAGGTGCCTCAGTCAAGTGATTTTTGACAAAGAAGCAGAGGCAATATAGTAGATCAAAGATAGTCTCTTTAAATCATGCTGGAACAATTGGACATCTACATGTGAAAAAAAAAAGAATCTAAACACAGACATTATATCCTTCACAAAAATTAACTCCAAATGGATCATAGACATAAACTGTAAAACACAAGACTAAAAACTTCTAGAAGATAACTTAAGAGAAAACCTAGATGGCCTTGACAATGGCAGTGACTTTTTAGATACAACACCAAAGACAATCCATGCAAGACATAGTTGATAAGCTTGACTTCATTAAAATTAGAAACTTTTCTGGTCTGTGAAAGACAATGTCAAGGGAATGAAAAGATAAGCCACAGATTGGGAGAAAATGTTTGCAGATGACACATCTGATAAAGGACTGTTACCCAAATTTTACAAAGAACTCTTAAGACTCAACTATAAGAAAACAACCCAATTAAAAAATACATCAAAGACTTTAACAGACAGCTTACCAAAGAAGATATGACGATGCTAAATAAGCATTTAAGAAGATTCTCCATATGGCATTAGGAGAAATGCAAACTTAAAAAAAAAAAAAAAACAAAAAAACATGCAATACCACCACACACCTATAGAATGGCCCAAATCTGGAACACTGACAATAACAAATGCTGGCAAGGATGTGGAGCAAATAAGTCTCATGTATTGCTGGTAGGAATCCAAAATGGTACAGCCACTTCAGAAGACAGTTTGGCAGTTTCTTACAAAATTAAACATTCTCTTACCATATGATACAGTAATTGCACTCCTTGATATTTACCCAAAGGAGTAGAAAACTCATATTCCCCCCAAAACCTGCACATAGATGTTTACAGTAGCTTTATTTGTAACTGCCAAAATTGTAAGTAACTATGTGTCCTTCAGTAAGAAAACAAAAAAATTGTGGTACATCTAGATGATGGAATATTATTCAGTGCTAAAAATAAATGAGCAATCAAGCCATAAAAAGTCGTGGAGTAACTAAATGCATATTACTAAGTGAAAGAAGCCAATCTGAAAAGGCTACATACTGTATGATTTCCACCACTTAATTTGGTGTCCAAATATGTGGGTGGTGCTATGTAATGACACATATTTTGGATATGCTATGCCAGATTTTATGTATTATATGAAGCAGCCATGAGATTCTTTGTGGTATATCATGAATAATTACTTTCCAGATTAGGGCAATATTGACATAATGACAGAATGAATGATTGTGGAGGAAAGGAGAAAAATAAAAATATAGTTAAATTCTGCATTTGTTCAGAGAGATTTTATAACTAAACAAATATTTAAAATAAACAAATATTTTATTTTCATTTATTTAGTTCACACGCCTTAATTTGTGGATGTGATTGCGTTGACATAATGATCAACACACTGGCATTTGTATGTGTATACTATGTGTCAGACACTGGGACACATTTTACATGCATTAAACTCATTCAGTCTTTTAATAAGCTATGAGTTAGGTAGGATTGTTATTGTCATTGTATAGGTGAGAATATTGGGACTTTAAGTTACTTCTTTCCTTTATAGTTATTTGATTATATCATTTGATTAATTTTTATCCCTCCTACTGTGATGTTAAGTACCATAAAAGCAGGTGCCATGTTTATTTTTACTTTTTGTTGTATTTCTGCACATATTATAGTGCTGCAGCCATGGTATATGTTCAAAATACATTTTATAAGTTATGTCTTTCACATTTATTGTTAACAGTTTTAATTATAAGTTCACTAGACTTAATGGGTTAATGTTATTACTATTTGATATATAATCACAATCACCCAAAATCTTGAACAAAAAATTGGTGACTTTTCTGGCATTAAA
This sequence comes from Felis catus, assembly GCF_018350175.1. Classification (NCBI taxonomy): domain Eukaryota; kingdom Metazoa; phylum Chordata; class Mammalia; order Carnivora; family Felidae; genus Felis; species Felis catus. The sequence continues at coordinate 127,029,043 of NC_058373.1, forward strand.
CCTGGGAAAAATATTTAGTGACATACAGGACCTGGGTGATTTGCATTGATTTTTATTTCTATTTTTATATTTTTATTTAAAGTTTATTTATTTATTTTAAGAGATAGAGAGTGTGCACATGCAGGGAAGGGGCAGAGAGAGACAGGAGAGAATCCCGAGCAGTGTCCATTCTGTTAGCACAGAGCCCCACATGGGGCTAGATGACATGAGCTGCGAGACCATGACCTGAGCTGAAATCAAGAGTCAGACACTCAACCGACTGAGCCACTCTGGAGCCCCACGTATTGATTTTTAGAATAAATGTGCAACATGCTTTCTTGAGGAGAGCTGGACAGGAGAGCTGGGGAGAATAAAAGTTCACCCTGGTTACATGACTCTTGCTACCATTCTCAGAGGTACATGGAATTTTAAAGTATACTGATGATAAGGTTAGTGTCCTTGGAATGCTTTCAGAGTTAAGACTCAGGAAATGAGGATCTTTAGGGCATATTTCTCCAAGCCCATCTAATGGCGCCTACCATGCCTAACTCACTGTGAACCAATTAATCCCTGTGCCTAGCTCACTGTGAATACATTGGTCCCTGTGACTCACTTTGGGTGCCATAAATGAGGTAGTTTAATGCTATGGAAAGATGTAAAACTAAATTAGGAACTAGATTTCTCAACCTGATGCCGAGAGTTTATTTAATCTTGGAAAAATGTACACATTTCCTCATCTGTAAATAGGCAAAGTCTTGCCTTGATTGTCTCAGACTTTGTTATAAATGTTGAAATAAATGTTGGATCTTTAAGTTTTTTTAATGAGCTATCAAGCATTATCCAAGGATAAGGCATTTTTTAGTAATTGTCCATGAATGCAACAAATGGGCCTAAGTACAAAACAAATATGGATAATGAAAAGCAAAGAGAGAATTGGGATGGTCAAGAATGGGTGGGGGTGGGTGGAAGGGTGGATGCAGACTGGGGAGAAGAGAGGTAGAGTGGAAATACATAGACGCCACATCAGGAACTTTGATTTCTTTTCTCTAAGTATTTTTAACTTTATATTAACCCTTTATGAGGAAAGAGCCAGTGTATAGAAAAGAAATAGAGTCCTGGGGATTTCTCTTTGACACACTGTCTTATTATCTTCAACTAACATTTCTTAATTGTTCACCCTAACAACATTTTAAAGGCTCAGTATGTCTCTTCCATTACAATTAACCCCACATTTTTTAAAAGACTGTGTTTGGAAGGAAAGTTAAATACTAGAGAACGTTCTAAGGTTAATTGCCAATTATAGGGGATGCTCTTAGGAAAAAAAAATAAAAAGCAATCCATTTCTGATTTCTGGAGTTGTTTGAACATAGCTCTAGCAGGTCAAGATCTGTTGACCTAAATTCAGCATATTTCCTGAAGATAGAAACAATGACAGCTACCCTGCAGAGAGGAAATCAAGAGAAATGACACATTTCAAATGAGAGAATGAGTTGTGTTTTTTCACTCATTTTATTGCTAGAAGTTGGCTGTGGCTAGTTGGAAGGGACAGACTTGCTATTGGATATAGTATTACAATGACCTATATTCTTTTTTTGTTTTGTTTTGTTTTGTTTATTTATTTTGAGAGAGAGAGAGAGTGTGTGCACATGAATGTGGGGAGGGGCAGAGTGAGTGGGAGAGAGAATCCCAAGCAGGCTCCATGTCGTCAGCACAAACCAGGTGCGGTACTCAATCTCTTGAACCATGAGACCATGATCTGAGCAGAAATCAAGAGTCAGATGCTCAACTGACTGAGCCATCCAGGCACCCCAACAATGACCCATATACTTTTTAAATTTATTTTCATTTTTTTAAATGTTTATTTATTTTTGAGAGAGAGAGAGAGAGAGTGAGAGAGAGAGAGAGAGAGAAGGAGAACGAGCAGGCAGAGAGAGAGAGGGAGACAGAGAATCTGAAGCAGGCTCCAGCCTCTGAGCTGTCAGCACAGAGCCCAACGCCAACTCACGAACCATGAGATCATGACCTGAGCCAAAATTGGACGGCTAACCGACTGAGCCACCCAGGTGCCTCTTCAATGACCCATATTCTTTTTTTTTTTTTTTTTAATTTTTTTTTCAATGTTTTTATTTATTTTTGGGACAGAGAGAGACAGAGCATGAACGGGGGAGGGGCAGAGAGAGAGGGAGACACAGAATCGGAAACAGGCTCCAGGCTCCGAGCTGTCAGCCCAGAGCCCGACGCGGGGCTCGAACTCCCGGACCGCGAGATCGTGACCTGGCTGAAGTCGGACGCTTAACCGACTGCGCCACCCAGGCGCCCCCAATGACCCATACTCTTAATGCCTTAAATGCCTACTCACTGTTCTTAAAATTTCATATTTTTTTATATATGAAATTTATTGACAAATTGGTTTCCATACAACACCCATTCATATTTTTAAATAATTTGTGTCAATCACTAGTAACATTTTCTTATGTTTCTTTCTGGAAATGATCTCTGAATATATAGACGCATATATGGGAGCACACACTCATTTTTACTTTTGTTTTTCCCTCTTATCAAAACATAGTTCCTATAATTCTCAGCCCACAAATTCATATTTTCAGGAAATATAGCTTTATTTGTTAACCTTTTCACTTACATTTTATTTTGAACATTCATTCTACCTTCTGCAGAAACAGAATCTTGGTAAACTTAGCAATCACCTGTTGTTTCCCCTGAAGTAACATCTCAGGAATGTAGGAAGTGTTCAGCATGAAATGTGGGAAGGGCATAGGAGCTGGACTTTCTTCCTTCTGTGCATTACAGTGCTATCTAACATAAGAGATATGTATCTCCACAGGTTGCTGGTGAGCCATCTCATTGCTGTTTACCAGGCCTCTTTGAGGCTTGCTTTGTATATTTCCTGAGGGCACAGGAAACATTTTTTTTTCTGATTCATCATGCTACTCTGATGTGCTAGGGATCACCAATTCTATCTTAGGCACTTTTTCTCTTCTGTGCTACACTTAAATTCACCAGAAATTTTCCCACTTGATTCCCTTGTTCATTCTGGGGCTTGCAGAGGTTTGTCTTTGCAAATCTGCCCAGACTATCATGCAGTCATTCTTTTTACTTTTTTTTTCTTAACGTTTATTTATTTTTGAGACAGAGAGACACAGAGCATGAACGGGGGAGGGTCAGAGAGAGAAGGAGACATAGAATCTGAAACAGGCTCCAGGCTCTGGGCTGTCAGCACAGAGCCTGACGTGGGGCGCGAACGCACAGACCACGAGATCATGACCTGAGCCGAAGTTGGATGCTCAACCGACTGAGCCACCCAGGCGCCCCTAATGCAGCCATTCTTTCTGCTGCTTCTTGGTCACTCCAGGTGAGCATGTGTGGTGGTGGGATGGAGAAGTCAAGATTTTGATTTTTGCGGGGGGGGGGGGGGTGTTTAGCTACATTTGGGAACTGAGATCTTGTTTCTTCTTTGTTAACTCCAGTTATCTTGGGGTTCTTTTGTTTCATAATGGATGGTTAGATTAGAGGAATAAGAATCTAACTGCAAATAATTTGCATCTCTTGTTATTCTCATTGCTCTTGGGAAGGAGGCCCTAGATCTTGGCATTTCATTGATTTCTTGGTTTCTTGTGTTCTCTCTTCCCTGGAACCATGAAAGCAGGATGCCTTAAAACCTAAATCTCGGGGCGCCTGGGTGGCGCAGTCGGTTGAGCGTCCGACTTCAGCCAGGTCACGATCTCGCGGTCCGTGAGTTCGAGCCCCGCGTCGGGCTCTGGGCTGATGGCTCAGAGCCTGGAGCCTGTTTCCGATTCTGTGTCTCCCTCTCTCTCTGCCCCTCCCCCGTTCATGCTCTGTCTCTCACTGTCCCAAAAATAAATAAACGTTGAAAAAAAAAATTTAAAAAAAAAAACCTAAATCTCAAGATGGTAGGGGAAATAGGAAATTTGGGATGGGGAGAGAGGTGTTGCATGGGTAAATTAACAAAAGAATGTGTATTCACAACTGTATGTTGGAAAGCTTGTTTAAGGTATACTATTTTAAGGTAGTTGATGGTATTATTTGTGTGTAACATTTTTTTTAATACTTTTTCTATTGGAAGAAATTTAGTTATTTCCATTTTTTTTTTTGCTAATATCAAATAATGGTATAAAAAAAGCCTGATACATTCATCTTTTTTCCACATATGTAAATATATCATTCTAGTTAAATCCCTAGAAATGGAATTCCTGGGTCAATAGACAAATGCATTTTGCATCTTAAAAGTCATTGCCAAAATGCCCTCCAAAGAGGTTGCATCAATTTAAAATCCCATTAACAAAGTGTCACCTGATATTTTTAAATGCATGTTTCATAGTGTTGAATTCATTAATGCTCTCTGAAGTTCACATCACAATTTTGATTTTATATTGGAATTTATTCAAGGGATAAATTGGGCATATCTTCAATTACTTAAAATAAAAATGTTGATAAGAGTAATAATCATATTGTGTTTGCATTTTGCAATAAATTTTCCTGCATAGTCCTTTTTATGTTAGTAAATACATAAAATTACTCTTTATTTTTATTTATTTATTTTAAAACTTTTAATGTTTATTTTTATTTATTTTTAAAATGTTTTTAATGTTTATTTATTTTGGATGAGGGGCAAAGAGAGGGAGACACAGAAGCCTCAGCAGGCTCCAGACTCTGAGCTGTCAGCACACAGCCTGATGCTGGGCTTGAAGTCTCGAGCTATGACATCATGACCTGAACCAAAGTTGGATGCTCAACTGACTGAGCCACCCAGGTGCCCTAATACATAAAATTATTCTTAAAGGTTAACTAGACTGTAAACTCTATGAGGCAAGGAGCTAGTCTATTGCTTCGGCATATAGACAGGGCCTTGATCAATAAATATTTGTTGAATAAATAAATACAAATATTATAAATTTAATAACCAAATTGTTCTGCTCTGATCTCTAAAAATATTATACAAATTAGAAACAATGGTGATTTACTTCTTTCAACAGATAACTCTGTAGATGTGATTGCCTCAGCAGTGAGCTTTTTAGAGTTCTCTTTGTGATAGCCGTTACTAATTCGAATGAATTTGAAACCTTCAGGACACATCTTAGCAGGAAAAATGGAAATGAGGAGATAAGGGCAGTGAGGTGTATCATAGAATTAAAAGTTATCCATTAACTTTACCTCTGATTCTTGAATGTGTTCTATTGTTAACTCAGTAATATCCAGACAAGTAGCTGATGGCGTGTTTCAGTTTATTGTAGAAGAGTAATGACTTTTAGAAAACTTCTATGTTTATTAAGATAAAATCTCTAAATTTGACTTTTCCTTTGGGTCTACAGAATTCTTGTACCTAATATCTAAATATTGAAGAAATATTTACATTTTCCAGATTCTCCTCTGGCTCTATCATCAGGTTAAATAACCCCATATTCTTTGATCAGTTCCCATCTCTACTCATCTGTGCTGGTAGGACAGAGTCTTCCATGAAAATAATAATAAACTAGGTACTACATTTGAAATATGCTGGTATTACCTTGAGATCTTTTGGAGAAAAAAGGGATAATAGATACTAAGTAAGGATTTGCATTTTCATATTTGTATAGAGAAAACGAGAGAACACACATCTAATTGAGTTAGAATAGAGTATTAAACTGAACATGTATTAAACCAGGAGACTCAATAATTTTTTTTAATTTTTTAAAATTTATTTATTATTTATTTTTTAATTTTTTTAATGTTTATTTTTGAAAGAGAGAGAGAGAGAGAGACAGAGTGCAAGCAGGGGAGGGTTAGAGAGACAGGGAGACACAGAGCCCAAAGCAGGCTCCAGGCTATGAGCTATCAGCACAGAGCCTGATGCGGGGCTCAAACTCACAGTGCCGTGAGATCATGACCTGAGCTGAAGTCAGATGCCCAACCGAGTGAGCAACCCAGGTACCCCTAATTTTTTAATGCTTTATTTATTTTTGAGAGAGAGAGAGAGAGAGAGAGAGAGAGAATGAGTGGGGGAGGGGTAGACAGAGAGAGGGAGACACAGAATCTGAAGCAGGCTCCAGGCTCTGAGCTGTCAGCACAGGGCTCAAGGTGGGGCTTGAACTCCTGAACCACAAGATCACAACCTGAACTGAAGTTGGAGGCTTAACTGACTGAGCCACCCAGGCTCCCCAAACCAGAACACTCAAAATGCCTTCTAGTACAGAATATTTATCTTATTCAGGCTAGAGTCTGGGTAGAAAATAAAACAATTCCTGAGAATTTATAATTATACTTCTCCTGGGATTGAAGTATGAATTTACACCATCCATGGGGACCCCCGAACCATAAATCTTAAAATAAATTTAAATGGTCTCTGACCAAGGATGAGCCTGAAGTGCTCATTAGAATCAGAAATAAGATCAATATGGAGGTTTATACGCTCAGTTACTGACACATAGATGAAGCCCTGCAGAAGATGAGTGGAAGCTAACTTGACAAGTGAGGGTGTGATGTAACATGAGTGAGAGTGAAGAGCTACAGTATTCAGTGGAAAGAACCTCAAAGGATATATATAATAGGGAGACTGTAAGTATGTTATAGTGATTGAAGTTGTGAAAGGAGATAATTTAAAACTTCAGCGAACAACAAAACAGGAAAATAAAACCAGTGGAATTATTTTTAATTGTATTTTTTATTTTTATTATTCAAGTATAGTTGACATACAGTGTTATATTAGTTTCAGAAGTACAACATAGTGGTCAGATAATTCTTTTTTTTTAGTATTTATTTATTTATTTATTTTTAATATGAAATTTATTGTCAAATTGGTTTTGATACAACACCCAGTGCTCATCCCAACTGGTGCCGTCCTCAATGCCCATCACCCACTTTCCCCTCCCTCCCAACCCCCATCAACCCTCAGATTGTTCTCAGTTTTTAAGAGTCTCTCATGGTTTGGCTCCCTCCCTAACTTTTTTTTTTTCCTTTCCCTCCCCCATGGTCTTCTGTTAAGTTTCTCAGGATCCACATAAGAGTGAAAACATATGATATCTGTCTTTCTCTGTATGACTTATAATTCTGCATTACTCAGTGCTCACCGTGGTAAGTGTAGTCACCATCTGTCACCATACAATATTATTAAGATATTACTGATTATATTCTCTGTGCTGTGGTTTTCATCTTGGTGACTTATTTGTACCTCTTAATTCCCTTCACCTATTTCACCCCTCTCCCCACCCACCTCCCTTCTAGCAACCATAATTTGAGTCTGTTTGTCATTTTCTGTTACTTCATTTATGTTGTTTTTGTGCATTGCACATATAAGTGAAATTATATGGTATTTGTCTTTCTCTGTCTGACTTTTTTCATTTAGCATAATGTCCTCTGGGTCAGCCTAAGTTGTCACACATAGCAAGATCTCATTCCTTTTTATAGTTTAGTAATATTCTGTTGTATAAATATGCATACCCATACACACACATATATATGTACATAAACCACATTTTCTTTATCCATTCATCTGTTGATAGACACTTCAGTTGCTTCATATCTTGGTCATTGTAAAAAATGCTGGAATAAACATAAGGATGCATATATCTTTTCAAGTTAGTGTTTTTTGTTTTGTTTTGTTTTTTATATATATTTGAGAGAGAGAGTGACAGAGTGTGAGTGGGGGAGGGGCAGGGAGACAGAATCTGAGGCAGGGTTCAGGCTCTGAGCTGTCAGTCCAGAGCCTGATGTGGGACTCAAACTCATGAGCCATGAGATCATGGTCTGAGCTGAAGTTGGATGCTCAACCAACTGGGGCACATGGGTGGCTTTTAAACAGATAATTTATGATTTTTTTTTCTTGTGTGTTGAATTTTGAAAATTCTTTACATATTTTGGCTATTAATCCATTATCAGATATATCTTTTTCACAAATATCTTCTCCCATTCAGTAGGTTGCCTTTTTGTTTTGTTGATGGTTTCCTTCACTGTGCATGCATGATTTTTATTTTGGTGTAGTCCCAATAGTTCATTTTTGCTGTTGTTTCCTTGCCTGAGGAGACATATCCACAATTATGTTGCTAAGGTTGACGTCAAAGAGATTACTACTTATGTTTTCTTTTGGAAGTTTTATGGTTTCTGGTCATACATTTAGGTCTTTATCCATTTGGGTTAATTTTTGTATATGGTGTGAAATAATGGTCCAGTTTTATTCTTCTACATGTAGCGGTCCCCTTTTCCCAGCACCATTTATTGAATGGACTGTCTTCCCCAATATATATTCTTGCCTCCTTTGTTATAGATTAATTGACCACATAAGCATGGGTTTATTTCTGGGCTCTCTATTCTGTTTCCTTGATCTACATGTCTGTTTTTGTGTTAGTACTGTATTGTTTTGATTGCTACAGCTTTGTAGTATGCATTGAAATCTGGGATTGTGATACTTCTAAGTTTGTTCTTTCTCAAGATTGTTTGGCTATTCTGGGTGTTTTGTGGTTCCATACAGATTTTAGGATTCTTCTAATTTTGTGAAAAATACTATTGGTATTTGGATAGGGATTGCATTAAATCTGTAGGTTGCCTTAAGTAGCATGAACATTGTAACTATATTAATTCTACTCCGTGAGCATCATATATCTTTCCATTTTGTCTGTGTCGTCTTCAGTATTTTTCATCAGTGTCTTACAATTTTCAGACTATAGGTCTTTTACCTTGATTAAATTCATTTTTTTTGGTACAGTTGTAAATGGGATTGTTTTCTTAATTTCTGTTTCTGTTATTTAGTTATTAGTGTCTAGAAATGCAACAGATTTCTGTGTATTAATTTTGTGTCCTGCAGCTTTATTGCCTTCAATTATTAGGTCTAACAGTTTTTTTGGTGAGGTCTTTAGGGTTTTCTATGAAAGTATCATGTCATCTGCAAATAATGACAGTTTTGCTTCTTCCTTACTAAATTGAGTACCTTTTATTTCTTTTTCTCTTTGATTGCTGTGGGTAGGACTTCCAGTACTATGTTGAATAAAAATGATGAGTGTAGACATCTTTGTCTTGTTCCAAATCTTAGAGAATGTGAAAAGTTTTCATCATTGAGTATAATGTTAGTTGTGAGTTTTTCATATATGACCTTTATTATGTTGAGGTATGTTCCCTCTAAACCCACTTTTTTGAGTTTTCATCCTGATTGGTTATTGTATTTTATCAAATGCTTTTTCTGCATTGATTGAAATGACATGATTTTTATCCTGATTCTTATTAATGTGGTATGCCACATTGATTGATTTGTGAATATTAAACTATCCTTGCATCCCTAGGATAAATTCCACTTGATCATGGTGAATGACTTTTTTACTATATTGTTCAGAATTCATGCTGCTAATTTTTTTTGTTGAGGATTTTTGCATCTATGTTCATCAGGGATATTGGCCTACAGTTTTCTTTTTTTTGTAGTGTTTTTGGCTGGTTTTTGTATCATGGTAATTATGGCCTCATGAAATGAATTTGGAAGTTTTTCTTCATTTTCTATTTTTCAGAATAGTCTGAAAAGAATAGCTATTAACTCTTCTTTCAATGTTGATGGAGTTCACCTGGGAAATTTGGTGTGCTGGTTTTCTGATTATCGATTCAACATTGTTCTGGTAATCAGTCTCCTCAAATTTTCATTTTTTTTCTAATTTATTTTTGGAAGTTTGTGTATTTCTGGGAATTTATTTGTTCCCGGCTCTTAAATTCTTAACATATAATTTTTTAGGGTATTCTGTTATATCGTTTGTGTTTGTGTGGTATTGATTGTTATTTCTCCTCTTTCATTTCTCATTTTATTTATTCGAGTCCTTTCTCTTTTTTTCTTCATAAGTCTGGCATAATTTTGTTGATCTTTTCAAAGAGCCAGCTCTCTGGTTTCATTGATCTTTTTTATTGTTTTTTAAGTCCCTATTTAATTTATTTTTTCTCTAATCTTGTTTATTTTCTTCAACTAAATTTGGGCTTTTCTTGTAAAATTTCTAGGTCCTGTAGGTATAAAGTTAGATTGTTTACTTGAGATTTTTCTTGTTTCTTGATGTAGATCTACATCACTGTAAACTTCCCACTTAGAATTGCTTTTTCTGTGTCCCAAAGATTTTGGACTGTTTTGTTTCCATTTTTCTTTGTCTCTCTTTTTTTAATTTCCTTTTTGATTTATTTGTTGACACATTGGTTGCTTAGTAGTGTAATGTTTAGCCTCCATGTGTTTGTATTTTTTTCAGTGCTTTTTCTTGTAATTGATTTCTAATTTCTTACTGTTGTGGTTGGAAAAGATACTTGATATAATTTCAGCCTTCTTAAATTTGTTGCATCTTGTTTGGTGGCCTAACATGTGATCTTTCCTTGAGAATCTTCCAGGTGCATTTGTAAAGAATGTGTATTCTACTGTTTTGGGGTGAAATGTTCTGTGTATATCTGTTATGTGTATTTGGTCTCATGTGTCATTCACAGCCAGTTTCCTTGTTGATTTTCTGTTTGGGTCATCTCTGCATGGATGTAAGTGGGTATTAAAGTCCCTTACTATTATTGTATTACTGTCAATTTCTCCCCTTATGTATGTTAATGTTTGCTTTATGTATTTAGGTGCTAGATATTTACGATTGTTATATCCTTTTGTTAGATTGATCATTATATAATTTCCTTCTTTGTCTCTTGCTACAGTCTTTGTTTTAGTGTCTATTTTATCTGTTATAAGTATTGTTACTCTGGCTTTTTTTTTTGCTTTCATTTGCATAGAATATCTTTTTCATCTCTTCACTTTCATTCTCTATGTGTGTTTAGGTCTGAGGTGAGTCTCTTGTAGGCAGCATATAGATAAGTCTTGTTTTATTTTTTTATCCGTTCAGTCACCCTGTATCTTTTGATTGCACAATACAGTCCATTTAAAATTGTTTTCTGATTGTTTTATAGTTCTTCTCTGTTCCTTTTTTGTTCACTTACTCTTTTCCCTTGTGGTTTGATGGCATCATTTAATGTTATGTTTGGATCCGTTTCTCTTCATTTTTTGTGTATCTGTTATAGGTTTTCTATTTGTCATTACCATGGGGTTTATATATAACATCCTATGTGTATAGCAGTCTATATTAAGTTAATGATTGCTTAGGTTTTTACACATTCTAAAAGCACTAAGTTTTTTACCCCTCCCTCCACATTTTATGTATGTGATGTATATGATGCTTATGTATATGATGTTTTATGTATATAAATTTACATATGTATGATTTTACACCTTTTTATTGAGTGTATGCCTTGAGTAGTGTCTGTAGATATCATTGATTTTACTACTTTTGTGTTTTAATCTGCATACTGACTATAAGTGATTAATCTCCTTACTACCTTTACTATATTTATATTTACCCAAATTTTTTTCTTTTCATAATTTTCTTATTTCTAGTTACGGCCTTTTCTTTCCACTTAAAGAATTTCTTTTAACATTTCTTGAAGCAAAGCTGGTTTAGTGGTGATGAAGTCCTTTAATTTTTGTTTGGGAAACTCTTTATCTTCTTCAATTTTGGTTGATACTTTTGTTGATAGAATATTCTTTACTGTAGATGTTTTTCCTTGCAGCACTTTGAATATTATATTATGCCACTGCTTTCTGAGCTGCAGTTTCTGCTGAAAAATCAGCTGGTTGCTTTTAGCAGTGTCCCTTGTATGTAACTGTTTCTTTTTCTCTTGCTGCTTTTGACATTCTCTCTTTATTGTCAATTTATGCTATCTTAATTATGGTGTCTTGGTGTAGACCTCTTTGGGTTCATCTTGCTTGGGGCTCTCTGTGATTCATGTACCTGAATGTCCCTTTCCTTTCTAGGGAAGTTTTGAGCTATTATTTCTTCAAATAAGTTTTCTGTCCCCTTCTCTCTCTTCTCCTTCTGGGATCCCTGTAATGTGAGTGTTATTATGTTTGATGATGTCATGGAGGTCCCCTAAGCTGCTCTCATTTTTCATTATTGCTTTCCTTTTTTGCTATTCATCTTAGTTGCTTTCCATGACCCTGTCTTCCAGATCACTGGTGTTCTTCTCTCTCCTCTGATCTGCAATTGATTTCCTCTAGTGTGGTTTTCATTTTACTTATTGTATTCTTCAGTGCTGACAGGTTCTTTTTGTCTTTTTTCTTCTTGGTGAAGTTTTCACTGACTTCACTTCTTTCTCAACTTCAGTAAGCATCTTCACGATCATTACTTTGAACGCTTTATTTGGTGGATTCCTTTCTTCCATTTTGTTTAGTTATTTCTCTGATGTTCTGTCTCATTCTTTTGTTAATAATATATTCATATTCCTTTGTCTCCTCATTTTGTGTAACTCTCTGTGTCTGTTTCTGTGTATTAGGTAGGTCAGCTATGTCTCCGGGTCTTGAGAGTAGTGGCCTTCTGTCAGAGGTCCTGTGTTGCCCACTAGCACAATCCTCTTGGTCACCAGAATCAGGTGCTTTAGGAGTATCCACTGTGTGGGCTGCATGTGCCCTACTGTTGTAGCTGCAATTACTGAGGGCACATTGGTGGCTGGGGTTGGCCTTCAGCCCAGCAGGCTGCAGTGACCTGCTTTGCCTACTGCTGGTACACTAGGTGGTTTTCTCTCTTCACTGTTGACAGTCCGGGCTGCAGCCGTTATGGGTTGACTGTTGGGTAGGGCCAGCACTCCGTGTAACTGTCTGCATTTAGCCTCTGCAGCAGTTACTGGCATGCTGAAAGGCAGCCCTTGCCCCTTGCACAGCCAGCTAAAAGGCCAAGCTGCAGGAACTGTGGTTGTGCTGGTGTGTGGGGTTGTCTCCCTTATTTCCCAGGGCAAGAGTCACTTTGGAGGGGCACCATCACTAACCAGGGCTGCCTGCCGGGTATAGTGGGGCAGGAGCCACTTTAGCAGAGTGCTTGCAGAGGCAAGCAGTTTGGGTGGGGCAGGCATGCAGGGAAAAGCCAGGTGGGGAATTTGGTGCTGACATGGTAGATGGAGAGTGTGAGATCTGCCTCCTGCACACGTTTAGCTATCTAGGCTGGGGGAGAAAAATGGCACCTGCTAGCACTTTTTTTCTTTGAAAAATCTCCTGCAGATACCTGCCCCTCCAGCGCAAGTCCTAAAATTAGTTAATAAACCTTTCATGTATACTTTAGGTGCTTTTCAAACTGCTGCTTTTGTGCTGGCTTTTAAGGGCATGGAGACCTGGTTTCCTGTTACCCTTCATCTGTCCTGGAATTAAGCCCTGTTGATTTTTAATACTCCCCGAGTTAAGCCTCACTTGTTTTCAAAGCCAGATATTATGGGAACTCGTCTTCCCAGTGCAGGTCCCTAGGGCTGGGGGTGCCCAGTGTGGGGTCTTGATCACCTTGCTGTTTGTACCTGGCATGTCTCTCTTGTTTGTGGTTAATTGCACTGGGGGTTTAGTTCCCCAGTGCATGTCCACCCCTCCTACTCTGTCAAAATGATTTTCTCTCTACAACTAGCTGTGGAATATCTGCTCTGCCAGTTTTCAGTTCATTTTCAGAGTCATTTGCAACAGATGTGGTTGTTGCCTCAGTGTATCTATAGGATGAGGTGAGCTCAGGGTCTTTCTTCTCTGCCATTTTCCCAAACTGTGGAATTTTAAAATATTTGAGTAGAATTTCTATAAAAAAATTTTAAAATTTTTGAATGTCTTAATATGTTTAAGTAATTTTAAATGTTTTTAAAATAATTAAACTGAAGAATAGATTAGTGTGCTTGAAGAGCATACTGAGGAAATTGAAGAAATTTACAGAATGAAACTATATATATAGTTTCATATATATATGAACTATATATATAGTTTTCATTTCTTTATCATATTTATGTATATATATATGATTGAGATAACTGGACGATCATATCTCTTGAAGATTCAGAATTCATTTATCAATTACAAATGGAAAGGTCAGAAAGAATGCAGGAGAGGTAAAATTGAAATGACAATTTATGAGTCATTTCTAGACTTGATGGAGAATATAATCCTCAATTTTCAAGACAATAATGAATTTCCAGCAAGATAAATATATGCTTAATGTATACTTAGTGTATTAGTTATCTTTTGCTGTGTGATTGGCTATTCCAATTGATCTCAAAACTTAGTGGGTTGAGATAACATTTATTTTCACAGTTTATGTGTGGGTCTAGGACTGTTGGGCTGGTTTTGGCTTAAGGTCTTTCAGAAGGTTGCAGCCAGAATGTCAGTCAAAGCCACAGACATCTGAAGGCTTATGTGGGGCTGGATCCACTTCCAAGATGGCTTATTCACATGGCTGTCTAGTTCTGCTCCACAAGACCTCTCCCAAGAACACCTGTGAATTCTCATGACATGAAGAGTGACTTATCCCAGGACACATCATCCAATAGAAAGAAGAGAGCTGGGAGCTATATACTTTTATCATCTAACCTCAGAAGTCACATAGTGTCAGTTCTACCACATTATTATTTTTGGTGTTAATAAAATAGTCCAAGCAGATAATATACACACTGCAAGTCATGTAGAACATAAAAGGAGTAATATATTTAATTTTTGCAAGAGAGGGCAGCATAAAAAACGTTTATGTAGATACTATAAATAGAAAACAAAGATGGAAGAAACAAATATTCATATCTAATTATCACAACCAATAAAAAGTTGCAGATTACAAAAGGTCATTAATGCATAATCTTTATATATAACTGTCACAGCTAAAATCAAGGAACAGAAAGGTAAGATATAAAATGATTATAAAGATAGACTGTACATTAAATTGTAGAACCTGGATAATTGATAGTCATATCAGGAAGAAATCAGCTTTAATACAAAATTATTTTTTTGCCAAACGATGATTTCTATGTTATGATGAAAAGTTCAATCCATCAGGCAGATATGAAATCCTAAACTTATATTACCTATTTAAGTAATATCAAGTAAAAAGGCAAGACAGTTCTCAAAATTAACTAGAACATAGATAGTGGGAGATTTTATCACCTTCTAGTAATCAGTAAAAAAAAAAAAAAAGAAAACAAATCAGTAAAGTTAGAGAATATTTGAACAAGAAAATGAAGCTCAACCTTAAACATATGTAGACTTCATTATCAAACAATTACTATATATATATATATACACACACACACACACACACACACACACACATATATATATATTTAATTTTTTAAATGTTTATTTTTGAGAAACAGAGAGAGACAGACAGACTGGGAGTGGGGGAGGGGCAGAGAGCGAGGGAGACACAGAATCTGAAGCAGGCTGCAGGCTCTGAGCCGTCAGCACAGAGCCCAATGCGGGGCTTGAACTCATGAACCTGAGATCGTGACCTGAGTTGAAGTCAGATGACTGAGCCATCCAGGCATGCCACAAGATATATATTTTGATGAGCTACCTTTTGGAAAGTGCAAAAATTGCCCAAGTACCATTTCATATAGGAATTCCCAACAAATACCAACAAAGTGATAAGTATTTATTCTCTGCACCTAATTCAGCTCCATATGAAATTAGTAATAAAGTTAATAGAAAATTAGCAAAGAAAAACCTGCATATATGGATATTTAAAGATCATTCTACCTTGAAGATATTAAGATATATTTTATTTTATTTTTTTTATATAAAATTTATTGACAAATTGGTTTCCATACAACACCCAGTGCTCATCCCAAAAGGTGCCCTCCTCAATACCCATCACCCACCCTCTCCTCCCTCCCACCCCCCATCAACCCTCAGTTTGTTCTCAGTTTTTAACAGTCTCTTATGCTTTGGCTCTCTCCCACTCTAACCTGTTTTGTTTTTTTTTTCCTTCCCCTCCCCCATGGGTTCCTGTTAAGTTTCTCAGGATCCACATAAGAGTGAAACCATATGGTATCTGTCTTTCTCTGTATGGCTTATTTCACTTAGCATCACACTCTCCAGTTCCCTCCACGTTGCTACAAAAGGCCATATTTCATTTTTTCTCATTGCCAAGTAATATTCCATTGTGTATATAAACCACAATTTCTTTATCCATTCATCAGTTGATGGACATTTAGGCTCTTTCCATAATTTGGCTATTGTTGAGAGTGCTGCTATGAACATTGGGGTACAAGTGGCCCTATGCATCAGTACTCCTGTATCCCTTGGATAAATTCCTAGCAGTGCTATTGCTGGGTCATAGGGTAGGTCTATTTTTAATTTTCTGAGGAACCTCCACACTGCTTTCCAGAGCGGCTGCACCAATTTGCATTCCCACCAACAGTGCAAGAGGGTTCCCGTTTCTCCACATCCTCTCCAGCCAGTCAGAGTGGCCAAATAAGATATATTTTAAAGTTCTGTCATTTCGTGCATTCCTGTTTTGGAGTAAAGAACAAATGAAACACAACAGAAAGCCCAGAAATAGACCGTACATATATGAAAACTTGAAATATGACAAATAGGACATTTTAAATCACTAAGGAAAGAAAAGCCTTTTGAACATGGTGTTGAGCCAGCTGTTTATCTAGATGACAAAAAAACAAAGAAACAGCCAGAAAAGATTCTTGCATTATCATAAACAAAAATCATTTCCAAATGAATTAAAGGCATAAATCTGAAAGAAAAGGTTATACTTTTAGTGAAAAACAAGAAATTATCTTCATGGCCATATGGTAGATAGGGAATTCTTACACAAGAAGAACAAAGAAAAAAATTAATGCAAGTTATTAAATATTACTGTATTAGCATTTAAAATATCAGTATAAAAAATGTTACCATGAACAAAGGAAAGAAAGATCTTGAGTGAGAAAAGAAATTTTCAACTTCTGTAAACAAAAATGCATTATTTTTACAATGACAAATTAATGACTCCTGCAAATCACAAAGAAAAGACAACTACAAAAATACAGAATAACAAAACAGATATTATGTATGAAAGGAAATTCAAATGAAAACAAACACACATAGACACATTTCAGTATTATAATACTCAGAACAATGCAAATTAAATAGCAAAGTAATACCCTTTTTGCTCCATAAGACTCAGAAGTTCCACACATATACATCAGGAAACATGTATAAGAATGTTCTTTTCAATGTTATCATCAATCTGTTGATGATAATAAAACATTGACAGAAATCAGTGGACAAAGAAACTGTTTTTTATGAATGATGATTGACTTAGAAGACTGGATCAATCAGTTTGGAACAGTAGTGCATAAAATATACATATCTAAAGTTCCAAAAGTCGCTAGACAGTAAAATTTGTTATGTTGTGAGATGTACATATGAGTAGCTCTATGTTTATAGACTGTTAATATTTATATAAATTTATTTGACAAATCTGTATTTATATTTTGATACATTCATTATTTATGTTGGCTGCTTAAATTGCAAGATTGCAACTTGATATCCTCCCCGAAGTCTTTTTGCTCTTTATTAAAATTGCACCGTTTTAAATTATTTTATTTTAGTTTTTATTTTTTTTAGAATTGTACCATTTTTAACATTTTTGTGAAATTTATCATTTTATATGTTGAATTATAGTTTTAATATGCCTTATATTTCTAACAGTCGTGTTCTATAGATGAATTAAAAGGTTTGCCATCAGATTTTCCTTTATTCTCCAGAGCACCCTAGACAAAGTAGGTACTTAAAAAAAAATGTTTGTTGAATACAGTACTTACTATGTCCTTGGATTATTTGCAAGTGAAAGCCTTTTTTTTAGTGATATAATGAATGCTATTTTCTATTGAAGATGATTAAGAAAACATAATCAAATGTCCCACCAATAATTCAAGTACCATGAAGATAGTAAGAATGATAGAGGCTCAATTTCCAATGGAAGCAGAGCCATAAAAGGCTTTCTTGCCTTTTTCCTAATCATTTTACTTACCAGATAGGATTTCTATAGGACTTGGAACACTTCTCTGCATTTTCTGTCATTAAAAACATTTCATAGGATTTTCTCTGAAATTTAGCCTTCAAGAGTTATCACTAGGGAGATTGTGATAATCATCTTTGCCTTGCTAATATGCCCTAATCTTTTTCTCAACCAACTGCACATTTTATTTATGGTTCATAAAATTTCCATTTGAGAATTTTTTAATGATTTAAAATAGCTTTATGTAACAGAGTTCTGAGGGAATGGTATAATATTAAAGTATTCTGGAGATTCTAAAGTGGTAAAAAGTTCGTAAATCTATTATTCAGCTCTCTTTATTCTCCTTCCGATAGCACTAAGAAAAGTGGATTATTTTTATAAATTTGGTCTTAAGTTGGTTTCATAAACCAATTATAAAATTATTGTACTTACTAGACAATGCAGTTAGAAGACTTCAGAAAAAAAAATTCTGGAAAATACCAGAAGATAAAATAATGCTGTTTTTATTTTAAGGGTATAAACTTGGTAACATGGAGTAGAGATATTTTGGGCTGTGTTCACAACTTAGATATCCCACTTTTTTTGGAACTCATCCTGCCTTGATTCCCTTCTGGGAACCAAAGAGATGGACCGATGGCAATTGTGTTTTCTCTTTGTGACACTGACCCATGCATGCCTTGTTGGCCTGAGGTATGAACAGCTGACTCAGGCAGGGTCAGTCATATCTATTCTCTGGGAATTTGGAATTAGGTCGAAGAGATACTGTCAGGTTCTCCATGTGTTTACAGACTAGAAATTAGAGAATAGATGTATGGTAGCTTTGTTGCTTAATGGATTCTTCCAGTGAGTCTCAGAATCCTAATCTCAGAAAATAAGAATAAAGATTTAAAGGAAAGTGAAATTGAAATGTGAGGTGAGTGTACAGTAAATTCATTAATCTGTACATTTGCTTAGTGTGACTTTCTACAAATGTTATATTTAACAATAAAAATTTATAAGGTAGTAGATAAAAGCATATTTTGTCAGTTAAAAAATTTAGAGGAAATAAACATACTCTTAGCAAAACACAACTAATCTGTAGTAAAATAAAAATAAATATAATTTCTGGATATATCTAGTAAAAATATTGTGTCAGAAATAAAATCATTTCCCACAGGTAAAGCCTCAGTTCAGTAATTCAATTAGTCATTGAAGGAAGAGGTATACTCTTTTTCAAAATTTTCCAGAGAGAATACTGTCTAGCATTATTTTGTTGGATGAGCACTGGGTGTCATATGTAAGTGATGAACCACTGGGTTCTACTCCTGAAACCAATACTACCCTGTATGTTAACTAACTTAAATTTAAACAAATTAATTAACAAAAAATAATAAAATAAAATGTAGCAACAACAATAACAAAAATGAATATTGTCCAGCATTTTATATGGTCTGCCTGACCTTGATAGAAACATATAACCTGCCAAGACAGAATCATGATGAAATAGAAAATCTAAACAGGACAGTTGCCACTAAGGAGACTGTATCAGCAGTTTAAAATCTCCCAACAAACAGAAGTCTAGGACCAGATGGCTTCACTGATGAATTCTGCCATTCAAAGAAGAATCAATCAAACTCTTCCAGAAAACAGAACAAGTTGGAACGCTTCCAGACTCATTTTATGAGCATTACCGTGATACCAAAACCAGACAAGGATGCCACAAACAGAGGAAAATTCCAGGCCAAGACACTGGATGAACATATATGTAAAAATTCTCAGTGAAATGTTAGCAAACTCTGAATTCAACAATACACACACAAAAGGATCATGCGCTGTGATTAAGTGGGATTTATTTGAGGGATGGGAAGATGGTTCAGCATTTGCAAATCAGTCAGGTTGTACACCACATTAACAAAATGAAGCATAAAAATCATGTCATCTTAATAGATGCAAAAAATCATTTGACAAAATTCAACATCCATTTATGATAAAAACTTTGAATGAAGTGGGTATAACGTATCTCAACATAATGAAGGGCATATATGACAAACCTACAATGAACAACATTCAAAAGGATGAAAAGCTGATATCTTTTCCTCAAAGATCAGAAACAGGACAAGGATACCCATTCTCCCTACTTTAATTCAACATAGTATTGGGAGTCCTAGTCAAAGTAATCAGGCAAGAAAAAGAAAGAAAGTGATATAAATAAGAAAGGAAGAAGTAAAACTGTCACTATTTGCCCATGACATATTTTATAAAGAAAACGTAAAGACTCAGTCAAGAAACTGTTAGAACTAATAGACAAATTCGGTAAAGTTGTAGGATACAAAATGAACATGCAAAAATCTGTTGCATTTCTATACACTAATAATCAGTTATCAGAGAAATTAAGAAAATAATTGCATCAAACACAGTGAAATACATCGGAATAAATTTAACCCAGAAGGGGAAAGGACACTGTATAGAAAACTATAAAACATCAGTGAAAGAAATTGAAGAAGACACAAACAAATGGAAAGCTATCCCATGCTTAATTTATGGATTGGAAGAATTGATATTATTAAAATGTCCATACTACCCAAAGCGATATACAAATTCAGTGTAATCCCTATTAAAATTCCAATGGAATTTTTCACAGAAAAAGAAGAAAAAATCCTAAAATTTGTTTGGAACCATAAAAGACCCTGAATAGCCAAAGTAATCTTGACAAAGAACAGAGCTAGAGACATCACACTCATTGATTTCAAACTATATTTGAATCCTATATTACAATACAATACAATACAATTCAATCCTATATTACAAAGCTATAGGAATTAAAACACTATGGTATTGGCATAAAAATGGACACAGAGATCAATTGAAGAGAATAGAGAGCCCATAAATAAACCCACACATACCTAATCAATCAGTTTACATCAACAGAGCCAAGGATTTATAACAATAGAGCCAACAAAGGGAAAGCACAGTCTCCTCAATAAAAAGTGTTTGGAAAATTGAACAGCCACATGCAAAAGAATGAAACTGGACCACTGTCTTACACATGCACAAAAATTAACTCAGAGTGAATTAAAGATTTGAGTAGAAGACCTGAAACTACAAAAATCCTAGAAGAAAACATAGGTGGCAAGCTCCTTGTCATGGGTCTTGGCAATGATTTTTTGAATCTGGTATCAAAAGCAAAGACACCAAAAGCAAAATTAAACCTGTGGGACTACATCAAAACAAAAAGGCTTTTGTGCAGTAAAAGAAACCATCAACAAATGAAAAGGAATCTGCAGAATGGGAGAAAATATTTGCAAGTCATGTGTCTGATAAGGTGCTAATATTTAAACATAAAGAACTCTCAGTTCAATAGTAAAATAACAATCTGATTAAAAAATGGGCAAAAGATTTGAATAGACATTTTTCCAAAGAAAACATAAAGATAGCAAACAAGTACTTGAAAATATGCTCTATATCACTAATTGGAAATGCAAATCAAAACCAAAATGATATCACCTCACACCTGTTAGAATGGCTGCTTCCAAAAAAACTGACAATAATAAGTGTTGGTGATGATGTGGAGAAAATGGAAGCCTGGTGTGCTTTTGGTAGGAATGTAAATTAGTGCAGCCATTATGGGAAACAGTATGGAAGTTTCTCAAAAATTAAAAATAGAACTGCCGTATGACTCAGCAACTCCACTTCTGGGTATTTATCTAAAGAAAATGAAAATTTTTGTATTTGGTAAGATATACACAACTCTTTGTTCATTGTAGCATTATTTACAATAGTCACAGGTCCCCTCCTCTTACAGCATGGCAGATTACTCATTTAAGATTAGCAGGAAAGTGCTCATTGCTGTGTTTTGTCTCCTTTAACTAAGGAGTTCAGGCCAAGTCCACATTATCTGTGTTTGTATTAATTTAAAACCAACTGATTAAGGGCCTTAATTACATCTGCAGATATCACATCTGTAAATATTTTGCTAAATAACAGTAATGGGAGTGATATACCCTTATGTTCATAGTCCAGTCTGTATTCAAAGGGACAGGATTATGCAGTATGTATATAATCTTGGAGATCTTAAAATTCCGTTTACCGTAGTCATTACTGTGTGAACTCATGAAATGGAGGAGTCACATACCGTATCTCCTGTATTCCCATCATGCAGTACAGTGTTC
Organism: Felis catus; assembly: GCF_018350175.1. Lineage (NCBI taxonomy): Eukaryota > Metazoa > Chordata > Mammalia > Carnivora > Felidae > Felis > Felis catus. The sequence goes on from NC_058373.1 coordinate 127,050,965, forward strand.
GGTATTTGTTGAACAAAGGAAAAAAAATGATTGAATGAGTTAATATTATTATTATGTAACTTGGCAATGCTGAATATACAAGGAGCAAGGACCTAAGTTATGTGCTGCCAACATACATTGACACGACTAATTTTTCAGAGATTTTGGACTTAGAAGTACTGGTAAAAGCAATCATTTTGAGTTCTTTCTTGCCTTCTTGTTGATTTTGAGCAGCTTTTTAGGGTCTTGTTTTTCTCCATAAATCAAAACTAGTCAGAATTTTATGGCTTCTCTAAATAAAGATGTACTAAAATTAGGGTCATCTTTCAAGCCCATCCTGAAACTATTATTGCTATCAGAAAACCCATATCAATCTGGATTCAAAATCCTTGTGACTGGGTAGGGTTCCAGGATGCTCCAACATGTTGGCTGGTGTCTAACTGTTTTCCCACCAGAGTATGAGGATTAATACATCAATGGATTTTGATAGGTTAGCCTGCAGAAATGAATATTTATCTGACCTATTTCCCAAGAAATGTCCAAATGGAACACTACTGAATACAACTTTGTTGGTAATTCAATACAGGGAAGGACCAGCCGGACCAAAAGTATGATTTTGAACTTCTAGTACATCCTGTATCAGGTATACAGGGCAGTGACTGGAATCAAACTTGTCTGTTTTAATTGTTTCTTAAATTCAAAAGAGCTGTTTAAAGATTTTCATTTCAAAACAGCATAGCATTTACACATAAGGAGAACAGAATATTTTAACTTCCCAGTTGTTAGCAGCTTCAGGAGAGGTCAGGAAAATGCTAACTCCCCTTTCAGTTTGCCCCCATTCTCCCTAAGATACTTCTTTTGATCTGATTCAAAGTTCAGGGTCACTATTATTATTTTATATTTTGAGGAACATTCTAAATCTTAATACTAGTGACATAAACCAAACTAATTTGGAACAATGTTAAAATAACAATAGCCCTGTAACACAAATAAAAGAAAGGGCAATAGTGCAGGAAAGTGTTTTTATTCATGCTTTTGCATAATTTTTCTGCATAATTGGCAATTAACCTTCCTTATCCTTCAGAGCTTTACCTTCAAACTGATTTCCTTTCCGAAGGGGGGTTACTTTTTTTTTTTTTTTGTAGCATCTCCATTTTGGCCTTCTTAAACTTTGCCTACTGAGAATAATTAGCATTTCCACTGAAGAATATGCATTAGGAGTTCATTCGTACTAATTTGCATCTAGAAGAAACCACTTGAGTAAAAATTAATTTACTAGAAGGATATAGGTTGTACCATGAGTTTTGCTTTAGACTCTTTACCAGAAAGATTTTAAAGAGGGACATCTATAAGGCTGCCTACAGTACATTTTAAAATTGTGGATATTTAGAGATCTAGGCTCCTCATCTTATCTACCTTTACTTATTTGAAAATTTTGCTTCCACTAAACTCAACACTACATGACAAATGAGTACATCAAAGTTTCTTAAAAATCTTGTAAAATTACTTTATTTCTTAGGTCTTTCCTTGGAACCTTAATAAATCTGGTTTAGAATAGATTTTTAAATAAGCTTGGAAGCTTGAAGGAGTAATCTTCAGTTATCTCAAAATGCATATATGGGGTTAATCCCATTTCCAAGTGATTCTCAAAATGATTACTTAATCTGTATTTTCAAACTGCTTTGGCAAACTGAGAAATATAAGTTTGAGGCATATTGGTAACTCAGGGACCTCTTATGAGTAATATAGCTTGTTGTGCTAGGTCTTTTTCTTTTTCTTTTTCTTTTTTTTTCTTTTCTTGAATTTCTCATAACTAAAGCAATACTAACTGCGCATTGAATTGCTTTATTATTATTTTTTATACAATGATGACGCATAGTCTTCACATCATACCAGTGAAATAAATTCTCCAGACGGGGCCAGCTATTAGTATTTTTTTTAGTTTTCCAGAGGCTTCTAATGCGAAGGCAGGGTTGGTAATCATTGGGGGTTGGGGGAAGCATGATTATAAGATATCTGTAACATTTCATAAATATATCAACTCAGTGAATCCAGGAAGATACTAGGAGAAAAAGACAAGGAATCTTTTTGCAGCCATAATCATGAGGCAAGTCAAGAACAGAGTTGGGGCTCAGATGCCTGAGTTGGGAGAACCCTTTCTGTCTTATCCAAATACGACTCATAAATAAACCTCAATATAAAACTACAACAATCCATAAAAACTACATGAAGATCAATATATCCAGCTCTGTGGTCTTCAAACTGGAACACACATACGTCTGAGAGTACATGGAGACTTTCTAAGCAGACAGTCTTTAGAAAATAATTTCCCAAATCCTCAGCTTCCACGTGTACCCTTCCTTAAAATGTGCCTTCTGGAGAATGGCATTGGCACTCTGCTGCTTCTCCTTTCTCACCTCTTCTCTCCTTTTTCAAAAGACAGTCAACCTCTCACACATACAGAATCTTGCTTTCATAGTGCATTGGCCTGGTGTGTAAAATCCTGAGTGTCAAAAAAATAAAAGTGCTATGCAATGATCATGAGTGAGTCTGTCTGTAAAGAAGGCTAGGAGAAATTTTTTTAAGAAATAGTGAATGGTTTTATACAAGAAACACACTCATGGAAAGATCATGTCTAATTCTTTCCTGTCTGTCTATCTATCTATCTATCTATCTATCTATCTATCTATCTATCTATCTATCTATCGTGTCTGTCCCTTAGATTTATATCTTAGAAGTGAGGATAATTGTCATATATAATTGTCATATATATTTGACCCTATTCTGAACTCAGGTTTGGCTGCTTGCCGCTCGAAATTAGATAACTGGAGAGACAAGTGATGGTGGGAAAGAAAAGATTGCTTTCTTCAGAAAGCTGGCAACCTTGGAAGATGATGGACTAATGCCTCAGAGACCATATTCTCTTCTGCCTGGGTGAAGCTGGAGGGCTTGAAAGGGGAAAGCCTGGGAAAAGGGAGGGGGGTGTGTGCAGGAGAAGCAGGTGCCCAAGCAGTTAATTGTAAGTCAACATGAGCCTGAACAGACTTGCTGGCATCATCAGCAGCTGTTTTCGAATGTGGTCAGACCTTATCTTTTGGCAAAGTTTGGTCCTTCACTCCCCAAGGCCAGTGTTTTTTGCAGATCTCAAGGAAAAGTAGGTTAGTTTGCTACAGATTAATGGGCTTAGTTCAGCAAGTAAGGAGTACATTAGTTGGAAGCAAGTTAACCCTTAAGACTGGTTGAGGGCTCAGGCTCTGCACTGGTGACGAGGAGCCTGCTTGGGATTCTCTCCCTCTCTTTCTTTCTATCTCCCTCTGTCCCTTTCCCACTTTCTCTCTCTCTCTCTCTCTCTCTCTCAAAAATAAATAAGTAAACATTTAAAAAGGACTGATCGAGTGCTGTTACATTAATTTACTTGAATTGGGAAAAGAAACCTCATAGATTATATTTTCTACAGAAGTCTGATCTGACTGATGGCTTGACAATGAGGTCTGACTTATTGTCAGAATTATATGTGTCTTATATGTATTTTTATATGTCCTGTATGTTATATAACTATTGGCAGCAGACATTCTCCATAACTGAATTAAAGAAATCAGCTCCTTCAAGTGTTCAAGATATATTTAAATTATATATACATATGCAATTCATGAGAAATTGCATATTTTATTAATAATATTAATCTTATGAGAATTGTTAAAATACCAATCTAAATATGTACTAAGGAATACATAGTTTTAAAAAAAATGTTTGAAGATCCCTGGTATAGCTCATGCTACCTTAGGGGACTGATTGAGATGGGATTTTGAGGTGTTAATAAAATGTACAAATAAATCTAAATGAGGTGGACTTTTGTTAAAAGACCAAGAAGATTTTTTGAGCTTTGCGCTGGCTGGAGAACGTCTAGGGTATTGCTGACCTACATGGACAGGGGCAGTAAAAATTAATGACATGCTTATCAGTCAACATAGTCTCTCTCTCCTAAAGTTGGTTCCATCTGCAGGAAGAAAACATCAGAATTCATTTGCCTGAATTAGGAATTCCTGAATTTAGGATTAGGCTTATGTGATATTGATTCAGGATTCCTTGGTCTTTTTCTGCCTTCATGTTTGGTAAGCCAACCCACTGGGGCTCTGGTCACTTGGAGAAGCTGTCAGAGCCCATCATGGAGGGTGAGTGACCTTCACTACCTGTGGCATCATCTCAAAAACTACAGTTTGACAGCGGATGTTTCTGTATGTCTTAGTGTGTGCCAGAGGAATCCGCCCATGTATTAAACCCATCGGCAGCTCCTCCCGTTCTCATTTCATCCATGCCACTTAATGGAACTATTCAATATAGATTTCTCAAAGTACAGCTCACTTTGCCTGTGAACTCCCACATGCGTTCTCCTTTTGTTAGCTTACATAGTTCTTTAACTTTCTCAGCTGGTGGTTGTATCCAGTAGGCTTAAATAAGTTAATACATGACCTAGGTCTCTCTTCCCCCTTCTAATGCAAAACCCCAGCCTCTTGAAAGTCCTGTCTTTCTTATCCAAGAATTTCTGTGGGTCTTCAGGTTGTCTCTCAGTTGTACTTAGAACCTCAGGCCCCTAAATTCTAAGTGTCATTTGGACTCAGGGGCACTATTGCGATTTCTGCTAGATATCCACCTAGTTGCTGCACGTGGCTGCCATCTCTGCTCTGGAAATTGCAACCCAGCAAATGTTGAGCAGCAATGTTGCCCTGTTCAAGCAGACAACACGTTGGCTTCCACTGGGTTCTCTGCCCTTGCTGGGATCTGCTACCTCTTACTTGACATTTTTACACTGAAGATCTTAAGTGCCAGTGCTGAGAGTTTGCTCAGAAGCTGGCGTAACTTTCTCTCTCCCCTTTATGTTAACACTATTAAAACTGTTTCCAGCTACTTGCATAATTTTAGAGTACTTTGCTTTTATTTACCCTCTTCCCCTTTCAGTTGGTTGTGGGACTGGGGTCAGATACACATTGAAGCAATAAATATTGAGTTTTATTCGGAATTATCCCTGCTTTCCAGTAGATCCTAAGAGTTATTTCTCCATTCTAACTTCCTTAGTCCTATTTGGAAATAAGCTTGGCTGCTGGAACACGGATAGGCACATACTTCTGAATCTCAGTGATGGACACAAATTGGGTGTAAATTAGAAGCTTCATGACATTCATAAAAAATCTAGAATAGTTGATGGCATATAGTACAGGCTCAAGAAAATTGGATTTCTTTCCTTCATCACTTCACTTTTCTACTTCAAATTCAAAAACATTTTAGAAAAAAAAACTTTCAAAATGAAGCATATATATATATATATATATATATATATATATATATATATAACAGCATTATTCCTAACAGCACACATACACAAAGTAAATGTGCAACCACCACTGAATGGTTAATTTGGGCAGATATAATTTTATCCTTTCAAATGATGTCTCACTTTTTTTAATGATAGGAAAATACATAGGCTATGATTCAGAGTAATAAAGCAGGATATTGAATTATAAATGTGTTATGATGTCAAATACATGTGTGAAGAAAAACCTGGATGGAAACAAGTTTCAATTATTAACATGGTTTTCACTAGGTAGTGAGATTTTGTCTGATTTCTCTTCTCTTCTTTGTACTTGAAAATATTTTCCAAAAATTCCAGAAGGTCGATATATTATTATTAAATTGAAGAGTGAATAATATGATTAAAGAGACATCCTAAAAGCAGTCTATTTGCTGGTGCTCTCCAGAAGGAGGAATTTTCCTGATGATAAGTTCTTAGGAAGTCATTCACTGAAATATTCACCTTTCTGCCAGCTCCTTCCTGCTGTCTGCTCCTCAGCTATCTTTAGGACAAGCACAGAAGACTAAAAGTCCTCATTCCCTTAGTCCATGCCTAATTTGAGAGAAGAAGGAGCTTCTTTTCAGGCACCTTGAAACCATTGCTTCAGCTAATAAGCTGTTTTTCTATAGGATTTGATATCTTTTCTTTCATGATTAGAGGTTTTCTTGATTTCTAGATATCTCATTATTATTTCTAAATGAATTTCCTTTACTGGGGTACACAATATTTTGCAATCAGCTTGCCTAATTTAACCTTTTCTTTTCTATAATAATCCTAATACAAGGACATTCGAACTATCCATTAATTATACCCACTGTGGAGGAGGCTTCTTCTCATTTTGAAATCCAGCTCCAGAATCTAATAAATTCTGTCTCTTCCTCAATAAGTAATTGACAACTATAGTTGGGGAGTTACATGTTTCACTTATCTTGGTCAAGTAGCAAAATTAAACTTGGCTGCCAAATATGATCAATGCAAACCTGCCTGTCCAAGGTATAATCAAAGACCCATTGACAGGCTACATGGTTCTCTAAGCCCAGCCTCACTTCCCAAATGTATGTAGGCAAGTCTCTGCCTCTTTCTTATCTTTTAGCTTTCATTTTGGAAATCCATCTGTTTGTAATTTTTAAATCATAATGAATTTTGTCTCTGAAGCTTTCAGTATCTGAGACTTAGAAATGAACTAATTTCCTACTAAGAAAACCATACTGCATAATAAGGGATTTAGGTTATTGTAGCCAGTCTCCCAAAATGTTTTAACAAATTCATTAACTAAAATTACAAATGGCATGTATTTATAAACAATGTCCCATAGGCAAGAATTCCGAATTAATTATCAGAGTGGTAAAAAATGTTATCCTGTAGGCTAGCTGGGTCCACAAACTACAATGTCTCAATCAAATGATAACATGCATTTTTGTTGCATTTTATAGATTATTGGTAGAGCAGGGAATGTAGAAAGAGCCAATGTGGGTTTCTCTGGGGTTTTGAATCTCAGTGTACTTTCCTGCATTAGAGATTTGCATGTGGTCTGTGGTGTGGAAGGTTTCCGTGGCAGCCTGGGGAGACAGCCGTGGAGACGTACCGAAGTGGAGTGCAGTATGGATGTTGTTCTCTTGCCCAACTACAAGAAATGGATCTTATTCCTTACGGAGAGAAAGAAGCTTCTGGGATAAATTTAAGGGGTCTCCATTCTCTAGAATCCACTTAAGACTGAGAGAATAAGCAATATTGCTTTGAGACAGAGGTGACTGATGCCGCACATTACTGCTGGAGAGGGTGATTCTGCTCATTTATGCATGAGATTCACCATCACAGTGAAAATGGGAAATAACCCTGTAGCACTTAGCGACTTTAGTATTGCAGCCTTGGTGGCACTGGGAATTGGCCCTCTAGACGGGAAGACGGATAGTGTTCCCATGCAGAGCAGCAGCAGCAATGTGTTGTGCCAGCAGGAGAAAGGACATGGGCCAGTGTAGTTGGCTACAGCATGTGTAAGTTAAGCTGGGGCTTCTGAAAAATACCTGATGAGGCTTCAACTTCATGGATATTTGAAAGCTTGCGGTATTTGACAATAAAGACCTCATTCTTATCCACAGATTCCTGAGGATGATGGACACTAGTTTTCCACAAATAATCTGGTAAAAACCTGATTTTTTCAATCTTTGCAGTCCTATAATGAAGGCAACATCATTCATATGTCAATACAAATGGATTATATCTGAGAGATCAATAAATTGTCCATTCTCATTCAGCCAGCAGATGGTAGGGCTGGGTCTGAAATCCAGTTCTCTAATTGCAGATCCCAGATGTTTTCACTGCACATACTGGATCTTTCTCAAGAGCTTTATCTGATTGAAAGACAAGGATACTATACCTCAAATTCTAGGATTCTCTCAATTCAGTTCTGTTCCCTTCTTATGCATAAATAAAGCCCTTAATTCTCCCTGAAACGGATAGCGATGATGATTATCATCTAGGTGAGTAAAACATTTGTAAGTTTTCAAGGTCAGATCAAACAATCAGTTTATATGGAGAGAGGTGAGGAATTATGTGTGCAGTTTAGGTCAAACCTGTGACTCTGTCAATCACTCCTGTTTTCCACCATGCTTCATGACCAATGTGGTGGGACTATTCTCTGGGTCAACATGGCACCTCTCATTTTCAGGACCTGGTTCACTGCTAACTCCTTTGAGATTGAGTCTCTAGGGAACTACTGAAGCCAGATCATTCACTTCCCACAAATATAGGAATTCCACATATTTAAAAAGATATAATAATTATATGATGCTGACCCAGGGCCAGAAGTACTTTTTTAAATGTTTATTTATTTATTTTTGAGAGAAAGAGGGAGAGAAAGCACACACGCGGGAGATGGGGAGAGAGAGAGACAGAGAGGGGTGAAATCCAAAGCAGGCTCCAGGCTCCGAGGTATAAGCACAGAGCCTGACATGGGGCTCGAACTCATGAACCACGAGATCATGGTCTGAGCTGAGGTCAGATGTTTAACCATCTGAGCCACCCAAGTGCCCCAGTTTTTTAATTAATATATAATACCAGAAGCTGAGTCTGAAATATGAAACATTTGGTGCAAGGTCACACAGCCAGCAAGAGGCAGAGTTGGCAGTATTTTCAAGGTCTCTTCATTGCCTTTTCTGTCTTCCTGGACACCAGCTCTCAAAGAGTCAACCTGTCTCTTACCAGAGAAAAGAAATATATTTAGGGAAGTCCTTTATGTATCCTATTAAAAATTTCATTAAGTAGTCTTTATTAGTAGTAACATTTGTGTAATCAAACTCCCAAAAGCTTCCTGACTTGGATCACCCCTCTTTATAACTCACAGAATTGTGGCATGGTCGTCTAATTCTTTCTATATACAGAAAAGTTAGTCTTCTTATTCAAACATTGTTCACTTTTTTTTGTGAGTTAGTAAAGTCATAAATGCAAGGTTGATGTTTCCCTGGAGAATATTGCAAGGTTTGTTTAATTGAGAATCAGGGCATTAACTTGATGATCTCCTAGTGTTTGATAGGGTCAATAAAAGTCCTTGATAAGAGGTAAAATGAAGGTTCATCATAATTGATTTTGTTCTGTTTTGTTTCCTTTTAGATACTTATCAGTTAGTAAGGAGAGGGGCTATTAGAGAAGTTATAGTAAATATTTGTGGTTAGCATTCCCAACATCCATTGCCACTTCTAGCAAGAGTCTCAACTTTCACTTGAGAATTCTAGTCTCTTCAACTCTTAATTTATGTGGTCTAAGTGGAGCTTTATCTGTACATGACCTAGGCCAAGCTGGGTAGTGCACTGTATTTTCCTGGTCATAGTGGGTGGCTCAGGCATGGCAGTGACACACTCTGATTTTATCAGAATGACTAGGAATTTTGCGGGCTACACTTGAAAATAGGAATAACTTTTGCTGGAGATATTAAACATGAGAGGATATGAAGCTAGGGTTACTATAGACATATTGTCACTAGGATGCAGTAGTCTATGGCACTGGGAGACCACCAAATGAAGCTTAAGAATGAAGCCAACACAGAGATAGGCAGATTCATGAGAGAACCTAAGTCATTATAGCTTTCTTGAAGCTCTTATTAGGATCTTTTGATATTTTATTTATTTGAATTTATAATTTTATATAAAATGTAAATAATTTCTTTTTTCCTAAGCCATCAAGAGTGTGTGTGTGTGTTAATATACCTGTGTATGTTCTGGTTAGAAATAAATTGTCTTAACTCATAAAATAAGGAAACCAAAGTTATTTATAGGTTGGATAAATGTGTGTTCATCCGTCAAAGCAAATTTCATTATTCCTGATGGTTTTTCCTCATCCAAAATAGTATTCTAATGGTTGAATCCTTTGGATAAGTGCTTGTCATTGTGGGATAATTTAATCTTGTTCTTCAGTTTCTGGTGGTCTGGCTTGGAAGAGACAAAATTTTTTAAATATTTTATTTTTCAGTTTTATCGACATGTAATCAATTTACTGAAGGTATCGTCAGTGATTTCTGGAACATTTGAGGAAATATTTTAACTTTCTTCTTTGCTAGAAATTGGAATATGATGGGATTATAAAGGAAAAATAAGTACAACACCCATACCCTTCAGGTAGAATGTCCATAGACAATCAGTGTAGATCAAAAAGAAATAGGAGTCTTAAGGTAATTCTCCTAAAAAGGAGAGAGAGCCAAAGCATAAGAGACTGTTAAAAACTGAGAACAAACTGAGGGTTGATGGGGGGTGGGAGGGAGGAGAGGGTGGGTGATGGGTATTGAGGAGGACACCTTTTGGGATGAGCACTGGGTGTGGTATGGAAACCAATTTGTCAATAAATTTCATATATAAAAAAATCATTAAAAAAATAAATCTAATGTTAAATAAAAAAAAAAGGAGAGAGAAATCTCCACTTGCCCCTTGGAAAACTCTAGTAGATGGACAATTTGGCATTGCCTCTGGGCTTCCCTTTTAGGTTACCTATTAGTAAGATTCCTTCTTAAATTCCTTTAACTTTTCTGTGACTCTGGGAAAATATTTGATGCTTCAGCAGTGTCAGTAATTCACAAATCTCTCCTTAATGCACAGTAAAGGAAAACAAAGGGAAATTAGTGCATTGTACACTTCTTTAGGATGAAGCAACCAAGTGCTGTGATCCACCAGAGGTAGTCATATGGTAGAAATTTTTCTGAATTTGGAGAATGTGGAAAACTCTTTAAAATCTTTAAGTATAATTATTAAAGTATTTACAGATCCAAAATAAATTAATGCTCCTAGAAATGAAAATACTGATGACTTGAAATACATTTTTGCCATTTGTATAAAATGTGGCTTATTTCTTATGTGCACTTTTCTAATTTCTAAAATAATAAATGAACCTTGAAAACACTGAAAAGATCTAAATGAAGAAACAATATGTTCATAATCTCATCACCTAGAGGGAAGTATTTATAACATTTCCTAGTTCGTCTGTAGCTTTTCTCCTGTTGTACTTCCATGTAGATGAGCTTCATTGTGTAATGGCTTGAATATAAGAAAACTAAACTGGTGTATGTGTGCATGTTTGTGGGTGTGTGTGTGTATACACACACATATATATGTACATACCCCCCACATATGTATCTATATGTATATATATAAAACTAAACATACATAAAAAATATATATATACATATATATATATATATATCAGAATACAAACAGAATACAAAACAACATACTATCTGTATCTACATACTGTCTACACATATATCTGTATTTATATAGATAATATGGTGTTTTGTATTGTTATTTACTGAAAAAGACCAAGTTAATGAGTATCAGTTGATCACATGACTTTTAATGGTTGCTTTTAGTATACACACACATATTCAAACAATTCTATATTGTACTTTTAGATATTTCCAGAGTTCTCCATAATACGATAAACCATACTAAGCATTCTTCCTTTCTCTGATACTGAAATTCTTCTTATAAATTTTAAATTTGCATCTTATAGCAAGTAATGCAGAGATTAATGACATTAAGTTTCAATAGGATGCTCCAGGAATAATTTCACTATTAATTTGTTCATCAATTTACTTCTACTTACATATAGTAATTGATTATTTGCCATCTCCTTCACTAGAATACAAGCTTCTAGTGGGTGAGGTGAAGGTATTTTTTTTTTTTGATTGTTCGTTTTTTGTTTTTAAGCTCAACATAATATCAGAAGCGTACCTCGTGGTATGTTGCACACTGCAAGGGTTCAATGCTCACTCTTGATTAAGTGAGAAAAACATGGATTAAGTTTTCTTAGGTAATAAAAGATGACAATAAGACAATGTTTCAATAGTAAAATCACATGTATTGAGACTTCCTATTTTTCAGACACCATATTGTTTTAAATATATTATTGTATTTAAAAAAAGTCAGCGATGTATTATAATTCATTTTATAGATGAGGAAGAAACCTAATCAAGCAAGTTAAGTAACTTATTCAAGTTTATAGAGACCCTAAGTTAAGACTCATGATGCCGTATACAGTTATCTGTTTCAGAGTCCATATTCTAAATCACTGGTAGTTTGTAGTTGTATTAGCATACCTATTCCCAAAGCGTATTCAGAGTGCCTCAAAAGCTCTAAATTGATACTGCTCACAATATGCAATTTCTATATGTAAATAATTTACATAAACAACTAATTAAATGAAGGTAGATAAATTTTTGTCTTAGAGAACACTGAAAGCATTTCCTATTCTACCGTGCATAATAAAACATCGTCTTTCCTCTTTCTGCATCTAACCTTCTGGTCCCCCAGCACCCTCCTGTTCATGATGCGCTATAATGGCACCATTATGCATGTTACTGGATTTCCATCCCGTGGGAGATACGTTCTTGCTTCTGCAAGGCTGGAGATTTAACATACATGAAATGCCATCTTTCTTTGTCTTTGTTGCAATTTTTTCTTTCTCCCTACATATCTTAGAATTTCTTTCATTAGAGCATAAGAGTATATAATTTAAGATTTGACCACACGTGAGGTCTGCTTAGAATCCCAGTGAGGGTCTCTACATTTTTTCATTTAACATGAACAAATTAGGGTTGCCAAATTTACATAACCATAAAACCTACAGGCAAGTGATTGGAATTAGAAGAAATAGCAAGTGTATGAATCATATCTCGAATCAACAAATGTGGGTTTGCTTATTTGCATATAGACTAGAAGATGAACACTAACATCTCTAGAGAAACTCGTCACAGATAGGAAGTTTCCTACTATACAGTGTAAGAACCATGAACTTTCACTGTCTTGTGTTATTGTCCCCACTGCAGGGCCTTAAGTTGCCCCTGCACTCTCTTAATGTTATAAGGTTCACGCCAGTGGATCCTCTGGATTTGTCTCTGACAGAGGCCTTTGTCACTGATCTAATCAGCAGTATTGGCCTTGGAGGTTTCTTGGTAAAGAAGAATTATCTGTATACACAAAGTGACCAGTGGACCTAGTCAAGACAGCCCGTGGGCCATTCAAGCATGTACCTTGAGATAAAAATTCTGTGGCTTTTCATTCTTATGTTTATTCCAGAAGTGTGTCTGTGTGTGTGGGTAAGTATTAATAGAAAGGTTAGTCAAGATTTATTAGATAATTTTGTGTTGAATGAAGTTTATATTGAATGATCATATTAAAATAAATTATTTGTACAAGTTGCCTTCATTTGGTTTCCACATACTGTATCAAAGCTGGTGGAGCGAATGTAACAAAGTTCAGTGTCAGTTCCTAGATCTCTGTGATTTATCTTTAATATGTCTACTAGGCTAAAAAGGCCTGGTAAGTCCTCCGGACCCCTCTCTGGAGGGCTTCATTATTTTGTAAATGGCCTGGTCATGGGGGAAGACTGCATCCACCTCCCCTCATGGGAAGGCTTCAGCTGGGTGACTCATACCAGCCCCTCTAAGCAACTAGGAGAAACTTCTTCTTTTTTTATTAATTTTTTTAACGTTTATTTATTTTTGAGACAGAGAGAGACAGAGCATGAACGGGGGAGGGTCAGAGAGAGGGAGACACAGAATCTGAAACAGGCTCCAGGCTCTGAGCTGTCGGCACAGAGCCTGACGCGGGCCTCGAACTCACAGATCGCAAGATCATGACCTGAGCTGAAGTCGGCTGCTTAACCAACTGAGCCACCCAGGCGCCCCTAAAACTTCTGTTGCTGGAGAGTGTTTGTCTCTTCCCAGAAACTAGCAAGATCTATGCCTGACTTAACTCATATTGGAAAGTTAAGAGCCATTTTCGTACAACACTCAGAATCTCCTTTTGGGATGAAAACACTTATTTCCATAGCTGCTGACAGAGTTGGTGACCGCAAGCTTGCACCTGGATCTGGAGGGTCTCCTGGAGATGTGTCTCAGTTTGAGGGAGCTATTTACCCAAGGTCATGCCCCTTCCTGGAGTCAGGTACCATTAAGTCACTGGTTGATATAGGGATAAAGGCCTAGCATCTTCATACTTATTAAGATGACTATGTAAGACCATCCCAGATTTAGTACTCTATCCAGTCTCTTCCTCAGAATCTGTTTCCTGGGGAACCAAAAATGCCACAAAGGCATAGGAGAAAAGGCAGACAATAGACTGCCTTTGGTTCTACAAAAGACCCATCTCTCAGTCAAAAAGACTTTTCTAAATTGGTCAACCTACATGAGAAGAGACCTGTATTGGAATTTGGGTACAAAACTTAAGAGTCATTTACTAGTTATTGTTCAATGCCCAAATATTTTCTTAGTAGATATCATGAGAAAAAGTAGCTAAAAAAGGAGGGAATAGACTATTTTGGGATGTTACAGAGCAGTGATGGGAAATCTTAATGCCTTTAGCATTTAGGGCATACAATCATAATCTTCTCCCACACACATAGCATTCCAATAAAAGGTACTACTTGCAAGAAGCTATATTTTCTCTGTAGCTTTGCACTTTCTGTTCTTTCTGTATGGAACACCCCCCATATTTCAGCTTCTTCTTTGCTAGGTTAATGCCTGTCTGTCCTTTAAAACCCTGTCCTGTTGTGACCCCTTCTAAGATGGGCTTGATGCCCTTTCCCTATACTCTCCAAACGTACACTCCAAAGCATCACTGTGAATGTGTTATACACTTGTTTATCATGTCTCTTCCATTAGCGTATGATGTCTTTTACACATCAGTTTTTAGCACCTACTAGAGCTTTGCACTAAACATGCACTCTGTTGAGATAGACTGTGAGAGTTCCATTTGCGTGTTATTATAGATTTCCTGTAGATCTATGAATTCTATTGATTGTGCAGATGGCGATTACTGAGTAGTATTATTAGAGGGCTCTAAATATCTAAAACGATGATATTATGTACTCTATTTTATCTCGCTCAACTTCCTGAATATTAGTTGTTAACTTTAAAATATTGGCATGATTTTCTAATCTTGTATTGTCAACTATATCATTGAACTCTTAGTTATAAGCTATTGTTTGTTTGATGTGCCTTGTTTTTCAAAATAGATGTAAGCTTTTTATAACCAAGGTCAGGAATTAATACTCCACTTTCTTCCCTCACGTGAGTGGTACCATCTTAAATCCATAGCAGGATATGTATTTGGTAATTAGTCAGATGTCATGGAATATCTTTCATTTTTTTCCCCATAAATGTAAATATTGTCCAGGGTGCCTGGGTGGCTCAGTTGGTTAAGGTTAAGTGTCTGACTCTTGATTTCAGCTCAGGTCATGGTCTCAAGGTTTGTGAGATTGAGCCCCGCATCAGTGTGGGACCTGATGGCTGTCTCCTTCTCCTCTCAGCCCCTCCCCCTGCTTGTGTGCATGTGCATGCATGCTGAACACACCTTCTCTCAAAATACAAAAAACCAACATTTAAAAAATATATAAATATCATCCACGTTATCTATACTTTTCGAATAACTAAGAATCTTCTATCTTTGTTGTTAACAAAGATAAAGTGGCTTTGGCACGAACATTTGTCTTAAGTTTCTTTCAAAAAAAAAGGGGGGGGGGCCTGGGTGGCTCAGTCAGTTAAGCGTCCGGACTTCCACTCAGGTCATGATCTCATGGTTTGTGACTTCGAGCCCCACATCGGGCTCTGTGCTGACTGACAGCTTAGGGCCTGGAGCCTGCTTCAGATTCTGTGTCTCTGTCTCTCTCTGCCCCTCCCCCGCTTGTGCTGTGTCCGTCTATCAAAAATAAATAAAATGTAAAAAAAAAATTAAAATTAAAAAGTTTCTTTCCAAAACTTCAGTCTATTTCACTGAGACAAAATAGCCATAGACAAAAAGCTATATTTTTTTTTACTCATATTTGCCAAATTATTTCTTACAGGGAAACTACTGCTAATTGTCTTAGCTTTATAAAAAAAATCTCATTAGTAACAATGTTATGTTGTAATTACCTACAAATCTATGAGTGCTGAAATGCGAAGGCTTTAATATTCTTCTAATTTGCTTCCCTAATTATAGTAAATATCATTAGCTATGATTTCACATGCTCAGACCTTTAAAATAATTATTTGTGAGCTATTCTGATCTTTATTTTGGCATTAGTTATAAGGAACCAATGTGATGGTTTATAAATGGGAGTAGATGCAATTTTATAAATCATATTTATACTGTGAAAAAACAAGTGTTTTAAGGGTTTTATAGTTTTCAGTTACACTTCACTTATACAGAGGGCAAATATTACCCACATACAAAATAACTAAGCACTTGGATGAAAGCAAAAATGGACTCTGAACAGCTAAAATAGAGGTCACAACTTTTCACATTAATAAGTTACCCTTTATGCAATCATTGCAAGTCTGTTCACACAATTTAAAAAGCACTGTTGCTGAGGGTCCTACTCACACAAAATAAAGGATACCAGAGCACGGTGGGTGAGAGTACTATAGAAGCTGAGAATCCAAAGGAGAAAAAAATCCCACTGACAGGCAGACTTCAAGTTGGGGGGTCATAAATAAAAAAGGTATGGGTACATGAATCCAAGAGGAGTCATTTGGTACTATTAATGTAGAGAAAAACAAATCTAGGAACATACCTGGTCCTTTATTTAATAAAATACCACATATTTGCCAAATTATAACAAATTATTACTAAGAATAGAATTTTACATTTTAAAAAAGCATTTTTAATATATGCTCAGGGGCTGATGATGGTGAGCATCCATTCATATTGGATATTGCCATTTTCCTACCTGTTTTTTTAAAAATCTTTAGTATTATCATTGCACATGTTAGCTCTTTTTAACCTTTAGGTAAAATCTCTACTGCAGTTGTAACAGGTTTCTTTCTGCTGCAAATAGAAATATATAAGAAGCAGGTTATTTTTGTCCTCATGCTTATTTTTTTAAATGTTTATTTATTTATTTTGAGAGAGGGATAGAGCACAAGTGGGGCAGAGAGAGAATCCCAAGCAGTCTCCATGCTCAGTGCAGAGTCTGATGTGGGGCTCCATCTCACAACTGTGAGATCATGACCTGAGCTGAAATCACGTAACTGGACATGTAACTGATTGAGCCACGCAGGAGCCCCAGTCCTCATGCTTATTATTCCAATGATCACATAGGGTGACAGGGGAAGTTCTAACCCAAGAAGAGGGGGAGTATGTCTCACATATATGTCATGTGATAGATATAGGTAGATGTCAGAGATAGGTAGATGCTCTCCAAAGACATGCTCCTATTACATTCATTCGAATTTTTGTTAGGAAATGGCTGCTCAGCTAAGGTCTGCATTCTCCTCCCTGCTTTCACTACTTTCCCCTCCCCCTACCTGACTTCCCTTGTGACTAGCTCCCTTGTGTTCCTTCCAGGCTGAAGTGTAAGCAGGTGTTCTGCCGCATATCACCATATTCCCATTCCCTGTTCACATGTTCATATACATAGGATACAGCAGAAACACTAGGGAATAGTTGAGGCACAGATAGAAAGAGCCTGGATCCCTGACTCTCCATGCGGAAGACCAGTTGCCACCCAGAAATAGAAGCAATGTACTGTTACATGTGGGTGAGTAATGAATACATCCTGATGTATCAACACAGTAAGTTTGGAATTTACCCCAAGAAGGTGGGGTTTATTGATTAAAGTAGCTGATGTATAACTACTACTCTATTTAACTACATAGCACACTTTTTTCGGAAGCTGCCAGTGGGCTTCTCATAAGCAGTTTGTAAGGAGAGGGATGTGCACCTATACCCAAGGGAAAGTAAACAAGATTATAGATTTAAAACTCACTTATTTAGCACCGGGAAATAGGCTGGAAATAACTCATATCTAACCATCACCACAGCTTCTAAACTCATTAATATTAAGTTTGGTGTAATCTTGTCTTTCTGGATAGAATAACTACCCCAGTAGAGACCAAACCTCGTGTTAGATCCTTTTCTAGATTTTAATTATCCTGCACAGCATTTTCAGGTTGTAATCACCAGAAAAATGAAAGTAAGCTACAGAATCTCCTCTTCATATTAACCTTTATTGTCCTAGAGACCTTGTAAAATCCTCCCTGAGTTTTATACGTTTAACAAGTTCAGTGCTTTCTTTTTCTTTCTCATTTAAAAATTTCAGATACTGTTCCAACTCTGTCATTCTCTAGTTGTAACTTTATAGACACATTACTGATGTTCATATGTTTTTGTCCTCACCTATAACATGAGAGAAGTTATCTCCAAATTATCATCCAGCTATAAGCAATAGAGAATGTATTTTATGTGTGTATATGGCAAATATATATAAAATATCAGGCCCCTTTTCCATTCATGTCCTATTGATAAATGTCATATTGCAATTTAGTAGAAATACTTTCTGCTCTATATTCCTAGACAATGGTGTAGTTGGTTCTTATTTATTGTTTCTTTTCTTTTAGTGTACTCCAGCCTTAATTGGAGGCAATTGTTAAGCTGTCATGGCATTTACATGTGCATCCAACAATGTAAAGTGTTGACCAAGGTTAAGAACAGTATCATAAGCCGATTTACACATATTTATATGCCCCACCCTCTACACACACTTGTGATCATTGAGAGTATGAGCTCTTTTTCTTCTGCCTTACAGTGGAAAATTTTAAAAAGGACTGAATAAAGTTATTGAACTTTCTCTGTCATAAAAAGATTAAATTATGTTAAGCCTCAACCGGAAATCAATGATACCACCTTATTCTCCAAGCTACAGAATACTTAATTTTTTTTTTGTAATTGGTTTTTAGTTTGTAATACTTGGATTTGTTTACATAGGTCTCTCCAGAAACACTTTACATTGTTTAAATGGCCCAATCAAATGAAACTTCACTGTTGAGTTATTGAGAAAATAAAATTCCTGGTACTTATGGCATAGAAATGAGTGTACAATTGTTTTCTGAGAATGAAAAACTCTGGGCTACTGAGGTAAACACAACTGAACATTATATTTAATGGAAAACTCAGCCAAAGCCAAGTGAAGTAAAGTAGGCACCCCAAGTAAACCATTGTTACAACATCAAAAAATAGCACAAGATAGTTTCAGTCAATAGACTCTAAATAAAAACTCAAGATAAGGAAGGAGAGAAGTGGAAGTAAATCCATAAGGAAGAATGAAAAGGAATGAATTGGTTGAGTATTTTCTCTTGACTATAAAAAAATGCTGCATTATTTTTAAACTGTAGCTGGTTGGTTGAAGTGGCATTATAATGTTCCATCAGCAGTCATGCTTCCAGTGAGGTTTGTAGACCCTAGCTTTGGGGGGTGTGAAAAGAGCCATCTCTTTGAGAAAACTTTGCAAATTACTCCCAATATTATAAAGGGAGTTAGGCTTTGTTGAATGAGATCTATTAATTGTAGGAAAAAGGCATGTGATGTACCATCAGTTTTAGAAAGTGAACATCTTTGCTGTTCCCTGATGATTTTTAAATCCCTGTCCTCTAACAGTGAGCAAATAGTAACACTTACTACCAAGTTGAGCCACCAAGAAGAAACTTTATTCAATGAAAAAATAGAAAAAACATAGCATGTTATGACTTAATCATCTCGTAATTCAGGGCTTAAGCATGTATGAGTCAGTCAGTTTTTATTTATGCTTCTCTTGGCTCAATAAAAAATTTACTTTCGATTAGCAGTTGTGTCACTTAGACGCAGCATGAACAAGTGAGCTGCCTTGGAACCCCGCCTCTGCCATTCCTCTGCTCTTGGGTCTTGGGTCATGATAAAGAAGCTAATTTTTATATTAAACATTTACTACGTCCTAGTCACTGTTCTAATTATTGTAATTATGTTATCTTATTTAATACTGACTACAATCATGTACATTGGTTACTACTCTTAGACTGGTTTTAAAGATGAGAAACGCTTAGGGAGATTGTCATTAGTTTCCGTGGGATATCAAGTCAACAAGAAGAAAAATCGGGGGAGGCAGTAAAGGAGCGGGTATCAGATTGCCTTTATGTCATTATTTAATGTCATTTTGTCAGAAGGGCCTCTACCTAAATAATGTGTAAATAAACCTTCTGTCTTCTATGGTTGTTCTGTATCTCTTTTTACTGCTGTTTTTTCTGTATTGTACTTAGCACCACCTCATGTTTAATGGTTAGGTCTTCTTACTATAAAACCATAAGCTAAATGAGGGCAGCTGTCATTTTTGTTTATCTTCCTTCTGTGTTCCCTGAGCTTGGAACAGTGCCTTCATAGTATGTTAAGCAAAGCAGTGTATTTTCTGGTTTGCCAAGTTAAAAAAAAAAAGAGTGTCCTTAAAGTGCCATAATCTACCCCTTTTATAAAAGAGCAGTATTGATCGTAAAAATTAGTAATGAAGTATTATGAAAGTCATGAGGAAACTTTTTGGGGTTATGGAAATGTTAACTGTTTTGCTTTTGGTGATTTTGGCTATGAGTGTAGATATGTCATAACTTATTACATTTTACACATAAAATATGTTATTTATTTTATGTCAGTTATACCTGAACAAAGCTGTTAAAACTAAGGATAGAAAATATCATAGAACCAAAGATAGAATGAATGAATTAAATTTACTTTAGGAAATTATCACCAAAAGTATTTATTTATTTATTTATTTATTTATTTATTTATTTATTTATTTATTTATGGGAGAGGGAGCGAGTAGGGGAGGGGCAGAGAAAGAGGGAGAGAGAGAGAGAATCCCAAGCAGACTTCACACTGTCAGCACAGACCTCAATGCATGGCTCAATCCTGGGACCTTGGGATCATGACGTGAGCTGAAATCAAGAATGGGACACTTAACCGAGTGAGCCACCCAGGCTCCACTAAAAGTTTCTTATTTTATGTTCCCTTTATTTAAGTTATTTTAACAGACTGGCATTTGGGATCTAGTAAATTAAATTACAGGGGCCTTATAATAGTGTTTCCAACCCAGAGACATTTGCTTCAGTGTCAGTGAGCTTAACTATTAAATATCAAAATATGTCACCTTACATGCCTCAGCTTAGTTTTATATAAAATGGGTTATGCTAAAGAATGTGAAATATATTGAAATTACTCTGAATATTAGCTCTTTTCCACCCTCTAAATTGTTAGGAGTTCATACACATAATGACACTAAGGCTTTAATGCATACATCATCTTAAAGAAGAGCGCTTGTAATAAAAATGTAAACAAGATCTTATATATGAATTTGCACTGGTTATTCCCTGCTGTGTTTGAACATCAAGTTTACAACTCATCATTATCATTATTATTCGTTATTATAATTATAGTAGTGCATGGGATAGATAATCCCAAACAGAATAATGTAAAAACCGCTCATACTTGATTTTAGATTATTATTATGGAAGCAAGGGAAATAAGTTTAGATTAAAAATGGAAATCCTCATGTGAGCAATCATAATTAGCTGTGTGTATAAGATAACATAGAGTTTGTAACCTAATGTTGGGCCTATTGAGTTAACTAATGAAGCTGCAATGTGGGGGTCTTAGGATATTAAAAGCATATTTAAGACTTTATTAAATAGATCCCAGAAAGAAAAAAAACCTTGCATGATTTTTCATATTTCTAGATTCTCTATATACAATTTTGATATACCTAATGAAAACCACTTCCACAAGTCAGATTATTCAGCACATTTAAAATAAGGAATAAATGGTAGTTTTATTTTATTTGAAATGTTTAATCATTTCATATACAGTGCTAGGCTTTGGTAATAAAAATTGAGTAATATGTGCTTCCTGCCACGATCTCTTGGTTGAGCATTTGTGATGCTAATGTTCAAGAGAGGATCATAATTTAGTAAAATTTAAATTATCTTGCCATTATGAAAAGTAAGATTTTGTCTTTATTAGGAAGGCAGTTAACACCTGAACATCGTTTGAGTTACCTAGCTCCTTAGGGTAAAATTCATGTCCTCTAGCATTTACTTACAATTGTTAATGTGGCAAACTCTAATGTTATAAGACTTACATTAAAGTAACTCACACTTAATTTCATTGGCATGGAAGAATAGAAGAATAATACAAATATAGTTATTCGATATGCTAATACATTTTCTTACCCTTTAAAATTATTGATTAGGGGCGCCTGGGTGGCTCAGTCGGTTGAGCGTCCGACTTTGGCCCAGGTCATGATCTCCTGTCCGTGAGTTCAAGCCCCGCGTCAGGCTCTGTGCTGACAGCTCAGAGCCTGGAGCCTGTTTCAGATTCTGTGTTTCCCTCTCTCTGACCCTCCCGCATTCATGATCTGTCTCTCTCTGTCTCAAAAATAAATAAACGTTAAAAAAAATTAAAAAAAATAAAATTATTGATTAATATTTGGTTCAAAAGTAGAAAAAAAGAGAAAGGCATAGAATGGGTAGGTCTTGCTCCTGATCCTACAACCATACTCCAAATGCTAGTCCCAACCCCGTTTACACACACACACACACACACACACACACACACACACACACACCCCTAATGTACCCGTTCATTAGTTTTAGTATACTGATTCAAAGATTTTTTATGGCAGTATAAACAAATAGCATGCACGTACTTATTTTAAATTTTTTTTTCAACGTTTATTTATTTTTGGGACAGAGAGAGACAGAGCATGAACGGGAGAGGGGCAGAGAGAGAGGGAGACACAGAATCGGAAACAGGATCCAGGCTCTGAGCCATCAGCCCAGAGCCTGACGCGGGGCTCGAACTCACGGACAGCGAGATCGTGACCTGGCTGATCGGACGCTTAACCGACTGCGCCACCCAGGCGCCCCTTATATAAAAGAACTACACTGCCTTTGTTCCTGTCTGCTTTTTTCATCAGATAATACACTTTTGAGATCATTTAGTTTTATTTCATTTTTTAAAAAAATTTTTTTTTCAACGTTTTTATTTATTTTTGGGACAGAGAGAGACAGAGCATGAACGGGGGAGGGGCAGAGAGAGAGGGAGACACAGAACCGGAAACAGGCTCCAGGCTCCGAGCCATCAGCCCAGAGCCTGACGCGGGGCTCGAACTCCCGGACCGCGAGATCGTGACCTGGCTGAAGTCGGACGCTTAACCGACTGCGCCACCCAGGCGCCCCTATTTCATTTTTTTAACTACAGTGTCTTCCTTATTAAAAATAATTTTTATTGAAGTGTATTTGACATGTAGTATTAAGTTGGTTACAGGCATAAAACAGCATATATAATTCAATAATTATATACATTATGAAACACAATGATAAATGTATTACAGTATTGTTGACTATATTCTCTATGAGGTACTTTTTATCCCTGTGATTTATTTTATAACTGAAAGGTTGTACCTCCTAATTCCCTTTGTTTTGTCTATCCTTCTAGCCTCCCCTTTGGCAACCACCAGTTCTCTATATTTATGTGTCTATTCCTATTCTTCTCTTTGTTGTTGTTTGTTCATTCATTTTGTTTTTTAGATTCAAATAAGATGTATTTATACTGGTGCATGGACGAATTCCCCATTCACCTTTTTTTAAAGTTTATTTATTTATTTTGAGAAATAGAGAGTGGGGTGGGGTAGTGAGAGAGAGAGAGAGAGAGAGAGAGAGAGAGAGAGAGAAAAGCCCAAGCAGGCTCTGCACTGTCAGTACAGAGTCTGATGTGGAGCTCCAACTCATGAACCATGAGATCATGACCTGAGCCAAAAGCAAGGGTTGCATGCTCAACTCACTGAGCCACCCCAGCACCTGACTCATTCACCTTTTAGTGTGAATGTTATTCAGTTGCATATATACATATATAGTATGTATATATAAAATAAAGCATTCAAATACTACTAATGGTGGCCATGCTGGTTGTTTTCAAACTTTTCTATTACAAACTTATGCATATTTGCTATATACAGAATAATATATAATTTTGTACATGTGTGCCTTCTTGCACATGGAGGAATATTTATAGGGTTAATGTGCCAAGGTGATACCTTGCCAAACTGCCTTCCATACACGTTGCACGCATTTGAACTACTATCTGAAATGTATGGAGTGCTGGTTTTCCCTAGCACAAATGGTTAAACAAAGTACATTTCCAAACTTGGATCTTTGCCAATCTCCTAGGTTAAACAGATATATTTATGTAGTCTTAATTTGCATTTTTCTCATAGTGAGAGCAGTTGAGCATCCTTTCATAAAGAGGCATTTATATTTTACCTTCTGTGAACTATCTATTCAATAGGTTGTCATTTTTCTTTTGAGTTGTTTCTCTTTTTCTTACATACTTTTAGGATCACTTTATGTATCAGTGATATATTCCTACTGTGAAATGAGTTTCAAATACTTTTCACAATTTAACTTTTACTTTTGATTTTGTTTATAGTATTTTTATGTCAAGTAGAGTTTTCATGTTATTATTTATACAATTACATGTATCAATGATTTCTTTAGGTTTTTCAATATTAAAGTGTAATAACAAGTGTTTTCATATAAATATAAAGGAATAAACATGCATTCATGATAAAAACCCTCAGCGTAGTGGGCTTCGAGGGAACATACCTCAACATAATAAAGGTCTTATATGAAAAACCCATACCCACCATCATACTCAGTGGTGAAAAACAGAGCTTTTCTCCTAAGGTTAGGAACAAGATAAGATACCCAATCTCATCACTTTTATTTAATATAGTATTGGAAGTTCTAGCCCCAGCAATTAGACAACATAAATAAAAGGCATCCAAATTGGTAAGAAATAAAACTTTTACTATTTGCAGATGACATGATACTATATATAGAAAACCCTAAAGACTCCACCAAAAAACTGCTAGAATTGATAAATGAATTCAGTAAAATTGTAGGATACAAAATCAGTGTACAGAAATCTGTTGCATTCTTATACACTAATAATGAAGCAGCAGAAAGTGAGATTAAGAAAACAGTCTCATAATTCCACCAAAAATGATAAAATATCCAGGAATAAACTTAATCAAAGAGGTGAAATATCTGTACTCTGAACATTCTAAAATATTGATGAAAGAAACTGAAGATGACGCAAAGAAATGGAAAGAATCCCATGCTCATGGATTGAAATAACAAATATTGTTAAAATGTCTATACCACCCAAAAGAATCAACATATTTAATGCAATCCCTATCAATATACCACCAGCATTTTTCACAGAGCTAGAACAAACCATCCTAAAATTTGTGTGGAACCACAAAAGACCTGGAATAGCCAAAAGCAGTCTTGAAAAAGAAAACAAAACTTGGAGCTATCATAATTCCAGCTTCAAGTTATATTAAAAAGCAGTAGTAATTAAAACAGTAAGATACTGGCATAAAAGTGGACACATAGATCAATGGAATCGAATAGAAAACCCAGAAATAAACCCACAGTTATATGGTCAATTAATCTTTGACAAAGGAGGAATGAATATCCAATGGAAAAAAGACAGTCTCTTCAACAAATGGTTTTGGGAAGACTGGACAGTTATATGTGAAAGAATGAACTGGACCACTTTCTTTCACTATATATATAAATAAAGGCAAACAGATTTTTCAACTTGCCAAAAATGCCACATAGAACCAGGGCCAGGGGGAGTGGACCAGAGGCCTGGGATGGTTGGAATCATCCTTTCTAGAATTGATCCCTAGACAGGAGCTGTGGCTCTGTTTGTAGTGCTGAGATGTGTAACTTTCTTTTTCCCACCTCTTCTAAACTCATTTGTCTTCCTTCCTTTTTATTCTGTGAACTTCCTATATCTTTCAGATAAAATTCCATTTAGATTAATTTAGCCAGAGTCGGTTTCTTTACAATGCAGTATTAAATATTATCTCTGGTTTACACAGCTAGAAGCATCCCATGCTATATCACTGAACAACAAAATGTGGATTTAAACTGATGGAAACTTAGCTTGAAGTTAAAAAGAGGTGATTTACAAGTAAATCATATCTGATTTAGAAATCTCCTCTACAGGAAACTGCTCTGAACTCAAGGTCTCTAATTCTGTTATAGGATTTGCTCTGGTTCTATTTTATTGAATGAATACTCTTGAAGAATATTACCATAATTATTTTTGTTAAGAAATATGTATTTTTTGTCAAGACAACTAATTGCTCAGAAATATTGTATTGAAAACCTTCCAAGCAAGTTTTATTTGTTTCTGTTGTCATTTTTGGGTCCTGATAATAATCTTAGACATTTGACTGGAGGTGGGCTTAATTAGTGGTTTTAATATATATATTTTTTGCCATATCTTCATCTGCTATTTCCAGCATTATTATTCAGTAAGGGCCAATCATAGGCATTCTATTTTGAGTGAAATCAGAATCCCATTAATTTGTTACTTGATACTTGTTAATTTGATACTTTATTTTCTGCAACCTGGTGATACTTTAGAAGTCATTGTTACCTCATTTTCAGTATGAGGTACAATGAATTTTCTCTGCTTCAGAAATTGCAAAAAAAAAAATCTAATTGTTTTAATAGCGCCTGGTTTTAAATTACTAGCCTGGCTTGAGGTTAAGTGCTTCTGGTCCCCAAGAGACCTGTCTGTGTGCTTCCCTTTAGTTAGGACCCCTCTATGTGCCCATAAGTAAGAGACCCCGTGATGAGACAGGAACTTCCTGTCCTTAAGGAGCAAGAGACCCCCGTAGTGAGACAGGAACTTCCTGTCCTTAAGGAGCAGTTTGCAGTAGATCCCCCTCTCTTGCTTTTCTTAGCATTGCCTTAGGTCATTGGGTTTTGATTCTGTATTAAAATTCAGTTATGCAAATATTTTGAAAAGCCTACTAACTAAAGGTGTGAGGAAATAGCTGGGCAAGTTTTCTCCCAAAACATTGGGTGATGTCTTATGTGGGACAAATGATCTAGATGATATGGTCCTGTTGACTTCTCCTGAAGGTGTCTTTTTCTCCACCTTCTAACATGTAATTACTGTCAAGTGTGTTAACAGGAAGTTAAAAAGATGACAGAATAGAAAGAAGGCCAACCAGACGCCAACCTATAGAAATGATGTTAATTTTTACTTATGTTACATGCGCATTTGAGGATTCTAGATGGCAGTTCTTGAAGTCAGCCCTTTAAGTGTTGCTTGGAGCTCTGTCTGGTATGTAGAGGTGTCTGTAGTAGAGATCAGAATCATCAGGGGCCAAGTTTCATTCTAAACAGAAACAAACTATTGTGCTCAACATTGGGCTGTAGAACCAACCTCATCCAGTTTTGAAAGTTTTCAAGGTGAATTCTCTGCCTCTCTCTAATTGAAGAACAACTTGCTAATTAAGAGGACAATTTAGTGCTCCCGAAATGATAACTGGAGGGGAGGCAAAATAAAAACCCTGCATAAAGCCTCATAGGTCACAACTCTACAAGTTAATAATTGTTTCTTAATTCCTTTGAGCCTCCATTTTCTCATCTGTAAAGTGGAGAATCCGGTCTACTCTGCAGGATAAGTGAAACATTTGTAAAATGCCTAAAATTCCTTCTGGCTCATTGATGTGCTTGTAGATATTTTCCCCACACAGTCTCACAGTTTTAAAAAAAGGAAATAAATAATCTACTACAAATATTCAGCCATATTAAAATAAGTCCTCTTGGTAATAGTCTTAAAATTTTAAATCTTTTACTGAGGATGGCCTTTCAAATTTTAGAAAACCCCCAACCCTACCCACTTACTGAATTAAGCAGCATTCTAGTCTTATGAAGACATATAGATGGATGAAAGTCAAAATAAAAAATGTTCATGGAACTCGATAAGTATATTATTAACTTGTCAGTCTTTAAAGAGAACCGTGTTTGCATATTTTTTTGGCCTGTCAGATACAATTTTTTCTGTGGAAATAATTCGTAATTTGCTTGTAAAGCAGACATGAGTCTGCAAACTCCTGTTTTGCTTTTGTACTAAAGTTGGATTTAGAAAATATAATGATTTGAATTATTCAACACCACAGAGGTTCTCAGATCTTCACAATTGTTATAACCCAAAGACCCAAGCAAAGTGAAATGAGACCTCAGACTTCAAAGAAATTAAAAAGATAAGTCACAAATCTGTTATGGACAGATAACAGAAAAAGAGTAGGATCAACATGTGATAGCTGGTATGTGGCAAGACAGAATCTGAGAAATGAGTTCCTCAAAATGAAAGATGAAAAATGTGATATATTTTATAGTTACCTATTTTTTGCTTTGAAGATTGGATGGGGAAAGCTACCATCATCTTTGTTATATTAGGATGCAAGAAGTAGATATTCATCTATAAGTCGATTCAACCATTCCTTTAGCAATGATAATAAGAGGTGCTGCTGACAAATGGTTAAGAATGCAAGCTCTTGAATGAGGGGAAAAAAGCTGTATTTAAAGTTGTTTCCTCCCTTTATTACATTAGATGAACATGACTTCCTATATTTGTTTCAGTTTTCCTATCTGCAAATTGAGGATGCCTACCTCATAAGGAACCATCTTCCTATGATTAAGTGAAAAAGATAAACAAAACATTTAAAGTGCTTTTAGTTCAGTGCTTGGTATACGGTAGGAGGTAAGTAATTAAATAATTGTTACTGTTTATTGAGTTTTTCCTGTGTAGTAGGTATAGTATCTAATATATTAAATGACTTGTGTCATTTAACTTTTACATCTTTGGCTTGCTAAAAAAACTAATTAATCTTTTATTTTAAAGATAGGGAACCCAAGGCCCAGAGAATTTACATGATTTGCCCAAGTTTACAGAAGTGGTAGGTCCTTGAATTGAACCCAGAGCTTTCTGACCTTCAAGTCTCAGTGCTGTCATTTCTGTTGTTTTCCTCATGACCTTGCTACTATTTTGTCCTGCATCTCTCAGTTTAAAGACTTAATTGCTTTCTGTGCAGCCATTATTACAAATCATTTAAAACTACTTTATGATACTGTTCTCTGGAGTTTTCTACATGTTTATTCTTCTCCTCCAGACACTTCACTGATTTCCCTAAAGAAAGAAAATGGGTCATAAAATATTTACATTGCCATTTCACCTAGGACAGAACTAACACAGGGGTGCATTATTACAGCAGCTAAATAAATAGCAAAGTAATACAGCATAGGCTATATTTTGCTACACTGTAATTCAGGTTAGAGGTTACATTTAGTACATCTTTTAGTTTTCGGTGTCTAGACTAAATGAATGAGGAAACAATTCCAATTTAGATGAGGAAATAACCAAACATAATCATAAAGGATATTACTTTATTATAAGACTTTCTAATAAATTAGTTTTTTAAATAAAATATTTCTCCCCATTTATAATTTCCTCACTTTTCTAGTAATTGACTTATAACTATATGTAACTGAAACTTCTGGAAATGGAAGAAAACCCTTGCCTCAACCAATACCTGTTCAAGTCTAGTCATCTGACTTACAGTGAGATTGAATAATTTCTTATGTTGTAGTTTTCTTTCTACATTGAAGCTGACTGTATAAAGCTGTTGCAATGAAAATAGAGTAAGCAGGGCCTTTGACCTAGCCACCTCAGTTTCAGATTTGGGTTCTATCACTTGCTTGATGCTGTTCTTTCTTGTTGAGAACTGTCTGAATGATTAGACTCTATTTTGGAGAGAGCTGGGTGCCTAGATCATCTACCCTGGCAAAGAGCCACAGTAAAAATACATGAATTCATGATATGTGTGTGTGTGTGTGTGTGTGTGTGTGTATGTGTGTGTGTGAAGTTCTCTTTAAACAGCTACTTTCCAATCAATTAATCAATAACCATTTATTAGTACATGCTCTATATCAAACACTACTAAAGTATTATTGGAGATACAAATTTATAGCATAGTTCTTGGAGTATATACTTACACTAAAGATGCTAAAAATGAATAATAAAATACATAAAGACTTAATAAATATCATGATTTTTAAACATAAGCCATAGCATTTAGTATGATTAATTTCCTAATGCATTGTGTCAACAATAACTTCAATAGGTGTTCAGAAAAGGAGAGATCATTTTTGGCAAGGGGTTTTACAGAGAAGATCTGAGTTTTTTTGCCCTTGGCCTTGGCCATGGCCACTTCTTTCTAGAGGTTGCTGGTAATCTCAGATGCTATTTCCATTACAAACCTGCTTCACTTGAACTCTTCTAATCTCCTATTGTCTCTCCTAGTCTTCTCTGCCTACTCCCATGTGACATTTTGGACCTTCTCTAGCTCCCCAGAATTGGGACTACCAGTGATAGGCTGGTTGTGCTTTGCACAGTAACCATTCTACATGAGCATTGTGGATTTATCTCAGGTGGATGTTTTTTCTGCTTCTTTCTCTAGATTATATGCTTCCCTTTTTGAAAATGTAATTAATTCACTGTCCCTGGGTTAAACAGTTCTGGGATCAGGAATATTTTATGGCCATGTCTTAAACCATACTGAGACCAAGTAAAATTAACTTAGCTGCTTGATTCTGGAAATATCTGCTTCTCAAAGATTAGGCTGAATCTACTAATGAGTTTACCATTCAAGACTGTGACTAACAACTTTTTCATGAAACATTGCTTTTCTTTTTTTTATGTATGTATGTTTATTTATTTATTGTGTGTGTGTGTGTGTGTGTGTGTGAGAGAGAGAGAGAGAGAGAGAGAGAGAGAGAGAGAGAGAGAGAGAGAATAAGTGGGGGAAGGGCACAGTGAGAGAGAGAGAGACAGAATCCCAAGCAGACTCCACTCTCAGTGTGGATGGAGCCCAATGCGGAGCTTGATCTCACAACCGTGAGATCATGACCTGAGCCAAAATCAAGGTGCTTTTCAAGACTCTCATCCTGCTTTGTCCACCAGTAAATTTTACTCAATTCCATCTCTTCTCCTACTTTCCAAGTGCATGTTAAATTAATTCAGCTTAGGCTCAAAAACCCTATACACATCCTTCCCTATTTTTTTCACTTTTGGGATACCAGTAGGACTCTGCTAAATTGGTGTTCTTGGTTACTACAGTAAACCTAATAAACTTAGCTTTTGGGGGAGTCAGTAGTCAAAAGTCTAAATGGGGTTTTCTTTCTAATCCTGTGACCTCTTCAACCTAATACAATCTCAGGTAGCATTGTAAACAAACAGTTTGTGCAGTAAAAATTCTAATGATCATAGGTGATCACATTCTAAAAGACAATGCAGAGGAAAGAGAAGGAAAGAGAAAGAACAATGATAAGGAAACTGTAAAACCTGTAAGTAACTGTAGATTCTGGTTTTAAGAATGGATTATTTAGTTCTGAGTTCTGCAATTACAGGATTCCATAAGTACCTGAGTATTTTTCCTCTTTAATATTAACTTTAGTAATCACTACACTGTGCACCAGGCATGAATCTAAGGGTCTTATATATATCATTTTATTCTATTGTTACAACAAACCTTTAAGGCTCCCTCCCCCCCCCCGCCCCCCGCTTCATTTTATGGTCAAGAAAACTAAGTCACAGAGAGATTAAGTTTACATGTCATTAAGTACAAAGTTTGTAATTTGCATGGCAAGGAATAAAATCTAGGTGATGTCACAGCAGATATGAGACTTTAAGCCTCTATGCTGTACTTCCTTCTTGAAATATATGAAGTTCTGGTTTATCTTAAACTGGTATATGGGCACATTGATTGTGACCGCATTTGAAACATTAACCAGAAGGGTAATAGGTGATTGATTCTTCTCATATTATAAATTTAAACATAATTTAATAGCTCTCACTGTTATCAATTGTGCATTCTAATTTCTTGTATGAAAGTTTTATGTAAAATGTATGAGCATCATTTGTTTGAAAATTCTGAATATCTACATATATTAATACCATTTAACATTTTGTTTTCAAACTTTTATGTCAAATTTGAGTGGTTTAAGATGCAAATAATACATAATATATATATATATATATATAATTAAAACTCTTGATTATAGTATGACTATAAAATGCTTAGTTATTTTTAAAAACAAGGATAAATTGTGTAATAAAAATGACTAGAATAAACATAGCAAGATTATTTTTGTCACCCTGTCCTCATTTCCAAGGTTACTCTCCCTGATGTTATGATTCTAATTGTCTTTATGTTTATGTTACAAGACATGGTGGATTGAAAAAATAAGCCATAGCTCTGATTAAAATTTGACAGGATGGCTTATAATTACTATTACTGGAGTGTGAAAATATATACACAGTATGCTCTTCATTTAACATATACAATTGTATTTCTGAAGTATAAATATTTTATGATATTAAAAAATGAATTATAATTTATCTTTCAACTTAAATGGTAAGAGCAGAATAATCCATTTTAGGAACAAGAATGTAACCTATGTTCATAAGACAATGCTTATGTCCTCTTCTCTGTGTTATTATAATACTTCCTGACTCCCTTGCCTCTACTTCTAACTTTCTATCTGCACTGATGACAAACTAATTTTCTTAAAATGTAAAAACAGTCTGGGGCGCCTGGGTGGCTCAGTCAGTTGAGTGTCCGACTTCGGCTCAGGTAATGATCTCACAGCTTGTGGGTTCAAGCCCTGTGTCAGTCTCTGTGCTGACAGCTCGGAGCCTGCTTCAGATTCTGTGTCTCCCTCTCTCTGTGTCCCTAACCCACTCGCATCCTGTCTCTGTCTCTCTCAAAAATAAATAAACGTTAAACATTTTTTTAGATGTAAAAACTATCTTAAACCTCTTTATGAACAATCATTCGCTGACAAAAAATGTAAAATTTAAATTTTCTTGCATGACATCCGATGTCCTCCACAATTAGGCCATAACTACAAGATATGAAAACCATTCAGGGTTGTTTTGTTTGTCTGAATTAATATATATCTTTGGTGTCCTTGTTCTTTGCTCCTATTATTCCTTTACCTTGGTATTTGTTCTACTCTCTAGTCTGCTAACACTTTTTATCTTCAAGGTCTATTATCATTGAAAGCTCAAAGATATCTGCTTGGTCAAAATTAGGCCTTTGGGCTTCCTCAGACTTTTTTATATCTCTTCATTGAGCATGTGATTTGTTTCTGTTTTATTGACCTAGGATATTATTTATATGACTACTATTTACCCTTGAAGATAGGGTAAATAGTAGTCATATACATAAGACTTTGTTTGTCTTATATTTAAGACGAGTAACCACAGTGCCTTCGAAAATGAGGTATTGTATCAAAGTTAAATTGTACTGAGTGATGGATTCTCACTTATTAATTAATTCCTAGGACTCTCATTGAATAGTGTGGTATGTGCTGTTTTTAAAAGAATGTCTAAAAGATCTCAAAAGGTTTTCAAATTTTGTACTATAAAAAAGATACCAACACTAAAATGAATTATTTTTAACTTCATTTGAATACAAACATAAGAGAAATTAGAACTTCTCACTTTCTAAAGATAAGTGTAGAAGGAAAAAACATGAAATATTTTTTTAAAGAAAAACATTAATATGAGAAATACAGTGTGACAAGTTTTAGTATGTATTATAATTTTAGTAAAGAAGGCCAAATATCAAAGTTAGAATATTTACTTGTAGGACAATAAAAAACAAATTTTATTATGATAAATAAACAAGCATTTAACATAGGTGACAGCAGCTGAAAGATGGGTAAGTTTTAGCAAGATTTAGTTACATGTTATGGATCATGAGCTCTTGAGTAGTTATTTTAAGTACTTAGAACTTATATAAGAAAGTGTATTTAAAATACTTTTGATAATACTAAGGATGTGTACAAAAGTATTGTAACCCTGAAGGAAGCCATAAAAAAAGTACCAGTAATTAATATTTAGAAATTAAATCTGAATTTTGGGTATTTAGTATTATAAATAAGTAAAAACCAGGGAATCTAACACAGTGACAGCAACCTAAATCTGTCCTCTAATATCCTTCGAAGAGCAAATAAAAAAACCCAGAACATCAAGGAGAACACATAAAACTACCAAAAAAATGTGGTTTGAAAATAACTGGAAGACAAACAAACAAACAAAAACAAAACAAAACAGAAAACAAAACACTGGAAGACAAAAAATGCCCAAACTTTTCATGCAGTTGAAAATAAACAAATACCAAATCCCAGCCAGCAATCTCTCATACCTCATACTCTTGTTGCAATCTTTGTCATGAACAAGGGTAATTTAAGAAAAATTGCAAGGGAAAAGAGAATAGGAGACCTATCAGCATATCTCAAATTGCTCTTTAACTTCTCCATAAAGATCACTTTTACCTTATATATGAGAATACCAAAAAAAAGGAAAAAAAGAAAGGAAGGAAGGAAGGAAGGAAGGAAGGAAGGAAGGAAGGAAGGAAGAAGAAAGAAAGAAAGAAAGAAAGAAAGAAAGAAAGAAAGAAAAAAGAAAGAAAAAAGAAAGAAAAATTCCCAGCTAGGTCAGAGTATTGCTTACAGAGCTTAAAACACATGCAATTTGAGGTGGTCGTCTTTCACATTTATAACTTAAGTGGTAAAAAGTTACGAATAGGTGTCACTTGGAAATTAAATGGTTAAAAGCAAAAGAAATAAATGTGGCAATTTGAGGGCACTGAAAAAAATAAACAGAACAAAGAAATGGAGTAAATTTAATTATCTTTCTAGGATCAAACAAAATAATGTAAACTAAACAAATGGAAACTTCCTGTACTTATAGAAGGGAATCTTAGTGAATTAGGAATCTTGTAAAGAACCTCAAATCCACAAAATGAATAGATAGAGACTAAGTAAGAATACAAAAGCTTAAGAAAACATAAAATAAGGAATGATACACCTTTGATAAAATTCACTCATCCAAACTGAATTAAATATATTAAAACTGATTTTATATACTCAGAATGTATTTAGGGAAATTAGAAACCATTTTTAATTACAAATTCAAAATTAAAAAAAAATAAAAAACTGATTGAAACAGGGTTGGCTGGGAAAAAAAACATAATCACCTCCATATGAAAGGTAAATTATAAGACAATAATAGACTAAGTGGAATAGATTACAATGGAAAATATAGTAAGAGACATTGAAGAAAGTTAAATATACAACCATGAAAATTAAAGTGAGAAGTGAAACAAATCAGAAATATAGTGGTGAATAATTAATTGATTGAAATAATGTATACAATTGAAAGCCCTGAAGAAGAATAAACAATACATTTAAATATTTAAATCCATAAACCAAGATCATTCCCCAGGTAACAGAAGGCTTGAGTGAATGTATTGAAAGAACATCTGAATAATTGTGAAAAATTAACCAAAAATGATTAACCCCAAGTCATATATATTAATAAAATTATTCAACTCCAATAAGAAAGGAAAAATCTTTAAGGCCTCCAGGCCAAATATCCAATAACTTATTAAGACACAGCTACGAGACTGGAAATGTCATCTCATAACCAGTGAGCACAGCTAACACCAAGATCTTGTCTTCTTAATATCCATTTTCCAATAAAAGAAACCAGGGCTCCTGGAGAAATGGCTGACTCCTTCTTAGGAAAGGACAATATGAGATGAGTCTGGAAAGATCCTGTGGACCCATAAATAAATGCTCAAAAAGTGACGGGAAAGTGTCAAAAGGATGTAGGAAATGCTTTTTTTTTCCCTTGCCAAATTGAAGTAACAAGCAACTGGATTTAATGTCCTACCTAAAACAGTAATAACAACTAAACAGAGAATATATGAGATAATGGTTTCAAGACACAGGACATGAGGAGATTAAAACAGTGACCCTGAGAGAGAGGGAACAAATGAGGTATGTACTATGATTGCTTCAGCTTACAACTTAAGATGGTTTCCAGGCCATCTTTGAGGTAATGGAAACCTGCAGAGCTTGCAAGATTCCTAGGGTTAAGGATATCCTACTGAGAGTCTAGAGCAATTGAGATGGCTAGAGTTTATGGAGCGGAGTATTGCTGATGGACCCGTTTGAGGGTTGGGGAATGCATTCTGTGTTCTAGTAGTATACAAATGCTCCCCAGTTTTATCTTTCTTTTGAGCTCTTTCTTATCTTCTCTGCTCTTGTATATGGTCTTACATTCAAGCAGGGATGTATACATAACACTCCAGTCTGTCACAAGAATGTATGCATCTTTGCTCATGTCCACAGCCTTCTAGAGCTCTGCAGTTATATGTGAATGTATCAAAGCACACTATGTCTGTCTCATTCCCCAGAGTTTCCTGATCAATTTCAGGCTAGTCTGTCAGTTTCTTGTTTTTCCTCGTCAGGATTGGTGCGTTATTGGTCTTTTCCATTCACTTTCCATTGGCATTGCTATGGTTTCCAACACCCAGGGGCATGGAGGTTTTGTGCCCCTTTCGGTGTTAATTGGTTGTCCCAGCATTACTGTGCCCATGTGGAAGTTGGTGAGGAGGATAAAGGGATAGCGTGGAGCAGCCATGAGCTAAAACTGCATTTCAGTGATTTGTTTGAATAAATGCCTCTCAGTTTGTTATTTGCCTTAGTTTCCATTCCTGTTCTTGAAAATCTCATCCAGTGTTATCACTGATTTGTGAAGACTTTTTTTTGTGTTTCTCTCTGTGCCATTCTGTAGTTCTTTTTGTCAGAGTCACTCTTCTTTAGTTCCAGACTATTTGGCTGAAATGGTCACACTGAACTTCTCACACTGTCATTTTTAGTCAGCATTATAATAAAATAATGATGAGAAAACCTGAGAAGCCCTTCGTTAGAAGTCCAACCATTGAATTATTTGTAATAAAGTCTTTATGTATACAGTTTGAGAGGCAGCATATTGATCTGTTTTGTTTTTTCAGTCTCATAGGCAATTCACTTTTTATCTTCAAATCTCAATTTCCTTTTATAAGATAAATATAAATACTTCTTTATAGAAAATAGAGTTATTTGCCTACATTTTTTAAAAGCTTTTTTTTTTAAAGCACTTATTTTTGGTCTCTGAAATTCTATGGCCCCAATAGATAATAGCTAGGATATCAGTTTTCACAACAAATATGGGGAAGAGTAAAATAAACATGGTTGATGTGTAAGCTGTCCCCAACTTATAGGCAGAAAATGGGGCTGAATTCCTATTGTTATATGTGAATGTTAATATTAAAATCAGTGATTAATTTGAGATATGTGTTGGTTATGCATAACTAATTTTAGATGTCAATCACGAAAAAGATTGTACTTGCCAGCAGTCTTTTTATTCAAGATTATTATAAGAGGGGTAAGAAAGTGTGTGAAAAAGCACTTGGATTATATGAGAAAATGTGTGAAAAAGCACTAGGATTATATGTTAGATATGGTGACATTGAACTGGCAAGAGATAGGCTAATGTGTCTTTTGGATATTGAAACTCCATGCTCCCCAGGCTAGATATTGTGAAACTCAAACATCATTAAGTTGAACAATTTTCCTTCAAATTTTTCCCTAAATGAATTTAATTTCCTTAATTAAAGTGACTAAATATAAAATCATGTGATGGCTAAAAGGTCAAATGCTTGCTCTATTTTAAGAAGTATAAAACTATTCAAATTGAATGATTTATTATAAAGGAAATTAAATTCAATTATTCATTTGAGAAAACTGCAAAAGATTGTCTTTGGTATTTATAGTCACTCTTAAATACTGGCACTTGATACAGAATTGGCCCTAGCATTGGTCTCTGGACTATACATGATGTAATACATGAGCATAATTTGTTCTAGATGCCCAGGACAGGAAAAAAAAATTAAGATTTCCTAATCAGACTCCAAAAGTGGCCATAATGAAAAATAAATAATACTTATGTATATTTATATTCTCCATAAATTCTCTAAGCACTACTTTCCACAATAAAAAGGAACCATGTCACTAAGCTAAGATGTAATGATGCAATGTAAGCATGAGATACATACAGGATCACTGTAAATCAATGGATAGAATAAGTCATTTTAACAAGCTGTTTCAGTAAACAATCTGCAGTTATTCATTCCTTTGATTGTTTACACATTTATTATTGGGCAAGTTGCTACGTACCATTGATAAGAAGTAAATAATACAAGGCTTAAGCTATATATAGTTTAAAGTTGAGATCATTTAGTTTGTGCTTTCTATACATTGACTTTAATGTGCATACTAATTATCTTGGGGTTTGTTAAAATGAAATTCTAATTTAGTAGATCTGGGGTGGGGTCTGAAATTCAGCATTTCTGGCAAGCTCCCAGGTGATGCCAAATCTGCTGGTTCATGAACCGCACTGAGTAAAGAGCTAGAGAACATCTTCAATGTTCTTACACAAAATATCTCAAAAAAAAATCACTTTTAGAATACATGTATTAATGATTGGAAATTTCCCTTTTATACCATAGTCTTAATAAATGAATGTTTTAGTGAGATGAACAAGGATATAATTATCAATAAATTATTCTCACATGTACTTTTATTTAATTGCGATTGTTTAATATTTGTTTGGTTGTGGTCTTTCCAAGTTTGAAAATGAACTTTATTCATTTTATCTCATACTCATTTTTTAATTCCCCAAACAACTAACTCATTGTTTTATAAATAAGCATTCTTTGAAGAGGTTGAATGCCTATCAAATGCAGAGGAATTTCCTTTGTCAAAAAGGCATGAGGAATCTGACTTAGATCTGGAAATGTTGGAAGGGACATTAAATAAGCCAAGTTTAAAGAAATTATTTTTGTTCTAAAAATAGGTTAGTCTAATCTAAGCCATTAAAAAACTAGAAAAAAAAGTTTTTTTTCTTATTTGAAATAAAAAACATTAAAAAGCTTTAAAAATGTTGGACATGTATACTCTTTAATGTTTGTCACATGAGTTTCTTATGTTAAGACTGGTATTTTGGTTGAGCATGACTTTCTCTCTCATTGCCTAGACAGTTTTCTTTCTTTTACTTTTTCTGGGAACATTTTAATAATAGTCTGAATCCAGTCAGTCTTGGCTTTCACTTTTTTCTTTTCTTTTCTTTTTTTTTTTTTTAATTTTTTTTTTCAACGTTTATTTATTTTTGGGACAGAGAGAGACAGAGCGTGAACGGGGGAGGGGCAGAGAGAGAGGGAGACCCAGAATCGGAAACAGGCTCCAGGCTCTGAGCCATCAGCCCAGAGCCTGACGCGGGGCTCGAACTCACGGACCGCGAGATCGTGACCTGGCTGAAGTCGGACGCTTAGCCAACTGCGCCACCCAGGCGCCCCTCTTTTCTTTTCTTTAACGTTTATTTTTGAGAGAGAGAAAGAGAGAGTGTGAGTGGGGGAGGGACAGAGAGAGAAGGAGCCACATAATCCAAAGTAGGCTCAGGGCTCTGAGCTGTCTGCACAGAGCCTGATTCTGGGCTCGAATCCACAAACCAGGAGATAATGACCTGTGCAGAAGTTGGAAGCTTTCCAGCTGAGCCACCCAGGCGCCCCTTGGCTTTCATTTTTAACTCCCATCCCTTTTTTTCCTTCTTCTGTCTTGGCTCTTGCCTATAGTTTTTCTACTCCAAATATCACCATGTCATTTATGAACAGATTCGCTTCTTTGATTTCATCTTGCTATGAAAGATTAAGATAGCAGAGACGCTGAAGAAAAAAAAACAACTAAAAATCAAAACTCCATTAGAGTTAGTTTTTCTCTAGGGATTGGTAATCACTTCAAAATTGATAATCATTGCAAATCACTAAAAATGTTACTTTTAAACAAGTTGATTATAAACAACAGGAAGTCATGGGGAACATTCTCTAATGAATGAGTTCACCTTACCTCCCTTCCAACCAAGAGTTGGAGGAGCTATGGGGACAGCATCCCTTTCCTGGCTGATTAAAAGGCTGACTGTATGTAAGCCCCCCCTTAAGATCCCCATGAAGGAGGCAGGTGCAGGCTCAAAAAATGCAAAATATCACAACCAGGAGTAGAGTA
This sequence comes from Felis catus, assembly GCF_018350175.1. Lineage (NCBI taxonomy): Eukaryota > Metazoa > Chordata > Mammalia > Carnivora > Felidae > Felis > Felis catus. The sequence continues at coordinate 127,090,438 of NC_058373.1, forward strand.
AGGGATACTGAGAGAAGTAATTTTTTTTCTTTGGGAAAAAGATGGAGGAGCGTCATGTGAAAAATAAATATACTTTCATAGAATTTGGTACTGAAATTATTTGTGTTAAAATGTCAATAGAGTCTAATTAATTTAGACAGATGCAATTAAATTTTTGTGGTTCAGTATGCAAGATGAATGGTACATGAGGATATCCAGAGGATAGGAAATGGGTCAGAAGGGAAGAGAGAACCTACCTGTTTGGGGGAGGATATTTGGTCCATCAGGCAAAAGGGCATTTTTCATTCTTTGTGTACATCCAACAGGGCATTAAAAAATCTAGGATTATATGAAAACTCTGCTTGGTTTAATAAAGTTCTAACACATACTGGTAGAAGGACATATACAGAGAGAAATTATTCTGTCAATCATCAAAATATGTAATGCTATTATCTTTAAATGAGAAGAGTAGATGGAGGGGTCAGGTCATGGCGAGCAATTTGTGTTACTGTTTATGCAATAAATGATAAAGGCTTGTAAGAAAAATGTAACTGATGTTTCAGGTAAAAGCAATTTGTTTTCTTTCTCTGTGAAAAGTACACATAGTGATTAGGCCAATATGACAGAATTAGGAGGTCAGGAATTAACTTCCTTTAAATGTCTCCAGGTTCATTAAGGTGACATTAACTAGTATATAACAGGCCAAATATGTGAAGCCTTTATTCACATATGAAAATATCTGTATGAATGTTATTCAGTTTCATACTACTCACTGTTCTCTGGGTTAGGCAGAATTCTGAGCTGGTTCACAGAATTCCCCCCCTGCTTCTATGTAATCCTTTCCCCTTGAGTGAGGATAGGACTGTGAATATGATGAATTTCACATCCATAATTAGCCTATGTTACATATAAAATGAAGGGATTTTGCTTATATAATTATGGTCCCAATTCAATTGATTATGGGTCAGTCAAAACTGAGCTATTCTAGGTGGGCCAGAACTAAACAAATGAGCCTTTCAAAAAGGCTGGGCTCTTCTCAAAGTCAGAGATTTGAACATTGAGAGAAATTCTCCTGGTGGCATGGTGAGAGGATCTATAGAGGAGGTCATGTGGTAAGGAGCTGTAGGCAGTGTCTGGAAGCTGAGAGTGATCCCCGACCAACAGCAAACAAGAAAAATGGAACCTTGGTCCTACAACTGCAAGGAATTAAATACTGACAACAACCAGAGTGAGCTTCATGAGAACATTGAGCCTCCTAGGAGATGCTAGCCAGGCCAATATATTGATTTCAACCCTGTAAAGCCCTGAGCAAGAAGCCAGTTAAGACACGCCAGACTCCTGACTTACAGAATCTATGAGATAATCAATGAGTGTTTTTGCTAAGCTTCAAAATAGTGCCACCATTTTGGAAGAAAGTTTAGCAGTGTCTTAAAAAGCTGAACATAGTCTTAACATACAATCCACCAATTGAACTCCTTGGTATTTACCCAGTTAATTTGAAATGTTATGTCCACACAAAAATTTGTATGCAAATATTCATATTATATTTATTCATAATTGCTAAAAAGTGGTACATCCATATGATGGACTATTTTTCCACAATAAGAATAAACTAGCTATCAAGCCAGGAAAATATATGAAAACACCTTAAGAGCATATTCGAAAATGCAAGAAGCCAATCTGAAAAGGCTACATACTGTTTATGATTCCAAATATATGGGATTTTGGAAAAGGCCACAGTCCAGTGAGAGTAAAAAAATAAATAAAATAAATCAGTGGTTGCTACAGATTTAGAAGAGGGGAAGAAAGATGAATAGGTGAAGCAGAAGGGATTCTTATAGTAGTGAAATTTTTCTGTGTGTTACTATAATGATGGATATAGGACATTATGCATTTGTCAAAACCCAAAGGTAGAACTGCACAACACAAACAATGAACCTGAACTTAAGCTATAGGCTTTAGTTAATAATAATGTCTTAATATTGATTCATCAGTTGTTACAAATGCGCCACATCAATGCAAGATGTTAATAATAGAAATTATCGGGGCGCCTGGGTGGCACAGTCGGTTAAGCGTCCGACTTCAGCCAGGTCACGATCTCGCGGTCCGTGAGTTCGAGCCCCACGTCGGGCTCTGGGCTGATGGCTCAGAGCCTGGAGCCTGTTTCCGATTCTGTGTCTCCCTCTCTCTCTGCCCCTCCCCCGTTCATGCTCTGTCTCTCTCTGTCCCAAAAATAAATAAACGTTGAAAAAAAAATTTAAAAAAAAAAATAAAAAAAAAGAAATTATGTACATACGGGAGGTATTTGGGAACTGTATTATCTGTACTATATGCTCAGTTTTGCTGTAAATTTTCAAACTGTAGAAAAACAGTCTATTTACTTTAAATGAAAAGTAGCATCTTCAATGTAAGTGAATTTTGGCCTCAGCAAGAAGGCATGGTGAGTATAAGGCATTCTGAAGGTAGGGTTCTTGTTATCCAACTCTGAAATTTTTGACGTACAGGAAACTGACACCCATGTCTCAAAATAGTCTTATTTCTCAGGAAAAGCAAGAAAAAATGGGTTTCTGTGTATAATCCCCTGAGTTTAAAATGTTGGAAATAAATTCATTAAAAAAATTTTTAAACATTATTTTGGAGCTAGATTTGGACCCAAAGCAGATAACTTCTACCTTTGATTATAGAAAATTCACTGGTTGGTAAAATGGCAAAAATTAACAAATGGCTGTGGCAGATTTCATTGTCTTTGGTTCTCTCAACAAATGAAAACTCAGTAAATCAGTGTATCACGTATCTGTTGTGTCTTATACAGGCCAATTCCCTATAAGTTGATCACCGTTGAATCAATGATCCAGGGATGCTGTCTAGGATCATTTCTTTTTGGGTTGCTCAAAAAAATCTAATTTAGTGGCAGTGAACTCTTTTCCTAAGTACAGGAAATGCTCTTCCTCTGTCACAGGAGTTACAAATTATACCATTAAAAAAGATATGTTGCAGCTGCGTTGGTCAAATAGTAGGTATACTGCAGACTAAGGAGACATTTCCAGAATGAATGGTGGCCTTTAAATCCCTTGATGTCCATCTTATAATCAGTTAAGCAATAGTGCTATAGTGTGGCCTACTAACTGTATTTTTCTGGCCATAGAGCTAATAAGAGGATTAATAAAAAAAAGCCAAATTGCAGACTGCTTTTAAAGAAGTGAAATTTTCAGTCACATAAAAGAATTGCAAAAAGTAAAGCAGAGCAGTGCCTAAGTGAGATTCTTAGCTCATTAGCTGTTGTGGACAGGAAAACATGAATTATAGAAGGTCATGCACTGTAACTTGTGTAATTACAATAGATGATTCTTAGAATTTTGAAAATATACTGTATTTGGTTATGCTTTAAATATCTACTTTTCTGTTAGATACAGTTAACCCTAAATTAATATATACCATATGGTACCTAAAAAATGTTGATTGAGCATTTACACTGAAAAATAACTGGATGAGATTTATAGATAATGTAGTAATCCGATTTGGTGCTTTCTCTTAAGGAACTTACATTTTACAGAAAAGACAGTTATGTGCAGTATTAGGACAGAAGCTGAGGGAAAAAATTGCTTTGGGGACCCTGAAGGTGGAAGAACTAATCCCAAAGAGAGATGAGAGGAGGCTTTCTTAGGACGAGCTAGCATTTGAGCCTCAGTAAAAATGGAGAGGGTTCTAATAGATGAGATGGGTTGTAACCATAAACAATGGTATAGAGTTTGGAAAATCTAGATGAAGTTTGTGTCCTAGAGAGATAATGTGTTTGGTGAAGAAGGGAAGGTTCAGTCGGTCACAGAAGAAACACTGAGATGTTAATGTTGTTTCAAGTGGCCCTCTGTTATAAAATAAATTCAAAATTTTTGGCATAAAATTATGCTGTCATCCCTGACACCTGCCAGATTTAATTTAGCCCTTTATGTATTTATGTATATTTCCAAAGATGCTGGCATAACTAAATGTACATCACAGATATTAACAGAGAAGCTTCATGAATATGAACTAAGATTATGCTTTCTGGGAAATTCTGGGTATGGGACTATCATAAGATTTTGAATAGCATATAGTCACTAAAATCTAACTGAAAAAAAAAAAGAACTTGTTATTTTCAGATGTACAAAAATCCTAGGGAATCATCTCATCAGAATCATTAAGAAAGTCCTATCTATACCAGAAGCTCAGGACCACAAAACTGGACCCCAATAGATAGAGTGAAAAGTTCCTTGATCAGTCTGTACATTAATCAGATGTACACACATTTATATACTGTGAAGATTGTATTAGTGTCCCTCCTTCCTCACTATTGTGGCACTTAGCTACTAAAATCAGTGTTAGGCCAAACAAAAAAAGTGCTTCTAGATGCACATCAAAAAACGTTTAGTAGGCCAGCAGATGAGATTTGTAATGAGTAGATTCTGAGAAATAAAATGGATGCAGGTAAAGTTCCTAAAACTCAGAATTTTCTATTTAAATTTCTCACATGTATGTTATACTATCTGCATATAGTTAAATGACACCTATTAAAATGTCACTGAAGTTAGTGGTAGCATCAGGATAAATGTATTACTTGATTTATATATTTATTTTATAATAATGTATATAAGCAATATATGTTTATTACCACACTCTGATAAATGCAAAAAGGTACAAGGAAAGAATCAAGAGATTATTTAGAATCCTACTACTCTAAAATAACCTGTATTAAAATTTAAATTTCGTAATTTTCGACATTCATTGATGCCACAATACAAAAAGAAGGATGGGTAGCAGGAAGGATATGTGGACACAAAAATAATTATAAGAATTGGATCAGATTTTACCTATTATTGTTACAGTACCATATACTTTACTAAGTTAATTTGAATTTAACCAAAGAAAAAAGAAGCTAAATCAAAATGGAAGAAGTTACCAAACTGCAAGATTAGGGTTTCATGACACAATATAGTTGTTGAAAGATCCTTCCAGAAAAAAAAAAGATTAAAAGATTTGAAAGATTATTAAAAACTTAGGAGTATTTTCATTTTAATTGAATATTCATTATACAGTATTAATAAATGCCCTGACATAAAGATCTTTTAATTTGCTTTTTTTATACTTACTCCCACCTCATTTCCTTTCTACCTACCCATTTTTAATACAGATACTATTTTTTGTTTTGTCAGAGATTTTAATATTTATATTTATTCTTTAACCACATTTTCTTAGCTGTTTAATCTTAATTTTTGTATTTAATTAATTTGAGGTTTACCATTGTGCATCATTTTTCAATTATTTATTTCAGTTCATCTCTTTTTAACTTGATTTCATCTTCATTTGGCTTTCCTTCCCTTCCCTTCCCTTCCCTTCCCTTCCCTTCCCTTCCCTTCCCTTCCCTGTTCATATGACCCCAATGGAGTAAATCCTCACTTTTATTATCTGAAATGTCTGGTTATTGCCTTTCTCTTTTGAGTTTTTTGTAATGTTTATTTATTTTTAAGAGAGAGAGAGAGAGCAGGGTGGGGGAGCAGAGAGAGAAGGGGACAGAGGATCTGAAGCAGGTTCTGTGCTGACAACCTGATGTGGGGCTTAAACTCATGAACCCTGAGATCATGACCAGAGCCAAAGTCTTATGCTTAACCGACTGAGCCACCAAGGCACCCCTATTGCTTTTCTCTTTTAAAGGGAACCTGGCTGGGTATATTTGTGGATAATACCATTTCCCCCTCACCAGTCTTTGGAGGCATTGAACCACTGTGTTCTGACCACAGAACAATGTTTGAAGGTAGTCTAATTTTTTTCCTTATGGGTGACTTGATTTTCCAACAGGAGGCCTGAACAATACATGCTTCCTCTGTGAATTTCAACGTTAACCAGGGTTTAACTCAATGTCCAAGTAATGTCCTAGAGTATGACACTCCTTTTAAAAAAATTTTTTTTCAACGTTTATTTATTTTTGGGACAGAGAGAGACAGAGCATGAACGGGGGAGGGGCAGAGAGAGAGAGGGAGGCACAGAATCGGAAACAGGCTCCAGGCTCCGAGCCATCAGCCCAGAGCCCTACGCGAGTCTCGAACTCACGAACCGCGAGATCACGACCTGGCGGACGCTTAACCGACTGTATCACCCAGGCGCCCCTGGCACTCCTTTTTAGATTCAAAGTCTGTTTTCTCTTCCTTGGTTCCTACCTGCTCTTTTTTTTAATATATTTACTTCTGAAGTTAAACAGCTATGGGATGTTTTGATATTGACTGTTTTGAATTATTTTTTGTTATCATATGTATAACCTATGCTTTCACCATATAGACTCAATTACTTAATGTCGTAACACTATTTCTGTATTCTATTTCTGAATAACTTATCTCTTAATATTGTATTGGTTGGCTAGATTTGCCATAATAAAATACCACAGGCTGGGTGGCTTAAACCTGTTAGAAACTTATTTTCTCATAGGTCTGGTGACTAGAAAACCCAAGACCAAGGACCAGCAGGCTGCAGTTTCTAATAGGGGTTTTCTTCTTGGCTTGCAGACAGATGCCTTCTCACTGTGCCTCACATGGTAGAATGAAAGGGCAAGCAAGCTTTTCATAAGGGCACTAATCCCATCACAGAGGCTCCAACCTTATGGCCTCATCTAAACTTAATCAGGTCCCAAAGACCCCATCTCCAGATACCATCACATTGAGGTTTAGGGCTTAAATATGAATTTTAGGGGGACACAAACATTCAGTCCATAACAAGTATATTGAGTCCTCAATTTCAGGGTACAAGTGAAGTATAGGTTACATTGTTTTATATGGCATTTATATTTATCATCTTCTTCCTAATTACTTTATTCTTTTTTTCTTTATCCCTTTACAGCGATTGTCTCAAGCTTTTCTTTCATGCCATTAATTAGATTTCTCTCCATGTCTGTTTTGTTCTTTGTTTTTTTTTTCCCAGTGTGTTTATTAGATTTATGTTTTTACTCAATACATTCCCTAAGCTCTACTTTCTTTTTTTATCATTATACTTTTTCATGCATAATTTTTCTTTTTATATATATTTCATTGAATGCAAATTGTCACCAATGTCTAATCCAATTCTGGTATTGCAGGGAGCTCCTTTGCAGAATTTGTTTCTGTTCCTTTGGTTATGTTTGTTCCAGGCAAGGTTTGAAGAGTTGCCAGCTCATTTATTTTTCATCTTGTTCTTAATTTGAGTTGCTGAGTTCAGATTAACTACGTGTTCTGACACAGTTTTAGCAATTGTTTTTGACTCCTCATCTAGCTAGTCTGGCTGGACCAATAGATACGGTCCTGGTTTTCCAAGTTTGTGACATAATATTTTCCTTTCTTTATTAGATTGTTACTGATGAAATCATGGATTTTTAGAATATTTTAACTTTTTCCTTCTCTGCTTACTTATGAACTGAAGGAGATCCCATTTGTGAGTCAGCTTTATTTTTTTTTAAATCTTTACCCAGCATCTCCAAGGCCATGGAACTAAAGAGCAGTTATTGCGGGGACAAAATTTTCCAAGAAAAGACTCCAAGAGAGAGCAAGAAGAAAAATCTTATATATGGAGGTAAGTTGATGATGCTTACGAGAAAGAAATAAATTCAAGTTCTTTTTAAAGAACTTGGTATGAAGAGCGGAGTTTGCATTTTACCTAGATGCATTCTGCAGACTTTAGAAAACAATAGTAAATGGCCAACTAGGAGGATTTCAGTTGTGATGGTGACTGCTGATGCATTACATTTCTGCCCATGACAGAAGCATGAGTAAATAAGAAAGCGATGTTTGTTTGATAAGGTGTATGTGGAAGACTCCAACACATTTTATACAGAAAAATGTATATATGTTAATAATCCATAATAAACTATATGAGCATTATCTTGAGGAAATGAGCTCAATTATTAAAAGAAGTGACATTTATGAACTATGTAAATTGATATCCAATTAACTTGCTGGAGCTCTCTTATTAAATGCCAATTAAATGTATTAACCTTCTTTACAATTTCATATATCAATACGAATTTAACTGTACCTTTATTGCCATTGTAATTTTGAATTAATTGCATAGCAAGATGATTTATCTTTTGCATAATTATGAAGCCTTACCCTCTGTTCTTCAAAAAAATAAAATTGATAGTTTTATAAACTCTGAAGGTACGCCCCCAAGATGTCACTTATTACTTAGCTTTGTATAAATCTTTGTTTTGAAGTAAAATGCAGATTGCACATGGTTTGTGGTAGTTGGATACTGATTTTAGTTCTTTATTTGAAATAAAATATGAAGCAACTACATAATGCACCTGAAAGGCATTATTAGGTCTACAAATTGTTTTCTCTTATGATTTTTGTTAGCGTCTTTATAGACAGATTTTTCTGGCAACCGAGAGCTTTCTTAATCAAACAGGATGCAAAATCATCTATTAGAAAATAGGTATCTTAGATCATTATGGTGAGACATGTTTTATTTTGCTTCCACAATCCCCTGAATATCTAGCATGGTTACAGACATTTACCGAGTTTGAAGTAGTTGAAAAGATCATGGGTTTTGAGGTCAAATAATTTGGGGTTCGGTTTCTCTCCCAGTTTCTATTTCTGGTCATAGAAATCAGTGACATTTATGGCTTTTAGCCTATTCACTCATTAGTAAAATGTGGATGGTAACAATTCCTGCATATGTTTATACTGAATATTATACTGAATATATATCCTGAAATATATATATATTATATATATAATATATATACACACATATATATGTGCATGCATATATACACAAAAACATATTACTATGAATAATATGCATGGGAGTCTATACTCAGTAAAAGCTAGCTTTTATTACTATCTTTTCTGATTTTTGATTTTTGAAACAATTTCATTGCTTTGTATATACCATGAGCCTACTGCCAAATAAGTTTATATATGATTTATGAATGGGGTGGACCTCAGGGCATCTCTTAGTCTTGAAAGAGGGAAATAAAACATTGCATGCATATGAAAGACAAATTGGGGTATATGCAGGACTATTGTGTCATTTATCTCATTGAAACTACACTGAAATGTTTACTGGCTAACTCTATATTTATACAATGAGAACTTCTTACACATATATTTACTTACGGTTCAAAAGTCTGTGCACTGATGAATCTAAATCCAAATTATTGAGAGCAGGGTTGCTAGAAAATCAGTCCTGACTCCATGCTAACTGGCAACCCTTCCGTGGAGTCATGCGAGTATTTTGGCTGTGGTACCTTTTGTTTTTCTGCTTTAGCATCACACCATTCAGTGCTCGGCAAATGTGGCCTATTCGTCACTACATTGCTGTGTGATGTTCACATGTACCTTCCAGGTGCCAAGGTATAACTTCTATGGGCTGTTTTCATGCACTCTGCCCTGTGCTATTTCCCTCATCCCCCCCATCCCTCACATTGTCTCCATGTGGAAAGACCAAGTGAAAGTCAGACAGCTTCCCTTTCCTCTCCGTTCCTTGCTTAAGCAGCGATGATCTCTTCCCTGCTTGGCATTGTCACTTGTTTCTTTGCTAATCTGTGCCCGTTTAAGTCTTCTGTAAAACCTCCAATAAAGTCACCCATAAAGCCATCAGATGTCAGGTACAATAATAAATGTCTGTGGAAACAAAAATCACCCTAATGAAATAGAAGGAAACCTAAAGTCCTTGCCCATGTGCTTCCAATTAAAAATGTTTCCTCTGGCTTGTCATTATTTATAGCATTGTTAATGATGGAATTCACACTGAAATAAATGTCTTTCTTGTTGGTGATTATTCATGAGGCCCATGTGCCTATAAGTACCTCAAACAGAACATTCTCTATGGAGGTTTGAGATTGAGGGTCACTGGGAATTGGTGTAGAAGGCCGAGAAAGGATTTCACCTGCAGCTGCACAATAGTCTCATTGAGGTCTGGATCTGACTGATAAGGATGAACAATTGTGACCACCGGAGTAAATTTATGGAAATTAGTTGAACAATTCCAGTGTGGCTCTGGAGTATCAGAATTACAATTTGTACAGATGGTGATTCTTCACAGTCAACTAAGCAACAAAAATAAAGCTCCTGCTACTTGTCAGAAAACCAGCACTTGGATAAAAAGTTCTTGTAGCACCCATAGCCCACATGGCAGGGAGGTAGAAGGCACAAGCCTGACTTGAAAGCTGCCAGCTTTTCTTTTCTAGAATTCGATAGCATACTGTCTGTCCTATTTTATTTCTTTTTTAAAGTATTTATGTGTTTGGGAGTGGGGGAGGAGCAGAGATAGAGAATCCCAAGCAGGCTCCGTGCTGTCAGCACAGAGCCTGATGTGGGACTCAAACTTGAGAACTGTGAGATCATGACCTGAGCTGAAACCAAGAGTCATACGCTCAGCTCAACCAATTGAGGCACTCAGGCATCCCTTATTTGTTTTTCCCAGAGTTCTCAATTTAGAAAGGGATTTCAAGGTTCTCCCCATTTAATAACTAACTGCAAAAGACTCCCATGAAAAGAGAAGGATGGGATCAGTCTTAATGATAAGCTTTTATCCATTGTCTACTCTTAAGGCATTTTACATATTCATAGTTCACAAAATAGCTCTGCAGTGTAGGCATTTTTTAGAGTGATTTTACATATGAGAAAACTAGACCTGAGAGACTAATCATTGAGTAAGCTATTATCCAAACAGACCCGTTTGTCTCTTGAGCTCATATTCCTTGTGCTACACTATCCTACTGGTGAGTTAATTGACTAACCTGTGAGTTCATCTTTTCCACATCATTACAGATCTCATTCCTATGAATATATATCCTGAAATCCCCACAATTTTCTTGCATAATTACTTTAATATCTTCTGGAGTCTGTATAAGTTTAGTCACTCAGAAGTATCTCCTGTGTTGTCAGGAAGATATTGTTGCTTTTGTATTCTGTGTCCTCTAATTATCTGGTTTTGAAGGATTCTACCTGGTAACTTAATTCTAGTGGAATTAATGTGGAGGGAATACATGAATGCCACAGTGATTGAACCTCACCTGCTACGTCTGACAGTGCGTGCATGGTGTGGAGTGGTAGGAGTAAGGTAAACATTCACCATCTCAAATACTTTAACTCTCTTCTACATTTCCCTTTTACTTTTTTCTACACTTTCTTTGGTTTTATTCCCCCAAGGAGAGCATGGACAGATATAAGTAAGCAGTCCCCTAAAGTCATGATATATTGAGAAATAATTATAACAATTATTCACAATTATTCACAATCACTTCTTGCTGGTGATTGTGCCAGCAAGAAGTTTTAATTTAGGTAAATATTGTACTTAATATTTCATTCAAACATCCCTTATAACACTATCTTTTTTCTAAAATTAACAGTGTTCCCTTGAAGTTGCTTAAAAATTCCCCATTTATGCTGCAATATTCATTCAAATATTCTAGTCTTCTCTGTTACTTTTCATTGGTTTTGATTCTTTATATAGCACTTCAATTTGTAAGCCCCTTAAATGGTTCTTAAAAGTTTTCATTGCTTACATTCATGCCATATCCAGCGGCATGTTCCACGTTTCCCAACAATGGTTCCAGTGTATCTGGGGTTTTGTGTACTGCTGTAACCTACTAAAGTTCTTGTGTATCTTGCCAAGGTCATAAGCAAATGCTTTCTTTCTCTCTTCAAAAAACTTTTTTAATGTTTATTTATTTTTGAGAGAGAGAGAGAGAGAGAGAGAGAGAGACAGAGTGCGAGCAAGGGAAGAACAGCAGAGAGAGAGAGGGAGACACAGAATCCAAAAAAGTCTCCAGGCTCTGTGCTGACAGCACAGGGCTCAAACTCATGAACCATGAGGTCATGACCTGAGCCGAAGTCGGGGACTTAAATGACTGGGTCACCCAGGTGCCCCCTCTTTCTCTTTTTTTTAATGTTTATTTATTTTTGAGAGAAAGAGAGAGAGATAGAAATAGAGAGAGAGAACAAGTGGGATAGGGGCAGAGAGAGAGGGAAAGAGAGAGAATCCCAAGCAGACTCCCTTCTGTCAGTACAGAGTCTGTCTCGGGGCTTGAACTTATGAGCTGTGAGATCATGACCTGAGTCGAAACCAAGAGTCAGCCACTTAACCAGCTGAGCCACCCAGGTGCCCCACTTTGTTTTTCTTTTATCGAAGCTTTTGTCTACTGCAAGAAACCATTGCTGATTCTGTGGGATGGCTTGACAGAACTTGCTTTTTTTTAGATTTAAGGCCACCACCTTTCTTTTCGAAAACTTATTTCCTCTCCCCATTGAATGATCCAACTTCTGTCTTTCTTAGTTTGCTATTTTAACACATTTTTGGATTCTAGGCTTCCTACATTTACAGACATATAACGGAGTCAGGGGACTAAGTCCAGGAGATAAATTTGTCATCATAGTAAAGGTGACTGGTAAAACCTCCTCCCATACTTTTCCTAAAGATTAGGGTAAGGTTTTATAGTTTTCATCAAAGTCTTAAGGGGCTTATGACCCAAAATAGGACAAAATGATCTTTTATGCAGATATTTAGGTATGTTAGGAATAGGTATTCACTTAACATTTAATAGTGAAAACCATAAAGCTTTCAGACGGTAGGTTAGGAGAATATTCTCATAACTTGGCGTAGGTACATTTTCCTTAAACAGAACACTAGTTAAAAAATGGATGTCATTAGAATTCAGAATTCCATTTGATCAAAAGACACCATGAAGAGAAAGAAAATGCAAAGCAGGAAAGGATGTTTTCAATACATATATCTGACAAATGACTTATATCTGGAATACATAAATAAGTCCTAGCAAAGCAATAAGTAAAGGACAAACAGTTTCGTGGAAAAAAACATAACAAAAAAGGAACAATTCACAAAAGAATATATCTAAATGATCATAATAAACATGTGTAGAGTTTGAAAAAATCATTCTTCATTAAATTAAAATCACAATGAGATATTACCTTTACTCACCATAATGGTTGAACATAAAAAAAGAAAGAAAAGACAGTACCACATGCTGAGTATGTGTTGAGCAAATGCAAATTATACTAATGGAAATATCATTACAAACACCTTGCCCAGTGCAGAGTCTCCTAAAACAACACATGTATCCTAACATTCTGTACATGCATATGAATAGTGATGCTGTCTTATAGTGTGTGTGTGTGTGTGTGTGTGTGTGTGTGTGTGTGTGTGTATGTGTCAATAGATCTGTCCATATTTGTGCATCAGAAGAAATGGAAAGGAATGCATACAGTAGCTTTGTTCATAGTAGCTTAAATTGGGCTAAAATGTTTGAATGTTCCTCATCAACAGATGGGATGAATAAACCGTGGTATTTGTAGGCAGTGAAACCCTACGCATTAATGAAAACAACAAACTACTGGTATTGGCAAAAACCTAGATGAATCACACATATATGATTATAAGTGACGGAAATCACTCACAAAAGAGTACATACTGATGTCAATATATATTGCTATAAAAGAGGAAAAATAATCTACAGTGATAAAAGTCACAATAGTGGTTATTTTCCTGTGGGTGGGTAATGACTCTGAAGGGGAGTGAGGCGGGTTGTTGGGCTGCTGATAATGTTCTACATCTTAACCTGTGTGGAAGTTATTTGAGTTTGTTTGCATGGGTACGTTTTGTACAAATGAATCAAGTTGTACAGGAGATGGTTGTGTACTTTATGCATTATATCTTAATACAATAAAGTGATAAAATACCCCAAACTCGATACACAATGATCATATCTAACAAGGAGTATATGAAAGTACCCAAAGGAAGAACACTTTCCTGAGTTTTGTATTTGCCCCGTGGACAGAGCCAGATTAAATATGGCCGAAGAAACTCTTCTAGTTATAGCTTGTAGATACCATTGTGAGAAAAACAGTACACTCATTCTGGCTCATTCTGCCATTTACTTACTTATTGGCTGTTACCAATTTTCCTGACATGTAAAATTGTGTAGTGATATCTATTTTATAGAATTATTTGGGAGATTTAATAAAATATTTCAGTGGAAGTGTTTATCCTGGTGCCTGGCAGGTAGCACTCACGTGTGTTAGATATCATTACTATCATTATTACCATTATGTTTATTAACGTTGTTATTATACACCCCAGCTGATTTTGCCCAATATATATTTTAGAGGTCTATATTTTTCATGTTTATTTATTTATTTTCAGAGAGAGAGTGTGTGTGTGAATGTGAGATGGGGAGGGGCAGAAAGAGTCGAAGAGAGAAAATCTCAAGCAGGCTTCACTCTGTCAGTGTAGAGCCTGATGCAGGTTTTGAACTAAGGAACCGTGAGATCATGACCTGAGCCAAAATCAAGAGTCAGATAGATGCTTAACCGACTGAGCCACCCAGCTGCCCCAATATTTTTACTTTTAAAAAATAGTACTATTTTCTTGGCTTTCCCTCTATTTATTACACATTTCCATTTAAATGTCTTTGGAGAAACAATTAGAAAACTATTTTGTCTTCTGCAAAATGTAAGTATAATGAAACAAAATATCTTATAAATATTTCTTTTTCTTTAATTTTTTTTAAATGTTTATATTTGAGAGAGAGAAAGAGAGACAGTGCATGAGCAAGGGAGGGGCAGAGAGAGAGATGGAGACATAATCTGAAGCAGGCTCCAGGCTCTGAGCTGTCAGCATAGAGCCTGAAGCAGGGATCAAATCCACAAGCCGTGAGATCATGACCTGAGCGGAAGTCGGACGCTTAACTGACTGAGCCACCCAGGTGCCCCACTTATAAACATTTCTTTATACAAATACATACACATACATTTCTTATCAAGAAAACAGCTGTATTTTTGTATTAATTCCTTTAACAATGTAAGCATCCTTGGACTAGTATCAAACAATTGTTTAGAATAACCCACCAATTGTAGTAATATTACCTATTTGGAGCATTTTTAATGTCATGATGACCAATTCAAATGTATACTCTACAAGCCTGACCCTATTTTAGTATACCTTTTGATTATATTAGTGCCCTCTTTGAGAGCAAAGCAAGACAATAGCTCCTGAGTAGAAACATAATGCATCTTGTATACCCTTTCTGAGAAGGCAACAATGAGACAAATGTTCCAAGTGTCAAATAGAAGGGATTCATCAATAGGTTCTTTTCTTTGAAATAGACTTACTTACAGAGTTCTGTTTTTAAAGCAAGCTGTGATCTCTACACAAACTTGCAGGCCAAACTCATTGTAGTCCACTCTTGCATTAGACCGTGAATTAGCCTACAACATATAAATATTAGTGTTGTTAATCACTTAAATAACTCCATCATCTCCTCTTATCAAAGCCTCTAGTTATCCGAAGGTTTTGTTAGTAATGGCTTGGATGATGATTTTTCTTTCTGGAGAAAAGTCAAAGACATTGAAAGTGAATATTTCATGTAATTTCCAGAGATCTGTGTTGTTTGCAGTATTTTTGTATTAGAGGAGGTGGAAATGTTCTCCAAAATAAATACATTATGTAGTGGGCAATGAAGGGGTAAAGCCACTTTTCTTTCGTAATCAGAGTTTTTTCCAAAGTCATATAGTCCCTACAGATGAGATAATAAAGTAACTCCACATTGGTTCCTTCAGTTCCCTGGAGTTTAAAGTGTATTAATGGCTATTAGATTCAGAATAAATAAACTGGATGGAAAAATCATTATTTGAGTTCTATTTTCCAAATATCAATTTGGTTCCTAAGCACTCCAATAACTTACCCTTAATTTCCGGCTTGAAGCTTCTGAGAAAAATAGTTGAAATTTGGGGCATCGTTTATTTTTCCCCTTTTATAATAATGGGATGTGAATTCATCGGCTGAGTTCATTGAATTTGGCATTAGAAGCTGAGTCATCTCTTAAGAAAACACATATTTTACATATTGAATTTCATCCTTTGGGGGATAACAAACAATAAAAAATGCATTGATAACGATAAAAAATAATAAATTGAATTAATTGGAATGGTGGGATGAATAGACCCTTTCTTTTTCTGTTGTTGGTGAATTCAGTAGTATCACGTGAACCCCAGTTCTCTCTACTAAGATTTAACATTGAGAATTAGTGAGCAGAACTGTTAAACAGAATTATGTCTTTCCTTGGATATATGTTTAAATTTCCTTGTTTCCAGTTTGCATTTCCTGGGATCTTTCTGTTTCACAGCATCACAAACAGGAAAGGTCAAACATGGCAGATGACAGTACCAGGATCTGTAGGGCAGAATGTATGATCTACATGCATGCAAGTACGTGGATCTTAGGGGAGACCTGCTCAAAGAATTCATTTTTTTTTATCATTAAGCTCCTTTACATAGAAATAGAAGCAGTCAATTGGCAAGAGTGACACAAAGATAAATTGCGTCACACAAAAAGAGCAGACCAATAATTCATACTCACAGTCCAAGGTCTTGTAAACTGCTCCAAATATTCACCAAAGGTCAAGTTTCTACATTCAACAAGTGTTACTGACCTCCTACCACTTGTGTGGCTTTCTCATGCAGTTTATTTTTCCTACCCAAATCTCCAGTTAGGGAAATCATAAGATTATTCACCTTTTAATTGCCTTCTTCTTTAAAAAATAAATAAATAAAGCTAATTAAAGCTAATCTTTCTTTCCTTCTCTTACTCCCTCACTACCTGCTGCCCTCCCCTCTTTCCTTCCTTCTTCCTTCCTTCCCTTCCATGGTGTTTGTAATTGCATAACTATTGAAAAACCTAGAAGAATTTAATAAGTACCCATACACCTCACCTTCCAAAGGCAATAAAAGTAATATTTTTATGTAGTGACTCCCCAAATTTCCTGTATGTATTAAAAACTTGTTGAGTATAGAAATATGTGATAGTTGAATCATTATATATACAAATTTTTGGTGTTTCTTTTACTAAATATGCATTTTGGATTATATACTTATAGATAATTTCTAGGAGGTGCATTACTTTATCAGTTCCAAAATTTGGAATCATGGTTTACTGATGTCCCAAGTGATGCTTCAAGTATTTTGCCTTGTTTTGAGCCTAAGCATAAAAGCATGCTACTTTTTCTAAATGTATATGCATTTAAGGCTGCACATTGTTCCGTAAGTGTAGATTTAACTCACTTGTAATATTGATCCTCTTGAGCTGCTGTTAAATTAAAAATAAATTTTGTAGCGATTCAAGTGGAATATATATATTTCTCCTACTGTTACTGTATTCATTGAGGCAAACTTCTAAGTGCTTTCTCTCTCCATCTTCTTAACCAGATATATTTTCTGAAACAGACCTGATATAGCACTTTCTAGGTGCCTCAAGTTACTTTAAAATTGGAGCATGCAGTCTTCATAATTTAAATTTTTATGGCATCCCTTTCTTGCATCTTGGTTATTATTTTTATTATTTTATTTTATTTTTAATTATGATAAGTGTACTCTTTAGTCCCCATCACCTGTTTCTATACTCCCCAAAACAGTCCATAGATTAAATACAATCCCTATCAAAATATCAACAACATTTTTCACAGAATTAGGACAAACTGTCCTAAAATTTGTGTGGAACCATGAAAGACCTCAGATAGCCAAAGTAGTCTTGAAAACAGAAAACCAAACTGGAGGTATCACAATTCCAGATTTCAAGTTATATTACAAAGCAATAGCAATTAAAGCTATATGTGTGGTACCTCTTGGGTATTTCTTGAAGAAAAAGAAAAATGGCCCTTCACTTTCAATAGTATGAGACTACCGAAGATTTCTTAAACATACAATATATTTTCACATTGCCATATATTTATCAAATTCAGACTGTTTCGTCATACACATAAAAAAAAAAACAGAACAAAACAAACCATGACCCTGTGCTCTCCCCAAACTTTACCCTTCCCACATACTGACAACGCAACACTGATATACAAACTCATTTTTCTCTTTAGTGGAATGCAATCAACTATTGTTTATAGCCAAACTATACAGCTTTCTCGGAGTTGGCTATCTTGCCCAAATGCCCCTGGCAATTGGAGTAACTCCCATCTTTGGTCATGTGGTGATTATATATTAATCGCGACACGTTTTGCCACAACCTAATTTACGCTTTTGAAGGTCAAGAACTGAGCCTTGCTTACTATGTATCAAGCATTGCAGTAAGACTCCCGGCTTTTATTGAATGAAAGAGTAAATTATTGTGATCAATATTTATATTTAAGACCCAGAACAAAAGCCTTTTACCTCTGCGTGTGGCAGGAGAATTGCTTTGGAGGGGTAAATTGATGAAAAACATCAAACTAGACTAAGCTCAAAGAAAATAAAGGACAATGATTTGAACAACTTGAAAACAATTTAGTTCACTTATTGAAATCTTTAAGAGAACAATAAACAGTGACTTTCTTGTATAAGGGGAAGGATCAAGGCAACGGTGAATGTGCTGGATATTAAGAGGTTAATGAAAAATCATGACCTACAGTTAAATGGCTGTAGTTCAGCTACTGTCTGAAGGTATCTAAACACTCCCAAATTCTCCAGCCATTATTACTCATTTTTTTTTAGCAAATTGCATTTTAAACAATGAATGGTGTTTATTTGAGCCCAGAGATTTTGTGGTGATAGATACCAGGTATTTTTTTTAATATGAATTCACTTTAAAAAGTAAGACATTGAATTAGAATCTGTCTCCCTAGTACCTGTATTTTTCCGTTTTGAAATGCTTGTGATTACTTTCTTAGGAAAAAAATGTTACATTTAAGCAGAAATGAATAAAACTGGAGAGAAGAAAAATAGCCACAAGGTTAAAAAGTTAGGAAAAAGCTGAAGGGAAACCAACACAGCTGCCCAGAACCATGGAGAAAAGCCTTTTGGGGATCCATAATAAATGAACATAGGTGATTAAATTTAATTCAGTAGTTGATGGTTCCCAGGGGCCACGACTGGCTCTCAGTATATAAAATATATAACTCTGCGTTGGCTTAAACATCCGCTGCCAGGCTATAGGAAACACACTTAATTCCACCCCTAACCATCTTTCACATGAGAGGTAATTTATTAAAGACCTTACCCTTCCTTTTGGTATACAGTTCAGATTGCCTGTTTCTCTTCTATCATCATTGTATTATTTCCCAGAAATGGTGGTTTTGTCAGGGAAATTTCCAACGGCAAGGATGAGGCAGATGGCTTCATCATTCTTTTATTGTTGTGGCCTTCTAGATGGACTGAGGATGGCCTTTTGCATATAAGCTAAACCTACATAAAAATAAGAAACATCATTCTTTCATTCAGCAACACTTTTTGAGCCCCTGCTAGGTGCCAGGCCATAGGAATATAGGGCTGAATTAAGGCAGCAGTGTACCCTAGGCAACTGTACATTTCGGACAGAAGAGACATAAAAAATAATTATAATAACTGTACTATAAAAGAAGTGCTCACTTCCCATGCCAGATTCTGAGCGACCAACCACGATGGTGCCCAGAAATCGGTGGGTGTGTTTGGTTTCATTTTGTGTGTTTGGTCATTGTTTGTTTTTAGATAGATAAAGTGGTGAGAAATGGTTAAAGATTTTATACTGCCTAGGTAGTTTGGGAGCCTAAATCCAAAAGACATTGAGAGAGAAGGATATTTAACATACTGCTGATTGTCATGTTATGAAGAGAGGAGCAGGGCTGAAACATGACATGGTTGATGGAATCATACCTAATTCCTTGGGATTTAAATAGTTTTCATAGATGGCAGGGGACAATTAGCTATTCTCTGCAGAATGATTGACTGATCGATTGATAATTGCCCAAATACTTGTCTTCCATATACTTTAACATTGGGTCATCTTTTTAGTTTTAAGACATAGGGTCAGGATTTCCAAACTGAGTTGTTGATCTATAACTAATGTTTTGCAGTCATGAAAATTGCATTGCATGATTGCAAATATCTGAATATAAAATGAGTTTAGTTCATCTGAGTGTGTCAAAATGGCTACATGTTTAAATTGCAGAGATTAAGCTCCCCTTTCCCTTCCATGGTGGCCATTTGTTGTAGATATAGCTTAATATTTCCCTGAGTCATAAGCATTTTGACAATATTATATTTTATATTGGAAGAGCAAATTATGGCGCTGAGGACCCACAATATCAGCCCTTATCCACAGTGCCTCCATTCCTATATCAACTCTAACACATTATTTTTAAGATGTACTTTAACAGTATAAATTCCCATAGATGTAGTGTTTTAAAAAGTAATTACATCAAATCGTCAAAAATCATCTCGGGATGTTAATTTTAAGCATTGCTATCAAGTCTTACTTAATTTTTTACCCAGCGTCTTTGCAGGTCAATAAATCATATTTTTATATTTGTTCATATAATTATCATCAGTCTAATACTTTAGCTCAATGCTATCTCACATTCCTGTTGCTTAGCTTAGTTCTGTGTTTCATAGAATCTCTTCCCTTGTTCTACCTTTTTAACAGGATAAAACGTAGAACATAAACGTCCTTCAAAACGAATTTGATATTTTATCTTAAAATCTTTCCTGTCAAGTTTTTCTCTCCTTGACACCTCTATTAATTCTATCAAACATTTCTGGATTTACAGAAAATACTGGTATGCTTTTGTGATAGAAAAAACCTGAGAGGCTCACCACTGAATGATGAATGGGAAATTTTACCACTGTGCTGTGCCACCTAAAGTAAAAGAGAGTTAAAAGGCTCTGGAGAATGAGGTGTAAAGGAGGAAAGACTTTGAACTGTCCCTGTTCCATATTAGGAGAAGGAAGACTCTGGGTGTTGCTGATTGGCTGGCAGTATCTGGGCTTGTCCCCAGGTAAGCACTTGAGCTGCCTGGAGGTAGTTGGCTGCACAGATGGTGTGGGGCCCCTGGGGATTATGCGTTAGGCTGCCTAAGTCAAGGCTATGATACCCAGTCAGTTCTGTATTGCTGACAACCTTACCAGGTTAAGGTTGGTCTATTTCTTTGTTACAAAGTGAATAAAACCAAATGTTTAACTGACCGTATAGTTTTCCTTTTTGCTCCTAACACTTGTGTTTCATCGATTCATTTTATGAGCAAATAAAAAGTGTCTGTAAGGTGCTCTGGAACTCTCTCTTTACATCCACAAGCTTGAGTGTGGAACAAAATGAGATGTTTCTTACTTTCTCCCCTCCCTTGAAATTAAACTAAGTCAACCTTAGAACTCTTTGCTGCTAGGGCATCAGGATTTCTCAACCTCAATCCTATTGGCATTTTGAGCCAGTAAATTTTTTTGTTATGGTGGCTGTCCTCTGCACTGTAGGATATTTCATGGCATCCTTGGTCTTGTCAAAGTGAGTAAAGAAAACCTCACTTGAAATCAAGTTGGGAGGCCCTAAAGGGGGGGCTCTCCTCTCCATGCAGCCTGCATAGAGAGCAAGAAGATAAGAATTATCTTGACAAAGGAGGTCATTTTTTTTTAACTAGGAATTTTATCTCCTGTCTCCAAGAGAAAGGACGATGATCTCTTCCTGTCTCACTCAGCAACCACATTCTCACCACAGCTTGCAGCCAATGAGAAGCTGCTACAACTCCAAACTTGTTCTTCTCCAGTGAACTTTTATTCAAAACAACCATCCCCAATTTCCTCCTAAAGCCTAATAGAAGCTGGCCTTGCCATTGTCTCATCTGACTTGCCTAAGGTTTGCCATAGTTGGCTTGTCTCAAATTGCAGTTTCTCTGCTATTCCCAAATGAACTCATTTTGCTAGTAAGACAGCTATTTTTTTTAAGGTTGACAGTCTCTACCCATAGATAACCAGTAGCAACACCCCACCCCCAGTTGTCACGATCAAAAATGTCTGTAGACATTGCCAAATGTGCCTTGGGAAGGAAAATCACTTTCAGTTGAGAATTAATGTGGTAGGCTGGTAGAAATACCAGTTTTCTATCACTATTTGATCTCCTTTCTAACTCCTGTAGGGTTATTGAAAGGTCCCCAAAACTTATATGAGTAAAATGTCTGGTAAAATATCTACAGTCTTGGATGGTTTCTGACTAAAATATTTGTCTGAGCTCCGTTAAAGTTTGGTGACTCTGCTTTGGGGCCATGCTGGGAATCAAACAAGCTATGCTGAAGCTGAGAGCCCCAAACCTGGCTTAATTCTCCCTAGTTCTGCTCCACAGCTGTTCCCCTCTGAGCCCTGTGCCACAGAACAGTAAAGGGAGTAGCAGTTGAGTAAATTGCCCACCCACTCATGTGTGACCATGTCCCATTCTCCTCCTCTAGGATCTTTGAGATATGACCTCCCTGCCTCCTTCCTCCTGAACAGTTTGGTTGCCTAGTCTTGGCAATAGGTATACATTTAGAAATAAGGGATAAGGGTAGTTGAAAGTGTTTGCTGCTTGCAAAGTGCTAAAGTTTTGGAAGCAAAGTATTATAAGGGTCATTTTTAATGCTTTAGAATGGGAAGGGAAGAAATAGAACAAAATGTGTATAACTTGTCAAATTTGGGGCAGGAGCAGAAATCTGTGGCTGGAGAGGCCATATGTTGTCCCGAGGAAATTGTGAGTTTCATATATTTAGGTAATGTCTTAATCTCTGTCCTTGGACACAAGCCTCTTCCTGCCTTCCAGGCAGTGGATTTTAAGACAAGCTTCTTAGCTCTTTGAGCAATATGAAGATAGTGGATTCCTAAGACTAGTCAGAAGTCATTATTGTTGTTTCTTAATGAAAAACAGATATTGGAAAATCTGATGTTACTGAGACAAGAAAGCAACATGGCTGGGTATACACTTTGGAGCCATCCTGCCAGCTTTTAATGTCTAGTTCTGCCTCTCATGCAATTTACTTAATTTCTCTGCAGTTTAGTTTCCTCCATTACACTAAGAAAACTACCTCTTTTATAGAATGATTAGACAATTAAATAAGTTAATACATTGAAAATTTAGAATGGCACTTGTAGTCAATACTCCATAAGTATAAGTTATTAACTCTATTATCACCTTGGTAAAAAGGATTACATCTTCTTAAAATGAATCATCCATGAGAAAGGACTGGAGAAAAGACAGAATCCGGAAAAATCACTTAGAATGACGTGGAAGAATGTCCTCAGAGAGTATTCAAAATCTATCCGTGCCTTGCCCAAACCTCTCCGTGGCTTATTAAGTCAAAGCCTGGTTTATGTCCGTGTCTAATCCACTGTTCTGACTGCACATGGTCTGATCTGTTAAAAGTAAAATGCACCCAGTATGCAATATCCAACTTAGTTTTAGTTTTAGTTTTAGTAGGGGTTGACCTCAGATAATCCCAATACCTACTTCTTCCTACCTTAGCCCAACCAGTGACAACAGCAGCTGTTCTGTGGGTCTTTGGGCCAGCAGCCAAGAATTTGGGCACAAATGCCTCGGACCTAGTTAGAGATGCTATGGAACAAAGAAACGCTTTTCACTTCATTTCACTCAGTTTTTTCAAACCTCATTTCTCCACTGAATGTTTTTTTGTGTTTTTCCTCAAGGGACTATCCACACCCTGTGGAACTGTGGTTCTGAGGGATGCAGTTAGGGACACGCATTCTCGTGTGCCCATTCACGTTGATTAGTATATGCTCTGGTCTCTGGTCATTTTTGTTATCTGTGGGTTACCTTTTTATTAGCTTTTTGCCAGCCTGTGCTTATTATGGTTTTATCTCACCACACATTCATTAAGTTGTCTCCATTGGCTCTGTGTTTTATAAAAATATCCAGTCTTCTTCACTTATTTTCCCAGCAAACATCCTAACTCAGTGCAGGTGCCACCTTACCTGCCACACACGCTCTCTTTCTTGAGCTAATTGCGCGCACAGCCCTCTCTTACTTGTGTCCACCCCTGAGATGGAGGCCATTTGGGGACAATTAGTGTTTCACCATAATCGCTTTGCCTTTAATAATGGCTGACCATGAAAGGTTCATATTAAATTACAACTAAATACTAATGTGCTTTTCTGAAGCTAATGAGCCACCTGTGCCTCAAGAGAAGAAAATGAAAATACTGCTGGTTTTGCTAAAGAGTGTTCAGCGCTTTGAGTATTCCTTTCTTATGGATCAGATAGAAATAGCTCAAAGGTGCTTGTTCTTAAAATATTTCAGGATGCCAGTTTTTTAGTAGCTCCCTTCTAGTCCAAGTGCATTTGATTAGGATGGGGTCAGCCACGTGGGCAGAGAACCCAGCCTGCCAAATCAGAGCACGAGACTCTCCCAAACACACCACAGCATTTCGGGATGTTACATGTGATGGAAACCAAACTAACGAAAGCCAGCTCAGGAGCTTTTCTGGGAACTCTTTCAAGATGAATGTTCTGTTTTGCTGGAGTTGCTCAACTGATAGATAAAAGGAACAGACTTGTTGCTTGAATCTGTTCCGTGACAGAGCTTGGTCAATGTGCAGCCAGGCTTGGGTGGAGGACATAGTGAAACGTGAAGAGACTGCCTTGTCAAGAAACTGTGTGAACCTCTGTATGAAGCCATACCTCACAAGAACTGTTGCTTGGACTGATCCCATAAGTTTCCATTTGGCTTCAACTAGTTTAAGTGAATTTTTTTGTCACTCGCCAATAAAAGTGTCTGGCTATACAGATTCTAATGTACACAATTTATGATAGAGCCACCTCATGAAATGCAAAGCAACAAAACAGTGAGGTCAAATTTATAAGACAGGAAACTTAGCAACTCTTACATGTAAAAGCACCTTATAAGAGAGCTATTGTCACATATCTTATCCTGGATTACCCATCAGCATTTCTATGCCACTAGATAATGCTTAAGTTTTGTTACCCCAAGTGCCATTGTATATCTCTAAGCCTCCCTCTTTTGCATGAATATTACTGTCCTAGATACCATAGGAGGAAAATGAACTTTTTTGATTGAATAATATAACGACATGATTAAGTGATGAGAGTTTTTCAATTAAAGTTATTATTTTGGGGGCGCTTGGGTGGTTCAGTTGGTTAAGCGTCTGACTCTTGTTTTGCTTGTTTTGGCTCAGGTCATGATCTCATGGCTTGTGAGTTTGAGCCCCGCATTGGGCTTTTCCTGTTTTAAATTCTGTGTTCATTCCTGTTTGTTTTTGCAGTCTTATCATAGAAAAATAGATGATAATCTATTAGAAATATAGAGGATAATCCAGTTCCTAACTGCAGTTACATGCAAAAATTAAAAAAAATATTTTTTAATTTAATGTTTATTTATTTTGAGAGAGAGACAGAGCACGAGCAGAGGACGAACAGAGAGAGAGGGAGACACAGAATCCGAAACAGGCTCCAGGCTCCGAGCTGTTGGCACAGAGCATGAGGCGTGAGATCATGACCTGAGCCGAAGTTGGAAGCTCAACCAAACCCCAAATTTTTTTAAATAATAAAGCAACCAGGCATAAAAAAAGAGTTCATCAATGTGTAAGAGTGCCATTGCCATTGTTGTCCGCACTGTAATCATCATTATCGCCAGCAGCAGGAGCAGCAGCATCTGTCACCCTCCTCGATAAATATATATACTTGGCTACATGACAAATGTCAGATGTTTATTTTATTTATTTTAATTTTTTTAACGTTTATTTATTTTTGAGACAGAGAGAGACAGAGCATGAACGGGGGAGGGTCAGAGAGAGAGGGAAACACAGAATCTGAAACAGGCTCCAGGCTCTGAGCTGTCAGCACAGAGCCTGATGCAGGGCTGGAACTCACGGACTGACCGTAAGATCATGACCTGAGCCGAAGTCGTACGCTCAACCGACTGAGCCACCCAGGCGCCCCAAATGTCAGATGTTTAAAATTGCTGTATGCCAATAGAAATGCAGCAAGGTAAATGAAGTATATAAGCATGTTTTTCATGAGTTAATTTTAGGTAATATTACCCAAAAAGAAAATAAGATAATGGACATCATGGACTTAGGCTTTGTCAGACATTAAAAAGGCATCTCTTATGGAGTTTCTCTTGTGAAATTTTTTTTGCCTGATTCACACTCATAATTGTTCAATAGTTATATATGCCTAGTAGTCAAATGCATATAGACAGAATTAGAATAATATTTGTTTTCTTAGGCTGGCAAATCTCAGCTGATAGCCTTATTGAAAAAGATTTGATGGAACATAGAACTCTCATATAGTGTCAGTAGGAGTATAAATGTCTATCTTTTATGGAGAGCAAACTGGAATTATTAGTTTAAAATAGACATACTCATTGGTCCTGCTCTTTCATTTCTAGAAAAAGACAAGAATGAAATGTGTATGTGTAGGAAATTCGTTGTAGCATTGTTTCTAATGGCAAAAAAAGAAAAAAAGGAAACAAAAGAATATCATCACATGTGCTCATAATATTTCATTACTCAGAAGTGATCTACAATGTTGCCATTTATATCCTTGAAATTCTTATTCTAATTGTGTGGTATTCCACCTTCCACTTTGGCTACTGTTTCTGTCTCACTTTCAGGATTATCTATCCAGTTGAGAGGCCTCTGGGGCCAGACTATCTGCTGTATTACTCTCCAGAAGTATGACATTGGGGAAAACACTCTTTCCCCTCTGTAGCCTCAGTTTCTCCATTTGTAAAATGTGTAACCGTGTATATGGTGCCTGTCTCAATAAATACAAGCTATATTATTTTTAATATAAAAAATGTTGACATTTTCCAAGAATAGGTATTTGTCTGTTTACATGCTTCTTGTAAAAGCTCATGTCCATGGATTTAATTTTTACAATAGCACTGTTCAAAATGAAGTGGTCATAAACTGGGATAGTGTGGTTTCCTAGACCTAGTACCCACCCCTAGGTCTGAAGGGGGAAATGGAAGGAGCATATACCAAATCTAGAAGGAGGGCAGGGGGTGGCCCCCCAATAGGAGTTATGACTTCTAATTGAATTATGTTCACAATGTTTAAGGAGGAAACAAAACTAGTACTCTGACTTCACCTCCTTCTCCTCTTACCAGTGCTCCCCTTTGGTTAAGTCCAGTTCAGTACCTGAGGCCAGAAAATCCCTTCCTGGAGTCCATACAGATGAGCCTCCAAAAACACAGGCCAATGGGGAGAAAGCATAGGATTTGGATCTGGAAAGAATGGAAGATTTTCAGCACAAACCCGTGTATCCCTGCTTGCTAGTACTCTTCCTGAAATTTCTTTGTTCGAAGTAGCACATTCCTCATGGACATTTTTATTTTAATTTCCATTGCTACATGCTTTATCCTTTGTTTAATCTTCTCTCTTTTTTTGTCCTAGGTTATCTCAAAGGCTTCTCAATTAATTAGTCTTTCTGGCTTTTTTCTGCCTATATTCAGGATTTCTTTCTTTTTCTCCCTCTTTTCTCTCTTTCTCCCTTCTCCTCCTTTTCCCTCACCTCTTTTCTTCTTTTTCTCAAAGAGGGAAAATTGTAACATGCAGACTAATTACGACACTTCTTTGCCTGATAACGTCCCATTTGTTTATTTTTTTTTATTGCTGTGTCAGTAATTACTAGATGCTTAGTGATAGACATTTATTTATTTTGTTATTTCACAATTTTGGAGACTCACCTGGGTTCTCTCTTCAGTGTCTCTCACAAGGCCAAAATCAAGCTGGGATCTTATCTGGAGATTCTGTGACACAATGAACTTCCAAGCTCTTTCTTGTTCTTGACAGAATTCATATTCTTAGATTCTGCAGCCTCATCCCCCTCGGCGTAATGCATCGTTCTGTGTGCAATGGCCACGCATGTCTCGCTCTCAGGGTCTCTACGGGGTCTCAGCCCCTCAAATACCAACTCTGCT
This sequence comes from Felis catus, assembly GCF_018350175.1. Lineage (NCBI taxonomy): Eukaryota > Metazoa > Chordata > Mammalia > Carnivora > Felidae > Felis > Felis catus. Next base: position 127,118,086 of record NC_058373.1, read on the forward strand.
GAACAGCCCTTTCTGTCTTCCACACCCCTGCCCTATAGCCTCCCTCCCCACACACAATACACAGTAATGTTTTGGGACATGAATTTGTATGTAGAAAACGGTGTCGAAGAATATATTTGGAAATATTAAGGATTGTCTGTGTGCTGGATTTGCTGGCAATTTTTAGTTGTCTGGACAAGCCTGATCTGTTTTATAAGCATAAATTGCTTTTTCTAATCAATTCAATGCAGATTTTATGTTAAAGTATCTAACAGAAACCCAACCTATGCCAGATGCCTCAAAGAGATGATCAACATTTACGATTCAGCAATAATTAGATATATGATATGATTTTAATATCCTTAGTTCAGTGATATGAGTATAGTAAAAACTAATAGGCTAAATGATAAACCATCCAATTGCCGGTCATTCTAATATTAGAAAATTTGTTCTACAATCTTAACTACAAGAACATGCCTGTGATTTTAAACTTCTGGTCTCATTATTTATTATCATAATTACATATTGATCATCAATAAGCTCAACCCACAGGATCTGAGAACTTTTTACAAACATAAATATGTTGATAAACTTGGAATTTCAGTGGGCTTTATACCATGGTTTTACGTAATCATTTGGAACTCATAGATGATATGAGTATTACAGTTGACACAGAAAGTTTAGAAATTAAATCTGTAGAAATACTGTCATATTAAATTAGACTTAACACAATTTTCTGGCCATTAAAAATATTCCCTTTTATGTTACCAAATATTCTAAAGATAAGTAAGTTTTTTTTCTCTGAGGAATTGTATAACAGGGACACAGAGATCTTCCTTAAAGGAGGAGAGAAAGGAATGGGGGTGGGAAGAGAAAGCTATGATTTTAGTTTCCCATTTCTTTGTCAGTCTTATTGCATATCTGTAATAGAAAACTGCAGCACAAGCAAAATGCATTTCAATTGCTGGATCTAATGAGAAACAGCTAATGGTGAAAAAAATAGAAATTTTAAATACATACTGAAATTTGATGTATTCCTGACATATCTGACATATGCTTATTTATAGAATCAGAATGAAGTTTGAAAAATGTTTGAATATGAAAAGACAGTAAATTTTTACTACTGTATATTATGCCCCTGTATAATTCTCTCTCCTTACTCCACTGCCCCTCTTACACACACACATACACACACACACACACACACACACACACACACACACACTCTCACACACTCACACTCTACAGAATAACTTTCTTTAATGTTATGCACTCATATTTCTATTAAGGAGACACTTATCAAGTGTCTCCAATGTGTTTGGTATTGGGCTAGTTCCCAGATATTCCATAGTGTTCCCAATGCACTTGGAGTTTATAAACTGGTCCGCATTTGCATGTACGTAGTTTAATGGTCTCATCATGACAATCTTGCCAAGTAGTTTTCTTCCTGTTCCATGGATGAGTAATTAGTTTAAAGTCACTTCAACAATTAAGTGGTAGTGGTCTCCCAACTGAAATTTTTCTAGAGATACAAGTTTTAAGGTTCACATTTTTCCCTGATTTATTTGCCATCTCACATACATGATTAACTTAAACATAAAATCTGTTTAAAGCCTAAAGTTGGTTCTGTTGGTTCAGTTCTTTTAATACTTTGTATAGAAACTTTTTAAATCTGCATGTCTAAAACATGGCATTTGCTTTTATTCATTTATTTGTTCATTCATTTATTCATTCCTCTTTTATTAAGCACTTGCATGGGACAGGTTTTATAGCAAGATAAAAGGGATTATAAGATAAGCTGCTTAAGTTCAGACTCTTATTATGAAGAAAGTGGAGAAAAATTTGCATAACCTACATGTTAGTCACTACTACCCTGCTCTTAGAATCTAAATCAAATGGACTGCTTAAGCCTTATAGTGGATAATTGCTGTTTGCTTGCTTGCTTGTTTGTTTTTGGCATTGGTAACTCTTCTTTTGGAAACATTTGCCCAATTTCTTCTCAAAATTCATTATCTCTTCTCAGTTATTTCAGTGTGAGATGACTTCATCTTATGGGTATACAGCTCAGGTCTGGCCAGTCAGAACATTTTGTCCCTGGTCATTTTACTGAATTTAGGGATAATAAGAATATAATTCAAATAACACCAAAGCAATTCATTGAAACTTCTCCAGAGCTGTTGCAGAAGAATAGATAAGCCTTCCTACTCTGTTGAAACATGAAAAATGGAACATGGGAGATGCCCCAGCCATTTTGCCACCTTGAGAAAGCAGCAAGTTCTGAAGAAATGGAGAAATAAGGTCCTGGTGATGGTTGCACCCCTAATTTTAGCCATGCTGAGATGAGGAGCGAACATGATTTTGTAAATTATTACCTTAACCTAGTCTTTACTTTTCTTCCCCCCCCCTATAATTTCCTGTGTGTTAAACCCTTCACCCCATCCAAGTCCTACTCAAGCTTCCTTTAATGGATGTTCAGTGGGGTATGGGACTCTAATGGAGGAGGGGTGTATTATAGTGCCATATAACATTTAGTTTAAAACTGTACAGTGTTCTGTATCCACTGGGTGGATATTGCATTCTGCCATTTTGTCTGTTCTCTCTTTTCTTTTCTTCACCAACACTCATGTCTGCCTTCTACCCAAACTCTAATTCAGGTAGGTTGCTGGATAAGTACAGGATGCCGAGTCAAATTTGAATTTCAAATAAACAACAAGTAATTTTTTGGTTAAAGTATGTCCAGAGTATTGAATGGGGGCATAATCATGTTAATAATACATATTTATTTGAAATTCAAATTTAATTTAGTGCCCATATTTTTTTTTTCCTTAATAGGGAAACTAAGTCTAGAGCCATTTGTTGTTTCATTTACACACTTCCCCCAAGGGCCTCCCTTATCAAAGTATTTTTCCAAATTGTCATTTTCCTATTTAATAAATAAATATAAAATCTCTCATTTTATTACAGAACTGAAGTTACTATATTAGATGCATGTTAAATGTTTTATTTCCCTTTGTTTTCAAGGAAAAAAAATCCTCTTGTAAATTGGGGGGAAGTAGATGACTTCTAATTTCATCTTGTGTCCCATGTCACTGGGACTAGTTACCCTCTTCTACACCCCTCTGTCCCTAGTTCTGCCCATCCCCCAAACATACTATTCCATTTAGCCAACATATCCAGTCCCTTTCCAGTTTCTCCTTTTTTGGCTATATTAACAACTGTTCTCAGAGACAAGATGTTTTTACCAGTTTTAAATCAAAATGGGAACCTATCATTTCCATTGCTATACCTGAAATTTCTCCAAAAATATATCCATATCTTAAAATACAAATGTCTTTTCCTCAAACATGAGGAATGCATCTGCTATTATTAATTGGTCTGGAAATCTGAACATTTCCCTCAGGCTAGTTTGTAGTGACGGTGGAGTAGTCAACAACTTTCATTATCCTTGCCTTTTCTGGATGTGGAATTTGCTGGCCTCCTCTTTCTGGTATTTCACTCACAGGGGGAGAAATTACCCCTTCTCTGTGTCTGCTAAAAACAGGAACAAATAAGCAATCAGAAACAAACAAAAACTTTCTGATCCATCAAATGTTTCCTTTTTGTTGTTGGTGTTCAGGATCTTATTCTATGACTGTCTGCATGTCACATTTTTAGCTAGGAGATAGACCCTGTGCATCCATCCTTCATACTCATGAGTGCCCTGGGAGATGTTAATGAAAGTTTTCAGAAAACGGTGTTTGCAGTCATCACACAGTGCAATGCAGGGGACAGCATCTCACTTAAAGATAGTGGCTTTCATGCCTCACACTTGTCTAACACCTTTCTTTTGATGCACTTGTAGCAATGTACAGGTTTCCATCTTAACAAACCAAATATCTCTAGGAGCCAGGCAGGATACAGGTATTAAAGATCAGTGCCTCTCTTACAGAATTTCCAATTTTCAAGAAAGATACTCATTCAGTAAGTCTTTACATGATTATACACTTTTAGGTGAGTAGATGTGTCTAGAGAATGTGTGACATTTGCAGAGATTTAGCTAACTTGTTTCCTGTAGACTTTTTCCCATAAACTTTTCAAAAACATTTTTCCCTTTGGATCTCCGTTCTGTTGTGTTAAGTTTGTTTTAAGGCTTTTCATTTTGTGGTGTTTTTTTTGTTGTTGTTGTTCTGTTTTTATTTTTGTTTGTTTTGTTTTGTTTTGTTTTGTTTTGTTTTTTGGTGCCTCAAGACTGGAAGTGGACTTGGCAGCATAATAATAACTCATCTGTTGGCATAGACAGTCCAGTAATAAATGGCCACTTAGTGCGCACAAGGTTATAATCTTGCCCCTGAGACTTGGTGGAGAATGGCTCTCCATGTCAGGAATAAGGGTTGTTTGTCCTGAAAATGAATTACTGTCACGTCTGCAGACTTTAGGTGGTCTGTTCTTATTAAAGACCAGATTACCTGGATTCCTTTTGAATGTTCTGAGAGCTCAGAAGTGGATGTCTCTGGGGCTTGTAAATGCAAGGAGGAGTTTGTGGTGACAAAGTGACTAGGGCTCTGGGGTGGGAAGTAGCTTTTATTTACAGGTGTTTATGATTTTTAGCAAAATAAACAAACAAAATCATAGTTTCAGTGTGGTTTCTAGTGTTACAGTTTTTCTTTTAAAGCATTTTCCACCTGGTGAAACTGATATATTAGATATCAATACCAGTAACTCAAGGATTATTACTATAAAACATTCTGGATCATTCCAAAGTAGGCAAGGCCAATTATCAAAGTATCTGGCAAGTAGAATTTCCTTTTATTGTCACCCCCATCGGTTCATACATCTTTGCAAATTTTGGAAGCCTAAAGATTTTATACTCCTCCTCTTATCCAAAAATCCCTTTGAACAGCATCCTGAGATATCATACATCATTAATGCCAAAGACATTTATTGAGCACCTATGAGAGTTGTGTGCATATAAGGAGGGGAGATGGCTTGTATTTGAAAGAGAAAAATTTAAAAAGTTATATTTTCAATAACACTTCTCACTTTAATAGAAGCAAGGAAGTAATTTGGTTTAAGTCAAAGCAGCGATGTTTGAATTGCTACATTTTAGGCATCATGTTTTGTGTGACAAGGACATTTTTTGCTGATAACTCAGAAATTTTACCATATGTGGGGTAGAAGAGGTTGGAAACCAGTCTGCAAAGGACAGCATTAGGATCCACTCCTGTGAGGTCAGCCCAGGGAAGGCTCAACACTCCTATACATATCTCTGTATTTGTCCAACAAATGAAAAGGTATAGAGTTTTACCCACATTCTTTTTTTCCCACTCATCCTCAGAAAAATGCCTGTATTTTGATGATATTGATCATTACTCATTCTCCTCCACATGGTTTTATGCTTCAGACCATCATTTTAGTCATTAATGAAGGGTATTTGATAAAGAATAACAAATAGTAAATTTCATTTGAACCTTCATTAGAACAAAAGTTTTATCGAAGTTATTTTCTTACTTTCAGATTTATTCATATGTGCAAGAATTATTCATTGACTTTGTAATATAGATCAGGTGTTAGGCAGTACTCTGTGCTATTGGAATATAAAGTAATGAAGATAAGGTCCATGCCCTTTGGTACACACTTTCTACAGGAGGAGTCAGACAGTAAAGAAGTTTTTCAAACATATGCAACTTTTGCAATATAACAGGTACTATAAGAAAAATCAATCAAGTTTATTATTTATTAAGCACATATCTATTAAGGTACACATTACTGTAAGCTCTATTCCATACTGAAAGGCTAAGATAGTCTCTTTGAATATTTTATGTCTGGTGTATGTACTGGAACTTAGTAGGCATCCAACTAATACCTTACAAAATAAATTTTTTACTTGAGTTTGCAAGAAAGTAAAAAAAAAGTTATTTTGCTTTTTTGATTGAGAAATTGCTTCTTTTATCAAATACTAAGCAGTGTGTATTAATTTATTAAGTTATTCATTTAATAAACATAAATGACTCAATATTGAGGAAAGAAGTGGTTAGCTGTCTCAAATTCGACTGAGAAAGCCGAGGATTGAAAAGTATCCTTTAGATATGACAGTTTAGGAACTTACTGTGATCCCTACAAAAACTAAATAGTGGTATTGGAGGCAGGAACAGTGTTGGAATAAAACATGTTTTGAGCAATCGTGAGATATCATTATACATCATCAGATTGATAAAAGTACAAAAGTGAGACAAAACCAAATATTGAAGTGGTTGTAGAGACACTAGTGTTCCTTTAGTCTGATGTTACGAGTATAAATTGGTGCAAAAATTCTAGACTCTCTAATGTCATTCAAGCTATGCACACATTTCAAATCCGAGTATTCCACTTTAGAATATGAACCCTAGAAGTCTTTTAAGCAAGTACACAGGGAAACGTATACAAACATATTTATTGAAGAATTATTGGTATAAAATATCAACAAAAATACATCTAAAATATGCTATTTAGTAAAAATGGTAAATTGTGGGATTATATCATTTATTTTTTTTCATTAAAATGTTTATTTGTTTTGAGAGAGAAAGAGAGTCAGAACAGGAAAAGGGGAGGGCAGAGAGAGGGAGAGGGAGAAGAAAATCCCAAGCAGGGTCCATACTGTCAGCTCAGAGCCCAATGTGGGGCTTGATCTCATGAACCAGGAGATCATGACCTTAGCTGAAACCAAGAGCTTTATGCTTAACCAACTGAGCCACCCAGGTGTCCCTATACCATTTGTATAGAGGTTTAAAGGATACAAAACAAATTTATGCATAGTAACAGGGTAAAAATAGATATAAATGTAGTAATATCAATCTCAGGATATTTCTTACAGGAAGGAAGAAGGAGATATGAGAGAAGGGTGTAGAACAAGAGAGTTCATTGTATCTGATATGTTTCATTTCTAAAAATGGAAGGAAGGAAAGAAGAAAGGAAGAAGTTGAAGAAAGGGGAAAAAAGAAAAGAAAAGAAAGAAGAAAAAAATGAAATAATGTTAAGATCTATTAGAACTAGGTAGTTGGGTGCATGAGTTGTGTATGTTTTTTCTTTATGTCATTCTATTATATGTATTCATTATACTCTGTTACATATATATCATATACTGTATAATATATAGCAAAATATATACACATATAATGGCAGATATATATACATATATACATATGTGTAATATATAATAGATATTATAGATATATATACCTTATAAAACACAGAATATGAGAAGACAATGTATTCTCCATGAAGAACTGGCATGTCAAGGATTGGCTGTTTCCGGTAACGTAAAAATGTAGATCAAACATGCAGAGGGGAGATAGGATATGGGGGAGGTGGCACACAAGTGATTACAGCGTTTTCTGAAAATTCAGCTATTGTAATCTCTCAAGACAGAGGTATTCACAGAACACATTTGGCAGCAAAAACTATCTGAGAAAATGAGTGAAAAGCAAAGAAAAACAAAACGACACAATACACACAGGGTCAGGACTGTTCTTTTTTCTAACATAATCTTGAACGTTGGAATTAAAGGGTAGAGGGTGTTTTAATTTTTTCAGTTTTTTTTACAGTTTATTTATTTATTTTTTTTGAGAGAGAGAGAGAGAGGGAGACAGAGGGAGAGAAAGAGGAAGGGAGGGAGAGAGAGAACATGGGAGGAGCAGAGAGGGACAGAGAGAGAATTCTAAGCCGGCTCCACACTGTCAGCACATAACCTGAAACAGGGCTCAAACCCACGAACCATGAGATCATGACCTGAGCTGAACCCAAGAATTGGATACTTAACCGAATGAGCCACCAGGCACCCCTTAATTTTTTGTAAGACATTGAGTAGACACAGTCACAGACAGCAGGATCTGTTATCTTTATCACATTTCTGGTCACTGTTACTGGTCCACTCATGTGACCGTGACCATCTTTGTCCTTGTATCTTCTATCCTAAAAGGTAAACACACTAGGTAAAGTTCAGTTTAAGCAAAAGCTGAAAGAACCTCTGTAAATGTCACATATGTTGACACTTCTTCATAACTAGAATTTGAACATAATACATATACAGATACTAAGCAAGATCATGTGGTTGATTGTGGGTATTATAATTACTAAAAGTAGACTTTTGTTTGAACTATTTTGATAACATTTGATATTTTGGTAGGATTTTGATCAAATTATTTGATCATAATTCCTTACTTTCCTAAGCTCAGTTGAATCTTTAGGAATATCTATTCTCAAAGTATTCATAAGCAGATAATAATGAAAATCTATTGGTCCTAAAAAGCCATTGGCCTGGAAGAGAATCCACATTATTTCATAACTGTCTCATATACTGGAATTATTTCACAAATTAAGTGGTGATGATGGTAACATGTTAGTAGCTATAATTTATCAAATGCTATGTTAAGTGCATTGCCTATATTATCTTACTGAATTCTTACAAATTTACAAGAAATATACAATTGTTCCAGTTCACAAAGAAGGCAAAAAAGATACGAGCACATTCTCAAGATGGCACAGCTAGTAAGACTCAGAAGTGGGATTTGAATTCATGTCTTTCTGAGGCTAAGCCAAAATTTGATGCTATTCTACACTCCTTTTTTATGCTCTGAAGCAAGATCTATAAAGAATAACTATCCAAAATCCGTAATAAATAATTAATTTATGGGGGTGCCTGGGTGGCTCAGTCTGTTGAATGGCCGGCTCTTGGTTGGCTCAGGTCAGGATCTCATGGTTCGTGGGTTAGAGCCCCATGTTTGGCTCTGTGCTGACATTGCAGAGCCTGCTTAGGATTCGCTCTCTCTCTCTGCCCCTTTCCGGCTTGTGCACACACACTCTCTCTCTCTGTTTCTCTAAAAAAGAAACCATTAAAAAATTAACTTCTAAAAACTATTTTCACTGGCCATTGCAGCAATCAGAGGTAAAGTTAGAGACACTGCTAGAAAGTTATGTTGACATTGTGTGATAATTGTAAGGAAAATGAAATTAGTATATTATCTTTAATGAAAAATTTCTCACCTGCCTATACTTTCTCCTTAACAATTGATTTTGATGTTGTTTTATTAGTAACCCTTACTCTGTAATCATTGGCCAAAAGTAGTAAGTGCTGACTGAATTCCTGGTAAGAAAATGATAATATCCCAATATTAAGGAGCACCAGCTATGAAGACAGTTTCTCAGTGGACATAGTTAAGGGCCAATTCTCTTAGACAATTAAAAACAGTAAATAAAACGTAGAGACTGAATTTTTCTCTCTCAATGTCTCTATGGATATGAATTGCTGGTCTATTAAGTGATTCTTTCTTTCTAATTTCTATAATTTGATAATGCAGGCATAGTCATGTATCACCAAAAGAAATCTGATGGCAAATGTGCTTAGCTTTCCTGTAAGACTATTGCAAGATTTTCTTAGGGCTTGATTTCTTCATACAACTGTTTAACATATTAGGGTGCCTGGGTGGTTCAGTCAATGAAGCATCTGACTCCTGATTTCAGCTGTGGTCGTGATCTCACAGTTCATGATCTCAAGCCCTGTGTTGGGCTTTGCGCTGTCAGCGGAGAGCCTGCTTGGGATTCTCTCTCTGCCCCTCTCTCCTCCTCTCAAAAGCAAACAAACAAACAAACAAATAACCATTTAAAAAATTTAAAAAAGCACCAACTGCTTAACGTGTAATGTAAGCTGTGTTCTTCAGATTCTGTCATGTAGAGTCTGTGTTGAGAAGGCAGAAAACTTACAGAAAGCAGGACAGAAGGCCTTAGCAGCTATATTCAGATTCATATTTTGCACATAAACTACTGAGAATACCCAAAGAACAAACTTATCTAGTAGGAAACATTATAGCCATGTCCAGATATTTCATTTATGGGAACTTGGAGAAAGAAGACGATTTTGTTTTGTGACTGCAAAAATCAGATCAAGAGTTTGAGCTACTAATAACTTCTCCTAAGTGGATTGCAGATGTCAGTCATTGTAACTCAGTCGTGGCTGAAGGCAGTTCATCTCTTTAAAAAGACTGAGTAGTGTACAGTTCTTTACAGCAGAAAACATATATGATGTATTCTTTATAACAGTAGTAGCAGTCAGACTGGTCACAGTATTAGTAATAATAATAACACTAGCCCAGGATGTTTTTAAGTGGAAAACAAATGTGTCAAGTACAAAATTATTATCTTTAATAACTGTAATCTTCTGGGATTATACAGGAATACCGGAAATGTATGACTCTACAGCCTGGGGATTTACTATTGATTATGCTTTTTAATCTTCTGTGGCCCATTTTCTTTGGAGTACTTTATCTGTGCCTAAACTTTAGGCCCTGGAGTCTTGTAAATGTTGTGAAGGGAGTACTTTATTTGATCTGGGAAAAATAGAAACCATTGCTCTTCTTGTGATTTGTAAGCATTAACTTTTACTGCTTACTTGGGAGAGTGACTCAGTTTTTGTTTTAATTATATTGATTTTATTGGCTGCCACTATGTGGAGACATGTTTTCTGTTAGAGATAATCTGTGTAATAAGTTAACCTTTGAAATGTATCCTATGATAATGTTCTGATCTTGAACTAATATCTGGGTACATAAATTGACTCAATAAAATAATGATAAAGGACAATAAAATGGCAAAACTATATAACTAAAAACTAAATAAAAATAATGTTTTGGTGAAAACATTATAATTGTTTAGCAAATATATATACCTATAATTGTATTATAAATATAGTTATATTTTTATCTGATGATTCATTTTCCAAGCACATTAATGTTGCATTGTAGACCATGTTTGTGTGCCCCAAAATTCATTTGTTGAAACCCTATCTTCCTATATGGTATTTGGAGGTGAGGTCACTAGGAGGTCATTAGGATTACATAAGGTTAGGAGGGTGGAAATCTCAAGAAAGAACCAGTGCCCTTATAAGAAGAGAAACCAGAGGGCATGTCTCCTCTCCATGAGTATGCACAGAGGAAAGACCATGTGAGCAGAGGGAAAAGGTGGCCATCTAAGGAAGAGTGCTCTCTCACCAGAACCCAACTTTGCTGGAACCTGATCTCAAATGTTCAAATTCTAGAAATATGATAAAATGAATTTCTGTTTTTTTAAGCCATCCAGTCCATGGTATTTTGTCATGGCAGCTTGAGAAGACTAGGATATATCCATAAATGAATAAAAAGTGTTAACTGAAAAACTGCACATTTAAATTTGTGGTTAGCAGATAATCTCAACTGAGTTCACCTACTGGTGGATGCTCAGAGTAATCTGTTGCTGCCAAAACCTTCATCCTCCCCTCCAACGCTGACCATTTCTTTGCACCACTGCTGAAACTTCTGGTTTCTGAAGTACTTTTTTCCCAGACTTCAGAGGTTTTAGCATATAATAGGCTCATAACTTTAAATAACTTTTATGCTTGGGTAATTTAGATGTGCTTTCTTAGATTCAAAATTAAACGATTATGTAATCAGAGAAAATATTCACATTTTAACTGCCATAAAGCTATTTGCCTTGCCTAGGGGATATTATAGAGTGTATATGAGTGTTGAGTACTCACTCTGAAAATATGAACTATAGATGTGTGCTTATGACTTTGATGTGTGTCTCAGAGCCTCTACTAATGGATTCTGAAAAACATGTTTTAATGAAATAAAGGATAACACCAAAGCCCAGATTCAGTCAGAAATCTTAGCTACTAAATAAATTTGGTGAATTATTCTTAACAAGAAGAAATGAGAGCTTATTGCCAAAGTCGAGCAATGCTTATTCGATACCTGGGTATGGGCAGAAAAATCTGTAGGAATAATCATGGAAGGTGGGGGGTGGTATCCTTTATTTATTTTACTTATTTTATTACTTTTTATCAAGTTTATTTATTTTGAGAGACAGAGAGAGAGAGAGAGACCACATGAGTGAGGGAGGGGCACAGAGAGGGAGAGAGAGAGAGAGAGAGAGGGAGAGAGAGAGAGAGAGAGAGAGAACCCCAAGCAGGCTTCGCACTGCCAGCACAGAGCCTGGTGGAGAATTTGAACTTACAAACCATGAAATGAAGAGTCAGATGCTTAACCAACTGAGCCCCAAAGGGATGGTTTCCTTTAAAACACCAAGAAAGAAGTTGCATCTGAAGGCATGTGTCTGATATAAATGGACCCATATTAAGAATATTTCAAAGAGCAATTGTATTAAGGTACTTAGCCTAAGCCCCAGTTATTTCATAATATAAGAATTTGTATACATTTTAGGAAATCATGATTAACGTAATAATGTGTTTGGACTATACTCAAAGTGAAAGCTCAGAATTATCTACTTGCAAATATAAACCATTGTTTCTATCAAGAACCACAAAACAGCTTAATTTTAATAATATTAATGGACATTAAAGCATTTATATTTTAATGAGAAGATTAAATAGTACACATACGGAAATAAAACTTATTTTAAACATTAAGCATTAAAACTTTAAACATTAAACATTAGACCTGAGTCTAATCAATGGTAAGAGAAAAGTCAACATAATTTATTTTATTTATTTTTAATTTTGTTAACTTTATTTATTTTTGAGGGGGGCGAGGGGCATAGAGAGAGGGAGAGAGAGAATGTCAAGCAGGCTCCATGCTGTCAGCACAGAGCCCAATGCAGGGTTCGAACTCACAAGTCATGAGACCATGACCTGAGCCGAAACCAAGAATCAGACACTTAACCAACTGAGCCACCCAGGCACCCTTTGGCAACATAATTTATTTAGGAGAAACTGATCTAAGATACAATCAATAATGCTGTAATTGGGAAAATTAATAGGACACATTGGAAAGTAACTCTTGGGTCACTGTTACAGAACAATAATTTTAATAAAATGTATTAAGCCAATGGTATTACCAATAGCAATTTATGTAGCTGTTCAATTGTTTTATTTTTATTAAATTTCATTTTATAAAGAACAAAGAGAATATTTCTTATTGAAGTTTTTTTAATAGCCATTTCTTTTGGAATAGAGACAACTGTATTGCTTTTTAAAACAATATTAATAAATGAATGGATCATTTAATAATCATTTATTGTTCATTTATCAAACATTAAGTAATCAACCGAATTTTAAATGACCCCTTATCAAATAAATGTGAAATTAAAATTCATGAATGGTTGCATTAGGAAATGTTTACCCTATTTGTGAAATCTTATAAAGGATAGAACATGATGGAATATTTGGAATTACTACATTCATCTTGCAGTGAAAGTTGGCACTGTGTCAAAGAATAACACGATGTATTAGCAGTGCAGTCTGCAGCCATGTCCATGAGTTTTACCCTACAAGTAGGTGAGCTATTCATGAGAATTGTAAATGGACAATAATTGTTACTAACTGCGTGAACATTTGTCAAGGGGATAACTGATTCCTGTAGTTATTGCTTTCAGTCATTTGCCCACTAGACTTAAAGGAAATAAAGGTTCCGGCTGAAAGAAACATGGTAAGTTAGACTTAGTGTATTTCCTTAAGCTTGGTTATTCATAGTGGTTATTGTTTAAGATTTTTGTCCAAGTGTATTTTATGTAACTGACAAAGTAAATTTTATGTTATTTCTTAGATATAAGAAACTTTATGTCAGAGATTTCAATGATAGTAATTCCTTTCAGTAATAGTCAATTCTAAAGAGTTTTATTTAATATAATCTGTGGTTGCATGTTTGGATTAAGACACATTTGATCCTTTATTTTTTTATGTTTTATGATCATATGTTTTCTGTATACATGTTATTAACAATAAATAATTTATTTTGGCTGTTCTGGGATAGGGGAGAACCTTTAATACACTATCATTTGACCATATGTTCCACTTACCAAATATAGGATTTCTTCCTTTGTGATTCCAAAGAAAAAGTTCTTATAGGTGACATAAATAGCAGATTAAATTAATAGGTACTATAAAAAAAAAAGATGTCATGCTTTTATCTTATAATTTGTTTAATCTGAAATTACTTAACTTGAAGGAAAAAAGTGAATATTTTTCAGCATAAAAGTTAAAAACTTTACCTGGCCAAAATAATTTGTGTTGTAAGGCACTTTAAGGAGGCTACCGTATAATCTCTTGGTTTCATAAATTGAAATGCTTAGCTTCTTAACCACTGTTCACCTTTTAAATATTTTTTTTTAACTTTTCACATTCTGGAAAATATAAACCACACCAATCAGTAGGAAAGTCACTTTAAGTGATGTAAAAGCATTAAATACAGCCTGCACTAAAAATGACACAGAATGTTTAAACCTTAGAGTTCAAAATCTACAGCCAAAGGGAATCTTTAATAAAGTTTTGCAGAAAGATATCCATGTTGATCGAATAGGAAATTATTTTTAGTTCACACCCACTATGGGAATTATTATGGTATTTAATCAAACACAAAGAAAAACTCACACATACAGCATGGAATATAAATGTTATCCAAATAGAAGCTGCTTATGGCATAATAAGAAATTAGTGGCAGGCATATACCAGAAAACACTGGGAGAACAATCTCCTTTCTTTATGTTTTTAAAAATCTAATTATGACCATGAGGGACATGCAGATCAAAACTATAATGAGATATCACCTCACACATGTCAGAATGGCTAAAATTAACAACACAAGAAACTATAGGTGTTGGTGATGATGTGGAGACAATGAAACACTCATTCATTTCTGATGGGAATGCTAACTGATGCAGCCACTGTGAAAAACCATATAGAGTTTCCTTAAAAAGTTAAAAACAGAACTACATTACCATCCAGCAATCATACTACTGGGTATTTACCCAAAGAATACAAAAACACTAATTTGAAGGGGGCACATGCACCCCTATGTTCATAGAAGTATTATTTACAATAGCCAAAATAGAGAAGCAGCCAAGATATGGAAGTGTCCATCAATGATGAATGGATAAAGATGTATATAAACACATATAATACATATATATGTGACATATGATAAATATATATATATATATATATATATATATATATATGATAAAGATATACATAAACACATATAATGGGCTATTATTCAGCCATAAAAAAGAATGACATGGATGGAACTTAACAGTATAATGCTAAGCAAAATAAGTCAGTCAGAGAAAGATACCATATGATTTCACTCGTGTAGTTTAAGAAACAAGCAAAGGGGTAAAAAAAAAAAATAGAGAAATCAAGAAACGGACTCTAAATTATAGAGGATGAACTGAGGGTTACCAGAGTGGGAGGGGATAAGGATTTGGGTTAGGTGCTAAGGATTAAGGAATGTACTTGTCTCAGTGAGCACCAGCTGATGTATGGAATTGTTGAATTACTATATTCTACACCTGAAACTACAGTAACATTGTATGTTAACTAACTGGAATTAAAATAAAAACTTAAAAAAAGAAAACAAAAAAAAGTTCCATACAAAAACCTTAAAAAAATAATAACTGGTGTAATGTAAAAAAAAAAAATTAAAACAAAACTCTAACTAAAAATGGAAAGTTTGGGCACCAGATTAAAGATGGCAGACTGATCCTAAACAACTAACTTTCCTTGCTCCCAACTGAAATCACAGCAAGTATGTATTAAAGAGAATGCATCTAGTGTAATGCAGAGAAAGAAAGGTGGGGACCACTAGCAGAGAAGAGATAAAGCTTCAGTAAGTGACAACTTGAATAGAGATAATCACAGCCTAGAAAATTCTTAGAAAATACCTTCACTGTTCAAAAAAAGTCTTGCTAAGCTCCAAACCTATTTTCCTGTGTCTCCAGGTGTGAAGAATAGCTATATAGTATATATCTATGTATCTATATATATTTATATGTAGGTATATTATTATAAAGATTATACATATTATAAAAAAATTAGATATCATTCATATATATGTAGATATATATAGCTGGGTCAGCTGACTCTAGCCAAACCCTCTCCCTGCTATACTTTTAAGTCTTTTCCACTGCTACAGTCTTGTTTGCTACTGGGCTAAAGATGTAGAACCATATTCTAACCATATTGGTTAGAGCTGGAAATTTCTTTTGGCTTTTTCTGAGGAGGCATGATTTTCTTTATATCCCTGAATCTGAAAGTGAGGACTGAGGGCATTGAAACCACATCACCACAATAAATCAACCAAATTCTTCTTAATTATAATGGAAAAATATGTAGGAATGCCAGCAGAACAAGGGAAAAACAGCATGATAAACACACACAGTAACCAGCTACAGAGACGAAACATGATCAAACCACTAGAAGATACTTTTAAAAAACCCTAATGAATATCCTCAAAGAGATTCAGAGGATGTTTTATCCTTGCTAAATCAGAAGCATGCTGCTATGAAAGACATAAGACAAAGGCATGTTCTGGGAAATTAAAAATATATTTGTAAATAGGAAGAAAAATTTCATTTAAGGTTAAACACAAGGTTCAGGAAAATTCCAAATTGTATTTTACAAATTAAAGAAATTGTTTTTCCAACTGTAATGGAATAATAGGAATAGATTTGATGCTGTGCGAGAATGACCAGACATGTGGGAGCTAAATGCTTCCCAGTTCACACAGGCTAATGAAGCATTAAATTATGACCAGTCCAAGTGGAGAGTCTTCATTGATCACTCAGAATACTTAGTGGAGATTTTAGAATGGCCACACCCTAGTAGTGGGGCTCAGCTATCCCTAGGATAGAGATATACTAGGCTTGGCTAATAAAGCTTAAAAATAGGGTTGAATACAACACACTGAACACAAGGGTTATGAACTGAATGTTTGTGTTCCATTAGAATTTGTGTGTTGAAATCTAATCCGCATCTAATACCATCATGTCGTGATGGTAGGTAGAGTGGGGCTTTGGGGAAATGATTAGGTCTTTAGGGTGGAGCCTTCATGAATGGGATTAGTGCTCTTATTAGAAGAGATACAGATCTATTGGCACTCCTTCCGTGTGCCAGGACACAGCAAGAAGATGGCTGTCTACAACCAGAAAAGAGCTCTCACCAGGCACTAAATCAGCTGGTGCCTTGCTTCTGGACTTCCCAGCTTCCAGAACTATAAGAAATAAATTTCTTTTGTTGATAAATCACCAGTTTATGGATTTTATTATAACAACTCAAGCTAAGACAAAAAGTAACTTAACATACTACCAAAGTTTTTTGGTTTTTTTTTTTCCAAAGAAAGACAAGAAACTTCAACATCTAACAGCATAAAATTCACAATGTCCAGCATCAAAACCAAGGGGGAAAATAAGTTGGTAAAACCGGTTCCAGAAATGAAAGGGTGATAGAATAAATAGACAAGATGTTAAAAATGTTCCTACCATGTTCACATATTTCAAGGAAAATATGAACAAATAAAAAAAAGATTAAAAAAAACAAAAAAGTAATTGAAGAACACGACTAAATGTTTCTCCTTGACACATGATGCTGTTCTGAATCTGCGTAAAACTAGTTATTTTACTAATTTGCTAGTACTGAGACCTAAATGTCTTAGGAAGGAAAATGTTGAAATCTTTTAGGAATAGTTAAAATTTTGTGGATGTCCAGATTGATTGGTTAGGTGGACTTAGGAAATATTTGAATTAATTTCTTTATGATGTGATTCAAATAGAAGGTATACAGCATGAAATAGAGATTGCTCCTGAATACAAAAGTTTAACCGTGGTGTTAGGATATTACAGCTGATACGATGTGATGCTGTGGGCCTATTTTTATGTGTTTGTATGTTGTATATTAAAAATACTTTAAGATCTTTTGGCAGCTTTGTTTGCCATTCATTTATGTGAAAAAAAATTCTGGCATTTTTTTTTAACTTACACCTTTCCCAGGAGTAGGCTAGGGCTTGGATAGCAGAGCCTCTTTTATGGAGGGGCCAGACATACACTAAATCCTGGATTTGATTTAAGACTCTGGGGTTTAAAATAAAGTGTGAGACCCTTAGTGCTAGGGAGCTTCACAGCATGAGTAATATTTAGTAATAATAACTTAGAATGGATGAACCACAAATGGTTCTGACGCTTAGCATACATAAGCATGCATGATCTTAGATACTTATTCGAACTTCTTTATTTTGGAAATGTCCCAAGAACAGTGTCTCTTGGGAGATTACGAGCATTTACTAACTCAGTAGTGGTGAGAAAAATCATGAGAATCTGATTACCTTGTGGCCTTCTTAGCTGTTAGCCCAAATTGTCATCACCACAAAGTTTTTCAGTTCACAGTAACTCAGGTTTCAAGTTTGTTCATGATTCGAAAATAATTCAAGAGTCTTCTTTGTATGCTTCTTTCCCAGTAATATAATGTGTCTTAAACTACATTTCTTTCTACCATGCCTGCCTTCTCAGTAGGAACTATTCTGTCAGACATCCAAAAAAAATCATTTTTTAATCACTTTTGTAATCCCCATCCCTGTAGATGGGGAATAGCAGATGTTGGACTGATTGACTTCAAGGCGAAGAAGAAAATCAAGGCCCTGCCTCCCTTACAGCAAGCATGGGGTGCATTCCTTCCATAATGATATTTTCAGATTGTTCTGCACTTGTAAATAATACTGCTTCACACCAGGCATATGCACTAGGTAGTTTCCCTCTGTCCAGTGAAGCACATTCTTCTCCACATGGCAGGTAATAATCCGGCATCCTAATTCTTTTATTTCTACATCCTATTCTTGTATTTTATATAACCTGTAACTCAGACTTGCCAGAGTCTGTGAGAAAAAAAAAAAGGCTCGATCAGTCCCTTTGCAAAGGATCCCTTTTGTAAATGATTTGTACCATATGCATAATATAGACAGTGGTGTAAAGAAAGAGAATTCATTTTGTATGTTAGCTTAAATTAAGAAATATCACGATGATATATGTGTTTGTGTGTATATATATATATATCTCCCATATACGTACATATACATATATATATACCATCATTGTCATATTTCTTTATATATATATATAAAATCATATATATATAATCATATATATATATAAAATCATCATAAAAAATCATTATCTTAGACTGAGTCTTTACTGACATCACTACATTTTGATATTCTGTGCAAGAGAACTAGTAATTATGGATGGTGACTCTTCACTGGGCATGAATGATGAGAAAGGAAGGGGTTGAATAAGCAGATTAGATCAAAGGAGGTAGAAGGTTTGGGAGGAGAGGTTCAGGAATCATTGAGCCTTAGGAAATAGGGAACTCCAGAGAGGATACAAACTGTAAAGACCATGGCATGCAGGAAGACTATATATACAGTTTTGGGTTTTTTTTTCCACAACATTCTGATAATAGTAAATTCTATAGAATGTTGAGGTTCGTAAGTGAGCAATTTCTTGAAGTTTACAACAAAGGAGAAAGGGAGTGCTGTGTAACTCATGCAGATATACCAGAATAGGTATATCAAATTTTGGGGGGAAAGGTAGGTTTAATTAAAATCCAAACTTCAGTTTTACAAAGACATTTTATGGATTGATTGATTGGATTGATATAGTGTTCTAATCATAAGCTATTAGTCTCCATTGGGAAGTCAACAATAGACTTTATAATTGCAACAATGTGGATGGAACTAGAGAGCGTTATGCTAAGCAGAATAAGCCAGTCAGAGAAAGACAAATATCATATGCTTTCACTCATATGTGGGATTTAAGAAACACAGCAGATGAACATAGGGGAAGAAAAGGAAAAATAAGATAACACAGAGAGAGGCAAACCATAAGAGACTCTTAAACACAGAGAACAAACTGAGAGTTGCTGGAGGGGAGGTTGGTAGGAGGATGGGTTAAATGGGTGATAGGTATTAAGGTATTAAGCATTTTTCAGGATGAGCACTGGGTGTCATATGTAGGAGGTGAATCACTGGGTTCTACTCCTGAAAGCAAGACTGTACATTACAATTATGGCTTTTAATATTTATAGTTTCTAGCATTAACCTAGAAACATAGATACATAGTTTGGAAACAGAAAAAAATGTCAAGTTGTACTATTTACCCATACATAGATTAGGGTTTGTAAATTAGTGACCCGTTTGTGAAGACTTCATGGTAACTAATAATTTCTTATGTACCCATACAGACACTGCAAGGTGATTGGGGGTAGTAATCATGTTTTACAGGTGTTCATTGTTTCCATGACACTCTACATAGTGCTAGATGGAAAGTAAGGATTTAAAAAATTTATATCGTGTTCTTTGGAATGAACATCTAGTATTACAGTGGACTAAATACCTAGTATTGCAATAAATTCATGAAGAATAAAACTTTGTTATGTATTTATTATTGAATTATTCCTTGAAAATATATTTCTGATCTTAAAAACTAAATTATACTTACACATACAATGAAGATGGACTGACAGCATACTGCTTTGGCTCCCTGCCTGGATCAGTTTTAAAAAAGACAAAACTTAAACATTGGTTTTCAGAAATGTGACACTTCTTCAAAATGCAAATTAATTTAGAGTAATGGAACACAGGTCATCATTTGCCTGGTTTGAGGGGTATAAGGAGTGTGAGAAGCAGGTATTACAAAAGCATATGAGGGACTTTGCTTATTATAGACCTGTTCATTAACTTGATAGTGGTGAATTTTGCAAGGGTACATACATACGTCAAAACTTACCATTTTAAATATGCTTTAAATATGTGCAGTGTGGGGCACCTGGGTGGCTCAGTTGGTTGAGTCTAACTCTTGATTTTGGCTCAGATCATGATCTCACAGGCATGAGCTTGAGCCCTGTTGAGCTCTGTGCTGTGTGGAGCCTGCTTGGTATTCTCTCTTTCCCTTTTCCCTCTGCCCCTCCCATCCTTGTGCATGTGCTCTTTCTCTCTCTTTCTCTCAAAATAAATAAATAATCATTAAAAAATTGGGGCGCCTGGGTGGCGCAGTCGGTTAAGCGTCCAACTTCAGCCAGGTCATGATCTCGCGGTCCGTGAGTTCGAGCCCCGCGTCAGACTCTGGGCTGATGGCTCAGAGCCTGGAGCCTGTTTCCGATTCTGTGTCTCCCTCTCTCTCTGCCCCTCCCCCGTTCATGCTCTGTCTCTCTCTGTCCCAAAAATAAATAAACGTTGAAAAAAAATTAAAAAAAATAAAATACAATAAGTATATATAGTTTATTGTTTGCCAATAATATGTCAGTAAAGCCATAATAAATATAGTAGTATTAACCTGAGTTTTTGAATAAAGAGATTCCAAACAGTTACAATTCTAGAATTATACTGGAGTAATAAGATTTTTTTAAATTATGATATTTAAACAGAACTAGTAAAGAGGAATCTAGACTGTACATAGACAAAATCAATACTTCTGGTATTAATAATTTTTAAATGATGTTTTAGAAGAAATATTATAATTGCCTTATCTCCTTTTGCACTTAAAGTCAATAATATGTGGGAGAAAATTAAATGCTTGACCTTGTCTCCTTCAGGTTTTATGAACTCCTTATGATCACAGGTCATTCAATATGTATTTAATAACTTTCACTGTGGGCCAAATAAGTATCATTCTCTGTTTTCTGGGGTTAGGGGTTGTCATCTGTGCATATAAGAAACTATAAATGATAAGTGATAGTTCCTAACTTCTTCATAGGATTTACACAGTAGTAGCAAGAAAGACATATAAACTAACCATAACACAATGCAGAATGAAATACCTACTAATAGATGTACGTTTTCATTTTGAAAATGTGCTAAAGCAATACAGATATAGGACCCATGAATTCTGAAGTGAATCCGGTGACGGGGAATGAGGACAGGGAAGGTTTCACAGATGTGACGGAACTTACTTGCACACAGAGATGAGCTCTGATGTGTATGGACAATAAAAGCTCAAGACTTTGCACCCATGTGATAACTCTTAGAG
The DNA here is from genome assembly GCF_018350175.1 of Felis catus. Classification (NCBI taxonomy): domain Eukaryota; kingdom Metazoa; phylum Chordata; class Mammalia; order Carnivora; family Felidae; genus Felis; species Felis catus. The sequence goes on from NC_058373.1 coordinate 127,139,857, forward strand.
CTGCCTCCTCTCCTGGGCAGCTGTCAGTCCCCATTTATTCTACTTAATGGAATTCTAGACTCGGTGAGTAGAAAAGTCTAATGCTTAAGCTCAAGCTGGGTGTTCTTTATTAGCTGAACTTTGGAATAAGAGACAGCAAAAGAGCTAAAGTCATGTACTTCAAGCCAGCTCCTTAAATCGTGTGGGCACAAAATATTCTAGAGATCATAGCAGTTCAAACTACACATAGCAATAACTCAGCAAGTCAGGATTTTAATTACCTCAAAAACTTGAATCAACACCGAATGCTATCAAAGGTAAAATGAATGTACATTAATCACAGATATTTCAGTCACGTGGCATCTTTCATCCCAGAAAAGTTCACAACCCCTGGGTCTGTTTCTCATCACACTTAACCTGAGGAAACGGGATAGCAAGTAGCTTTGAAGAGATTTAACGGGAGAAGGTTGAGTGTTTAATTTAGACAGAACTACACAATAGTTGCAGAAGGCAGGCACTTTCTCTTGGGTCTCATGTAGAGTTGCTGTATTTTTTCTCCCTAGTTATAAAAAAGCAGACAGTAGCTTGTTTATATGTTTATTGATATCCTTGGCAAAAATAAGTCTTGAGAGGAACTTCTAATACGCGTCTAATGGGAGACTTATTATTGGAAAATATGATAGTTTTTATAATGAAAAATAGATGAATATGTTTATTATTATTATAACTGGTTTACTAATATCCCAAACAGATACAATTATGGAAAAGCAAACACATAGACTTATGCTTTACCCTTGCTATTGATGATTTACATTAAACAGACCAGAGCCATTTTCTGCTCTTCAAACCAAGATATTGGTAAAATATCATCCAGCTCCTGTTACCATGTGGAAAAGTGGGCCAAAGGAAGGACTGAAGCCATGACAGAAAAATGTTATTTTCCTAAGGCATTTTCTATCAATACTGTTATAAGATAAAATTCTTATATGAAAACAACAATTTTCAAACTATGCTCCCTGAACTTGTACTCTTATTAAAGATTTATTCTAAGCCTTCTGTAAATAATGTATTTTCATCTGAATTAAATTCTCCGGGGGAGTTTCTGAAATAGTTTTATCACTTTTATATAACTGAGAATTATTTTTAAATTTTCATTATGAAAAAAGTCATCTACTAAATAAGTTTTAAAACTATTTTATTAAGAGAAAGATGCATGTGACTTTGGAAAAAAAAGGTAAATTCTTTTGATATTTATAGATTAAATGAGATTTGAAACAAATTGTGTGCTTAATATATTATCTCCAAGATGAATAGTCTGCTCTTCATTACCCTTTATTACTCTGAGTGAGACTTGGTTGGAAAATTATTTCTTGTCTAAAAAACAGGGTTAAGTATGTTTCTATAGTAAATTCAGGGATAAAACAGAAGTTTGACTATTTGGTATTTAATGGACCAAGATTTAGTGAGCCCTTACTCTGATCTAGGCCCCATACTATGCTAGCATTGGCTGCGTGGCTGTTTTCTAGTGGATCTCAACTGTGGGGAAAGAGAAATGTAAATAAATGCAGCCGTGACATTGTATGGCCAATCACTCACACATGATGAAATGTATCTTTCTGATTTTAAGTCAAACTTAATTTAATTTTTATTTCAAAGGTTTGTTCTCTTGTGGAGGTGGTGAGTTCATTGTGCTCATTTGCCTTACCTCAGAAACAGTCTCACCCTAGTTTTTATCTGGGCTTCTATCTTGCTTTTGTAACTTACATGCTGTCAAGATGTTGAGGAGGGAGCAGGTCCATCAGTTATTACATATTTCATCCTTCCCCCAGGCAATAGGGGAAACATCTGTTCCATTCCAGTATCAGAGTTTTCCACACAGTTTTTGTTAAATTGTCCCCTTTTGCTGTTCTCAAGGGCCCACTTGATAAAGCAGCTTTCTTTGTTCATGATATGTCCCTCTTGGGTGCACTCAGGTTTTAGTTTATGATACTTAAAAACCACAGAGAGGGTAGCTGATAATTGGGGATAAAGGTTAAGGGACAGGGCCCTGAAGTAAAAGTAAGTAACAGGTGAAGTAAGTGGCAATTAGCTAATTATTATTATTCTACTTTCCCAACACAATGAAGTGCAATCAGGTGAAGTAAGAGCTAAAAAGCAAAGTGGTCAGTACAAGAATAGCACATGAGAAAAGTTCATTCATGTGGGCATAGGAGGAAGATAGTGCTCAAAGAAGTTTTCCTCGAGCAAGAGTAAATGCCCATTGATGTCTACTGATCCTGTGACTTCTATCCTAGCTTGATTCCCTTGGGTATGATGTCCCTGCATCATGCAGCTTGCCCAAACTTTTCAACGGAAAAGTTCATCCCTAAGAGAATGTCTTACTACACTTATTAGCCTAATATAGAAATTCTAAAATATTATAGTATCTTTTTGAAAAACGTTCTCATGGATTATTCTATTAATGTGGCAAGGTGTAGCTAGAAGAACATGGGCTTTGGACTCAGGCATATATGGTGCATTGAAGTCTTAGCTAAATGTTGTCTAATAACTGGAGAATTTAACATAAATTAATTAATTTCTCTGAGATTCAACCTCTCATCTATAAAATTTGGATAAAAAGTTTAAAATGTGAGGCAGTTGTTAGGACTCTATATAAAAAACTTGATAAATTGGGGCACCTGGGTGGCTCAGTTGGTTAAGCATCTGACTCTTGGTTTGCGTTCAGGTCATAATCTCATGGTTTATGAGATCGAGCCCTGGTCAGGTTCTATGCTGACAATATGAAGACTACTTGGGATTCTCTCTTTCCCTCTCTCTCTGCCCCTCCCTTACTTGTGTGCTCTCTCTGTCTTTCCTAGTAAATATATAAACTTAAAAAAGAAAAAAAACTTAATACATTGCCTAACACAGTGCTAAAAAGTGATAGTTTAGTTCTATGGATAGTAATAATGATATGAAAAATAATGCCTCCTTAATCAGAAAATGCTCAATGAATGTGGATCACTCTGAGTATTATGAATTTTTAAAGAAACTATAATCAATCAAGTGATTTTATGGTCTCATAAAATCATAAAACTGGAGAGGATCCAAATCTCTCACCTTTAGTAGTAATTATAATAATTAATAGGCTATTCCCCCCCCCCCCCATACCTCAGAGTAATCCAAAACTTCAAGTGCAAAATGAATTAGCTATTTTTCACTTTTGGAAAGTTGACATTTAGCCTTTTAGCTGAATGATCAGTAAAAATGTAATTATGTTGAATTTAGGGGGAAAAAAACAGATTTCCCTTTTCTGGATGATACATAGTTCATCAGTTTCTACTCAAAATTTTTTAATAATACATACAATGTGTAGTTAATAACAAAATACAAACATTAATTTGTCAATATTCCATTTTTAAATTTTGTTTCTTCTACTCTATAAGTAGACTAATTTGTGAAATAGGCAAAAATGCCAATATTTTTTACTTTATGTATATCAAAGTGAATAATTATCTTGGTCAGTTCTTAGTGTAAAACTTAAGCACTATGATCTTATCACAGATTATCATAATCAATTTCAATTTAAATACTTTATAATGGATGGGGCCATAGACAAAAACCTTGGAAGAAGATGAGAATAAAGTAAAGGACTTTACATTATATACATTATATCCTTAGACTAATAGGTAAAAAAAGGAACCTAAAATTCTTCTAGTTTGTCTCAATTTTTTTCAGAAAAATATCCTGGGCATTGGTGACAAAAACAAAACAACAATACAACACAATAATTAGGTTCACACATCAGAAGTAGCAGTTGCAAATAAATAAATGATAATCTATGGTAAATAAAATAAATAAAATAATAATTTAAAAAAATTAAGAAGTCCCATTTGAAGCCCTGTATTCAAGATAGGAGATAGTCATACTCACATACTTCAATTCATTCTCTAATCATAGGTTTGCTATAACTTAACTATTTTTTGTTTCTTTTTATTGATGAGCTTGTGTTTCTCCTAGCATCCTACCAACATTATTCCTACAGAGAGAACAAAATGAAAGCCTATTAAGAAGAGGTTAGTTAATACAATGTATGGAAGTTTCTTTTCAGATGTAAGAAATTATGTAAAGCCTGCCCAGAACACTTTAGTCTCAGTGTTCTGTGGGAAGGAGAGGTGACACAGGTTATGGAAGCAAGCATGTTTGTCTAGATTTCACCTCTCTGGGCTCATGCTTAAAAACAGTGTATGATAGGTACATGAAAAAGTTCTTAACATTACCAGTCATCAGGGAAATGCAAATCAAAACCACAATGAGATATCACTTCACACTTGTTAGAATGGCTATTACCAAAAGATAAGAAATAACAAGCATAGGTGAGAATGTGGAGAAAAAAGAACCCTTGTGAACTGTTGGTGGGATTATATATTAGTACAGCCATTGTGGAAGCCAGTATGGAGGATCCTCAAAAAATTAAAGACAGGACTACCATATGATCCAGTAATTCTACTATTGGGTATTTATGCAAAAGAAAATTAAAACACTAATTTCAAAAAGATAATATGCATCTTCATGTTGATTGCATTTTTTGACAATAGCCAAGGAATGGAAACAATATAAGGGTCCATTAGTAGATGAATGGATAAAGAAAATGTGAGACACACACACACACACACACACACACACACACACACACTGCAATACTACTCAGTTATAAAATGTGAGGTTACACTTTGAAGGCAAATCAAGTTCCTCATGCACCCAATATCAAATCACCTAAATGTATAAAACAAATACTAACAGATCTGAAAGGAGGAATAGCCAGCAGTACAATAATAGCAAGGGACATTAATATCTCATTTTCAACAACAGATAGATTATCCAGACAGGGGGCGCCTGGGTGGCGCAGTCGGTTGAGCGTCCGACTTCGGCCAGGTCACGATCTCGCGGTCCTTGAGTTCGAGCCCCGCGTCGGGCTCTGGGCTGATGGCTCAGAGCCTGGAGCCTGTTTCCGATTCTGTGTCTCCCTCTCTCTCTGCCCCTCCCCCGTTCATGCTCTGTCTCTCTCTGTCCCAAAAATAAATAAAAAAGTTGAAAAAAAAATTAAAAAAAAAAAAAAAAGATTATCCAGACAGAAAATCAGTATGGAAATGTTGAACTTAAACTAGTCATTAGACCTGATGGACCCAACAGGGATACACAGAAATTCCACTCAAGAGTAGCAGAGTAGAAATTCTGCTCACATGCATATGGAACATTCTCCAGGATAGAGAATATGTTAGGCCACTAAAATTTTAATAAACTTAATTGAAATCTTATCAAACATCTTTTATGACCACAATGGCATGGAACTAGAAATCAATTACAATAAGAAAACTGGAAAATTCATAAATACTTGCAAGTTAAACAACATTCTTCAGAACAGCCAGTGGGTCAAAGAAGAAATCAAAATCAAAATAAAAAAAGATATCTTGAGATCAGTGAAAATGGAAACATAACATTTCAAAACTTATGAGATGCAGTAAGTTTATAGTGATAAAGAAATTCACATAAACAACTTAACATTATACTTAAACAGAAAAAAGAACAGATTAAGCACAAAGTTAGTAGAAGGAAGGAAATAACAGATCAGAGCAGAAATACATGAAATAGAGACTTGACTTGAAGACATTAGAAAAGATCAATGAAGCTAAGAGCTTTTTTATGAAAAGATAGACAAAATTCACAAATCTTTAGTTAGACTAAGGAAATAAGACAGATGACTCAAATAAAATCAGAAATGAAAGAGGAGACATTTACAATAGATAAAAAAGAAGTCATAAGGATCATAAGTGACTATTATGAACAATTATATGCAAACAAATTTGATGACCCAGAAGAAATTAATAAATTCCCAGAAACATACAACCAACTTTTTCTTTCTTTTCTTTGATTTCCTCAGCAAGGCACAGAGTCACCTAGTGACCATCTGACTCTCATTTGCCAGGAGCTTAGTATACCGCAGAGGCTGTAAGACTGCAGTTGTAAATGGGACAGCTTTCTTAATAAAGTGTCCATACAACCCCAAACAATCTATAGTTTCAATGAAATCCATACCAACATTCTAAGGGCATTTTTTCACAGGTGTAGAAGAAAAAGTCTTAAAATTCATAGCGAACCACATGGGGTGCATGGGAAGCTCAGTCGGTTAAGCATCCAACTTCAGCTCAGGTCATGCTCTCACAGTCTGTGAGTTCGAGCCCCATGTTGGGCTCTGTGCTGACAGCTCAGAGCCTGGAGCCTGCTTCGGATTCTATGTCTCCCTCTCTTCTTCGTTCCTCCACTGCTTGTTCTCTCTCTCTCTCTCTCTCTCTCTCTCAAAAATAAATAAACATTAAAAAAATTAAAATTCATAGGGAACCACAAAAGTCCCCAAATATCAAAGCAATCTTGAGAAAAACGAGCAAAGCATAACATTCCCGATTCCAAACTATATTGCAAAGCTATAGCAATCAAAAACAGTATAGTATTGACATAAAAACAGGAATATAGAACAGAATAGAGTCCAGAAATAAACTCACACATAAACTCAAACATTGTTAATTTTTTTTAATGTTTATTTATTTTAGAGAGAGAGAGCATGAGCAGGGGAGGGGCAAAGACAGGGGGAGACACCAAATCCAAAGCAGACTCCAGGCTGCAAGCTGTCAGCACAGAGCCTGACGCAGGTCTCAAACCCTCGAACTGTGAGATCATGGCCTGAGCTTAACCGACTGAGTCACCCAGGTGCCCCCATTATTAATTCTTGACAGAGGCACCAAGAATATACACTGGAGAAATGATAATCTCTTCAGTAAATGGCACAGGGAAAAATGGCTAGCCACATGCAAAAGAATGATACCAGACCCCTGTGTTACATCACACAAAAATCAACTTCAAAATGGATTAAAGACTTGAATATAAAACCTTAAATGATAAAATTCCTACTTAAAACCATATCAGGTAAGCCCCTTGGCACTGGTCTTGGCAATGATTTTTTGGATCTGACACCAAAAACAAAAGCAAAAATAAACACATGATACAACATCAAACAAAACCTTTTGCATATCAATAGAATGAAAAGACAACCTATGAAATGTGAGAAAATATCCAATAAGGGGTTAATATTCAAAATATACAAGGAACTCACATAACTGAATAGAAAAGCAAAAACCAAACAAATACCCTAATTTAAACAATGGAGAAAGGGTCCTAATACACTTTTTTCTAAAGAAGACGTACAAATGGCAAATAGGTACATGAAAAAGTGTTCAACATCACTAATCATCAGGGAAATGCAGACCAAAACCACAATGAGATATCACCTCACACATGTTAGGATGTCTGTCATCAAAAAGGCAAGAGATAAATACTGGTGAAGATGTGGAAGAAAGGGAATCCTTGACCACCACTGATAGGAATGTAAACTGGTAAAAGCCAATATCAAAACCAGTCATGAGGGGGCACCTGTGTGGCTCAGGCAGTTATGTGTTTGACTTGGGCTTAGGTCATGATTTAACAGTTTGTGAGTTTGAGCCCCGCATCAGTTCTCTGCTGTTGGCACAGAGCCCGCTTAAGATCCTCTGTCCCCCTGTCTCTCTGGCCCTCCCCCTTGGTGTTCTCGTTCTCTCTCTTTCTCTCTTTCTCAAAATAAATAAACTTAAAAAAGTGAAGTTCCTCAAGATTCTAAAAATAAAACTACTATATAAAATCCAGCAATCGATTTCTGGATATATCCAAAGGAAATGAAATCAGAATCCTGAAGAGATATCAGTACCCTCATGTTCATTGCAGCATTGTTCACAATAGCTGTGATAGGAAAAAACCGAAGCGTTCATCAGTGGATAAAGGAAATATGATATATTCTATATTCACTAGAATATACTTCACATTCAGTATATAATATTACACAACTCAGTTAGAAAACAACATTAGAATATTCAGCTTAATATAATTACATCACATAGATTCTCCTGTCCCTCTCCCTTATTGCAGTCTTAATAAACAATTACATTACCTATCATGAAAAAATGAAACTGAGTAAGGAAAAATCTAGTGAAAAAAGTACACATATTTTTATTTATTCTTAAATTTATTTCTTTTGAGAGCAAGAGAGCGCATGTGAGCAGGGGAGAGGCAGAGAGAGAGAGAATCCCAAGCAGGCTCTGTGCTGACAGCATGATGCCTGATGTGGGGCTCGAACCATGAGGTCGTGACCTGAGCCAAAATCAAGAAGTTGGATGCTTAACCCAGTGAGTCACTCAGGGGCCCCAATACACATATTTTGAAAGTGAAGAGACTTAAATATATATTTTATATGTATTTAATATGTTATTTATCCTTTAAAAAGAAGAAAATCTGCCATTTGCAACAACATGGACGAATCTGGAGGGCATTATGGTAAGTGAAGTAAATCAGAAAGAGAAAGACAGTTACAGAATTACAGCATGGTATCACTTACATGTGGAATAAAAAAAAAATCAAACTCATAGAGACAGAGTAGAATGCTGGTTACCAGGGGCTGGGAAGGTGGGGTAAAGAGGAAGATGCTGGTTAAAGATACAAACTGTTAGAAGATGAATAAGATTTGAGGATCTAGTGTATAACATGGTGACTGTAGTTGCTAATACTGTGTAACTGAAATTTGCTAAGAGAGTAGAACTTAAGTATTCTCACTAAAAAAGTAAATATGTGAAGTGATGGATTTGTTCATTAATTCAACTGTGGGAATCTTATACACACACACACATATCAGGTCATTATGTAATACACTTTAAACATATTACAACTCTATCAATCATACCTCCGTAAAACTGGAAAAAATATGTTTCTCATGAAAACTGTGGTAGGAAAGACACCTCAGGGAGAAGATGAATTTTGAGGAGGATATTGTAGAACTTCTCTTGGATTTGCGTGAAAGAAGCCAGTTAACAAACCTAAGTAATTTTAAAAGTTACTCTTTAATAAAAGTTAGTCTTTGTATTCTAGCCCTAAGAAACATTCTATTAAATGCTGAACCTTTGGAAACAGTGAAGACATTACTGAAACAGGAATGTGACTTTTCATATAGTTCATCCTTAAAAGGGTCCAGTCACTCGTGATGTATAATACAGTTTTCAAAACATTCTTAAATTAAACCTTCATCTTTGTGTTTTCTTTTTGTGTGACTGATAAATTGAATTTGACATTCCTCAAAACAATTACATTTTATATAACTTTAGTTTTCTTGATCAAAAGACATTATAATCTATTTACTTTCATGACCAATTTTCTGGTTGAGCGATGAAAACTTAAAAAATACAACCTATTTTGTCCAGTACTAAGGCCAGCATTTTTAATGAGACCATGCTATTTGCAATTGTTTTTCAGTTATACCTTGAAGAGTCTACAAATGTTTCATCCTTTCGGTTTTTTCAATGTCTGCAATCGTGTGATTTTCCTCCCAATAAACTCCAAAAAGTCTCCTTTATTAATATTTTTGGCGCCTACGTGTTGCCAAGCCCAGTGGCCGAGTGACCAGTTCTCAAAACAGATAGTCAGCTATCTTTCTTTAAATACTTTTTTTTTTGTAATTTGGATTTTAGGTCACCACATTCTTGTAACTTTCTTCTTATTTCAGTGACCACTCTATATTAGTCTTCTTTGCAGGAATCTTCCTTCTTTTTATAGTCTTTAAATATCGTAGTGCTTCAGGGCTTAGAACTTGGCCATCCTTTTGTCTCTTTAAAATTTTTTTTCATGTTTATTTATTTTTGACAGAGGGAGGGAGAGGCAGAGTGGGAGCAGGAGAGGGGCAGAGAGAGAGGGAGACAGCGCATCCGAAGCAGGGTCCAGGCTCTGAGCTGTTAGCACGGAGCCAGACCTAGGGCTCAAGCTCATGAACTGTGAGATCATGACCTGAGCCCAAGTCGGGCGCCTGACTGAGCCATGCAGGCGCCCCCTTTTACCTTTTTATACTCATTTTCCTTGGGATGTGTAACTTTAACAACATCAAAGACTTCTAAATTTTGAATTCCTGCTTGGACTTCTGTATTCACTGATCTACCGGCTTGACACTCCTATTTAGATCTAGAGGGCCTCTTAATCTCAATATAGCTTTAGGCTAACATTTGATATTTGCACTCATAACTGTTCAGTTCCAAGTATTTTCAGTTTTAGAAAATAACACAGCATTGAAATATACTCCAAATATATTTCTTATCACGTTCTCTGCCACTACCCCAGCCAGGCTGCCAACCATCTCTTGCTTTGATTATTCAGTCATCTCCTGATTTGTGCCATTTCTGCCATTTTGTTTCTTCCCATAGACTGTTCATTCATACATTGCAGTCAGAGTGACTGCTTTAATATAAAAGTTTTGTTTCTACATGTCTTAGATTATTCTGGCTCCTTTCAATGAACCACTGTTCTCTATATGATCCAGTTTTGGCTCCACTAAAACTCCATCCCTGGTTTTTGTTTTCCCTTTTCCCCACTATGTTTTAACCACTTGGCCTTTTTTCTGTTCCTCAAACATCTCCCCAAAAGTCTCTTTCTCTAGAAAAATGCAAACCTCAGCCTTTACCTCAGGCATGTCTCTGCTCAAATAGCGACTTTTTCACTTATCCACCTGGTCCAAAATAGTCACTCTCATTTATTCTGTCTTCACATAAGCATACTACTTATCACTGCTTGACATTATCTTAATCATATATTTGCTTTTTAAAAATATTTTTTATTCTCTGCCTTCCTAAAATGTAAAGTCCAAGAAGGAAAAAGACTGTACCACATACTCTTAGAAGAATAATAACTCAGTGACAGACTGATTGAATGAATGAATGAATGATGCCTATCTCTGTTAAATCTTTTCTCAAACTAGTTTCCTCTGTGCATCTCATCTTTTGAAGCCCGGACTTGATGAGTCTGATCTTATACATTGAGAGCCAGGCAACTTAAAAGGAAGATGGGCACAACCATTTATAGTGCCTTTAATATTTATGTAGCTTGTATTGAGATATTGCTTCTACTGCTGTAGAAACAACAATCTGGCGACTGTGTGTTTAAAATGACTATTTGAATATTGTCCACTTTAGCAAGAAGTATTACTAGAAAATGTAGTGCCCCAAGATAGGATGGTCATTTTGTAAGGAAAAACTTTAATGAGATAAGGTGAGCTGTTAGAACTTGAGGTTTTTGAGATTTATAAACAAACAAACAAACAAATAAATTTTTTCCAGAGCGCTGAGGAGTATTTTCTAAGTGTCAACTAAAAAGTGGTAAATAACAAGTATCTGGAAAAAAAAAAAAAAACAGTTTCCATATCCAGCCAGTGTTCAATAACTTTTATGCCTCTGGTGGAAATGAACTGCTATAGAATATGCTCATCATTTTACTAGTATAGGAACCTTCAATATTACCTAGGAAGAATTATTGAAAATTAAATATCTAGTGGATGTTAAGTCTCTCATAAATAGAATTTACTTGGAGAAATACGATAATATTTGGTTAGCACTGTCTGTGAAATTGACATTAGAGAGATTAACAAGATACTTCCTAGACATTATTACCCACAAGAATGAGGAATAAGGCAAATTAAATGAAATCTCTTGTTTTAAAATTCTAGGAAGCAGAAACAAACACAAAGATTTCTTGTACAATCTTACTTAAATATCCAATAGTAATCAGGTTTCTTTTACTGTAACTTCCTAAGAAGAATATCTGCAGATTTCATTCTTTCTGTAAAAGTTAATACTATTGAGTCTTTATAAATAACACTGTTTGAAACTCTGGACTTCATATTTCTTTCATTTGCTACCAGACCATAGGGTCAGAGCTCTTATCATGTAAAGCCCCTGAAAAAGTTATTATGCGACTTGATCCTCTGACTTCATATAATAAAATGCAAAAAAGACGAGCATATTTCAAAGCTTATATGTGCATGTGAGGCCATCTGTACCACCACTCATTTTGTTTCTAACCAATTATTAAGCTCATTGTATTCATAAAGGCTTTAAACTTTAAGTAAATTAGCTCATCAAGATAGTTTTGACGTGCCAGAAACCATATTGTGGCTACAGCGATTTTACTGAGTAAATCTGAAATTTTTTCTTATTTTTTTCACAGGGGTTTCATTTTTCCTAGAGGATTCAAAACAAAATCAAGTCTATCCTTTACTTTAATTAAATATATTATGAGGTAAAGTAGGCATAATTGTCTTGATGCTCTGTTAAAAAAGCCTGCATTTGTAAAATATACAACTATCTTGTAGAAATAGAGAGTTTGCTACTAATGGAATCACTGTCTGCCAAGTGATATAACACACAGAAATCCTAGCATCTAGATGTTACCAAGGACCTTAGGGGGGTACACTAGGCTGAAACCATAGAGTGCTCTACAAGAGTATATGTCTTTTATAACATCTGTCTTTTATCAGTAGTAGCAGATAAACTATATACCTGTATTTAATTTTAAATGTTTCCAGGTTTTTAAAAATAAAATATTTATTCTAAATGTAATATGCAATTATGAATGTATTCAGATATAAGACATTTTCATTTTCATTTAATGGGTAATTCATTTCTGAGCAAGCTGATGTGTCTTTTATTTGTGAAAGCTCATCAAGGGACTGTTCCTTTCCTTGTTTAATGCAGTTTACTTTGCACAACCAGGCAGCGTTCCCTGGCTGATTACACTAATTTCTTTTTCCTAGCTAGCCTTGGAAATCTTTGATATTATAGAACTACACTGACTGCTGCCAAAGGGGAAACTTTTGTGAATGTCTGATATAAAGTGTTCTGCTTTGGATGAAAGGGATTCCCTAGAAGTGGATTTTAAATCCCTTTTAGACATTTTCTGCTGGCTGTTAACTCCATACTCATCATTTTGTCTGTGACTGTTATATGTGACGTATTTCAGTGGAAGTTGTTATGGGAAATTTTAAATACCTACACCCTCATAGACTGACACATTTCCTGATTATTAGGGTCTGCATTTGAATTGCTAGCTAGTGTTGTAGATTGGTTTTATACTGATTCATTTAAATTCTTGCCACAGTTTACCTTTTTTTTTTCTTTTCCTAACAAGTATGTGTTTGTTACCTGCCATGCAAAACACACCATGTTTGTTTCTGGGCATATGATAATGGATAGAGCACGTATGGCCTGTACCTTCCATTTCTACTGTAAATGAGACAAACACCAAAAATAACTAATTTAAAAACAACTATTATAAAAATGATAAAAGAGGAATTCCACTTTATAAATTCTATTGTAAATAATAACACATTTCTTGTCATGGCCAAAGAAGACAATATAGCCTACTGAACAAAGCTGAGTAAGCATTACTAATCTCCTTAAAAATTAGAGCTTTGCTTAAAATAAGTGAGCTGGCTTCCATAGGCAAAGAAAAAATATTATCTATGCTATGTAAACATGGGATGGAGAACATATTGTGCAGTGATATTTTTTTATTTCAGTGGACTTTCTGGATGAATTAAAAGTAACATAATAAATTCTGTGATGCTTAGCTACTTCAGAAGGAAACTGCAACAAAATGGTAGACAGGATAACAGCTATTGGCTACTGGCTTTAGGTTGAAGTAGGTGGAACTTGAATGCACATTGAACCAATTCCAGTTTGTCACTTTTTATTTGTTTGTTTTTTATTGTTTCAGATGCTTTTACTTTCTCCAACGCAACTGTAATCTCTGTAGGCATTCAAGTGAATATTGACTTATTTTAATTTATGCAATAAACGACATATCAATAATACATGTTCTGTGCTATCATCAGAAAGTTCAGTCAATGAAGAAATTATTCATTTTTCATAACTGTGGTCATATTTAGTCCTTGATACTCAAAGACACACCTAGCTGCTTAGCTAGAAAATATATTTTAAAATGTAAAAAAAAAATGAAAAAATACATTTTAATGACATACATCATCATTTAAAAAAAAAGGGAAAACAGAAACTGTGTTCCGATTTGAACCTGTGTAAACACAACTTAAAGTGAATCTCTATAATAGAATTTGTTTTTAAAGAAGTTAAAGTGTGCCTATTACTCAATACAAATGAATAAGTAGAGAAAAACCAACAGATACCATGGACCCCTGGCTGTTTTCCAGCTCACAGTTCTGTTATGAATATACACGGTTGAGAACTGGCTTCAGTGGTTGTGGATTGTGGTGGCTTAAGTCACTGAACATTCTTCATTTAGACTTGTTGGGGCTATTGCGAATAAAGAATAATTTGCCATCCCTTTTTTGCATGCATTTTTAACCTTGAACTAGAACAGTAATTGTAATATCTCAACTGATTTATTAAAATGAGTTTTATTAAAATAAGAACTGCTCCATTTAACAATAAAAAGGGTCGAGGTAGGAGATAAGTGAATTTCATATGTAAATGACTTTAACCAGCTGAATTGAAATATGTTTAAATTATCTTTCACTTGTGGTTATTGTGTTACCAATAAATTGGATTCATAAACTTTAATATAGTAGGAGATTTTGCAAGAAATAGTGCTTCATAAGTATAAGTATTATTTTTTTATATAATTATAAGCATACGTCACCACCACCACTGCTCCTTCAGTGGTAGAAAACAAACTTCAGCAGAGTTTTATAAATATAAACACAAATTTTAAGTATTTGTTATTATTTAGGCAATTATTAAAGATGACAGATTTTAAAAGAGGATGTGAGATATCTACTAACTGTAATCCCTGGCAAGTTATGAAATCTCAGTAAGCCTCAACTCCATATCTGTAAATAGATATAGTAACATTGACCCTGCAGTTCCTTAAGGAATAAGTGAAATAATATACAGGTAAGAGTGAGTAGGATGTCTCACCTTCAGTGGATGCTCAATAAAGAGATGTTATTGTTCAAAATAGCATGAAAAAATTGCTTAGATGAAAAATGGCTTTACTCCATGAAGAAAAATAAGGGAAACGGGCTGTGACTTCATAAGTCTTTAATGCTTTCATTTATAAAGCTTCAATATTCTGTTATCCATCAGGATGAGAGGGATGGGAGTGAAAGATAGGAAGTATAGTTACAGCACCCATGCAACTGTTTGTGAAATAATTAGGAAAGGATGAAATAATGAAAAGTAAACTTTGACTTCTCGTTTTGTAATATAGCATATTCGCTATCCAGAAAAAACACTTCCGATATAGAAAACCAAAGATATAGATTAAATTACAGCAAAAGAAAACAACAGCAAAGAAAAACTTCACAAAATCATGTTTGACCTCATGAGAAGCAAACAAAGAAATATTAGAGGTCATAAAGAACAAAGACAGATGAACTGTCCGTAGAACACAAGACCAGGCTTTCTCATGCTATCCACCAATCTCTGGCAGAATAGTTTTGTTTTTAATGTGTTAACAATGAAAATAAGAGACAGAGAACTCCAGAAACTTGTTATTGCAGTGGGTACTGTAGGAAAAAACATGCTCTGAAAATTGTATCAACTGAGAATCACTACCAACGAGCCTGTTATCATGCGGCTTTGGAACCTACGTTCATAACACTTTTAAGGCTAAAATATGCAAGCAGCATGTCTTTTTTAAGGTGATCCTGTGTGTTAGTCCCAGAAGATACTTAGCAGAAAAATCACAGATACTCTTTGTAGCCCGTGGTGTAAACAAAGATATTTAAAACTCCCTGTAAATTTCTAAGAAATAGGAACTCACAAAGAAAAATCAGAAAACATGCAAAGAAACAAGCCACATGAAGCCAGAGTAAGCAGAAACAAGCATGAGAATGAGACCTGCATAAACTGCAGGTATTTGAATAGCCAAATACAGAATACTAAATGAATTCAATATACTTACAGAAGATTTCAAAAATAATACTAAATGTACACTGAATACCAATTTGTTATGAGCTAAATTGTGCCCTTCAAAAATTTATGTTTTGAAACCCTAACCCTCAGTACCTCAGAATGTGACTCTACTTGGAGATACAGCTTGTAAAGAGGTAATTAAGTTAAAGTGGGGTCCTTACCATGACTTAATCTAAATGTGTCCTTATTAGAAGAAGAAATTTGGACACACAGAGGGACCGCAGGTGCACACACACAGAGAATACCTCGTGAGGACACAGCAAGGAAGAAAGCAACTGTTTGCCAACCAAGAAAAGAGGCTTCAGAAGCAACCATATCTGCCAACACCTTGATCTTAGACTTCCATCCTTCAGACCATGAGAAAATCAATTTTCTGGTTTTAATCCATCCAGTTTGTGGTATTTTTTTAATAACAGCCCTAGCAAAATAATACAGTATAAAAATGAGCAAATATTAAAAAAAATAAACTTACAGTATGAAAAACAAATTACTTGAAACCAGATAATTAATTGACATTAACACTTGAATTAAACACTCTTCAAGAGGAAGAATCAGGAGCAAAAATTTGTCCAATAAGATATCAAGATTTATCCAACACCCTTACTAATTCAGACAGTGTGGGATTGCTGCAAGCCTAGGCAAATATACTAAAGTAGTGGTATACATAGTATATGACCCAGAAATTGGGTTACCGTTTATCCCAGTTTTGTTGGGATGGCTCAGTTTACACCAGTTGTCTTGATGTCTCACTTACCTTAGTAATTTTAGTACTCTCAAAATTGTCAGTTTGAGTCATAAATTACTATCACCGGATCTCCGTATTTTGGAACTTTGAGGAAAGGACAAACTAGTTAATGAATGTTACTAGCAAAAAAAATTCAACCTACAGAAAAATTTAAATTAGATGCCAATTCACACCAAATTCCGAATTCAGTTGGTACAAATATTGTGAAAACAATTTAGCATTACATGTGGAGGATGGAAATGGAGTAAGTGGCCATGTACCCAAGCCTTGGTCTTGAATCTCAGCGCAGAGGAAGGGTATCTTTTTCTAATTGGTCTGCTGCAAGGGGCACTTTTTGCAAATCTGCTTTCCTGAAACAGCACTTTTTTATCTGAATTCTCACAAATTGCTCACATTGCTAAGGTGCTGTCCGTGGCCCTGATTGGACTTTATTGCTAGGTAATAGTCATCTGAGATAACTTTAATTTTTGATGATACAGTTCTCATTATTGACTCACTTTTTATTTATGAGTCTTTGGAGTCATAAATCATTTTCATGTGTGCTCTTATCTAACCATTATCTCCATCTTAATATTCTGGCTGTTCACTTAGGACAAAGTGCATGCTCTTAGGAGGGCGCTTTTGCACAAAAAAATAAGGTGGGAAAGGGAAATTCTGGATTCATAACTGCATCCAGAGGCTAGTTTTGAGAGTTTCAGAATGGTTTGATCTTTTGTTACTTTAAGTTCCAAGTCTATGAAACATGCATAATAATACCACCCCATAGGATGGGGTATGAGTTAAGTGAGGTAACTTCTTCTGTAAAAGCTCCCGGTACTATGTCACATACATAACAGTACTAAATGAATGCTAGCTCTCACTTTTTGTGTTTATTTTTAATAAATTGAATTTATTCATCTCTTCACTTCCACCAGCAAATACAGTGTTGTTTTGTGATTTTGCCATCCATGATAGTAATAAGATTGTAATAAGTAATCTTATTACTTAATCTTATTACTATTTTGAAGATTTGACAAAACCTGAGGTTTCTCTCCTTCATATTGGCAATTAGAAAATATCAAAGGTATTGGGTTAATAAAACATTCTTTATTTTTAAAATATTCAATTATAAATCTGAGTACCTGCATAAGAACAGTATTTATGATGGGTTTGCAGCTGGGACTAATTTACTTCTTCAAAGATCCCCTGAGGTCTGAGCGATGGACTGAACCCTTGTAAACTATGCTAGCATTATATTGAACTTTTTTTCAGAGTAAAAATACATAGAGAAAACAAAAGTTCCAGAACACACGGAGTAAGTGAATTTGTCAACCCTAAAGACTGGACTTGAATTCAGTCAATCTTTCCGAAATTAAAGAAATGCAGACATTCTGATGTTAAACTGAAATAATTTGTAGGAACCTATTTGAAGTCTTTAAACAAGATGAAGTCCTTCAAAAGAAAACTCCAAAGTTGTCCCTGCAAATCGACCAAGTTTCCTAAGTGAAGAATACAACAAAAATATATGCCTTCTAGGATGTGGTTTCTCTTTCGGTGAGCAAGGTTAAGGAGAAGCCAAGCAATTGGCAGGTTCAAAACCGGTAGCTTCTGTGGAGTCTTAGTGTGGCAGAGATCCAAGCATGGAAGCAAGCACATGGGACCAAGCCAAGAGCCATATTCTGTGGAAAGCTGGCTTATTATAAGTTGATCTTCGAAACTAGCAGCCCATCGAGGTTTCCCCTCCTTGTCAGTATATTTTTTCTTATTTAGTAGACGTCTTAGGAAGATGGTATACTAACTATAGCAAAAAGGATTTTAGAAATAGAAAATGAAATCGTCTATAGTATTATCATCCAATAAGGTTATTTGTATTAATTCACATTTCTCTTATATCCTGTCAATGTGCAAAGATATTTTATGCAGTCATAATGTTACTGAAAATACGATTTTATGTGCTAAGAATTTAATATAATAGCCTTCATGTAGTTTCATAATAATGTTTGTTGCCACATGTTATTTTATTACATAGTATTGCATATGATTATATATATGATACAATAATCTGTATCAATGAAAAAAATAATTGTGAAAGAAAGACATTCCCTCATTTTTAGATGTTTAACATAGCATTCTTTTTTTACTGGTTTAGGCACTGGCATAGTAAATATACAAAAAACATTTTTTTTCTTCTATTACACTTTTCCCCTGAGACTTATTAGTATAAATATCACCTTTTGGGCTTGTCATTTATTTTTTCCCAGAAAGTTATATGCCAAAATTAAAAACTACTGGAAATATCAGCCAACATCTGTCATTAATTGAGCGCACTCAGTGTTCTGGCCACTGTGCAAGGAGCTGGGGATATAACCAGCTCCTTAGATGAGTTTCTTGCTCTGATGATGTTTCTACTCTAGTGTTGGAGATACACCATAAACTATAGAATGTGCTTATCATTATTCTAGATAACCAAAAAAGCCTGTGAAGGCAGTTAGACTAGTGGAATAAAGTGTGTTTCAAAGAGGGTAAGACTAGGAAATTTAGTTGGGGAAGCCATGGAAAGCCTTCCTGAGTGAGATGTGAATAATGGGAAGGAGACAGAAGGTCCCAGAGAGAGAGAGAAGAGCAAGAACCAGGTCTTTCAACAGAAACAGATTTCCCTCGATCAAGGAATAGAAAGGCCGGTGGGAGTGAAATTGGGTAAAATTCACTTTTTGTTCTATATCTTAACATAGAACATGGAGGGCATTGTCAGTCATGTAAAAGTCATTAACAGGACTGAAGTAGGGAAGGGACATGATCTTAATTTGCATTCTATAAAGCTCACTCTGGCTATTGTGTGAATAGTGGGTATTTGCAGGTAAGAAAAAACAAAACAAAACAGAACAGGGGCCCAAGCTTGGCTCCATCACAGAATTCATGTTAGAGAGAATGGTGACTTGAACTAGGATATGGAGAGATAAGAAGTGGATGGATCAGGGTTATACTTTGCAGATAAATTCAGATGGACTCCATGATAAACTAGAATTGATGCGTGAAAGAAAGAGATAATGCTAAAGTAATAGAAGTCCGCCCAGTTACTCCCAAGAACTCAAAGATATTTCACCAATCAGTAAGAAATTTTCCTTTTTAATTAAAAAAAAAAAGAAAGAAAGGGCAAAGAAAAACAATCCAAAGGAAACCAAAAACTTCAACATTTTTGTAGAGAGTGTCTGTTAATATTCTTCATATTCCCCACTTATTTTAAAAATAATAATAAAAACACAAGGCATTTGTGTTTTTAAGAATCCTCTACTGCCTCCAGGCAAAAATAAAGAAAATTGTTCTACTGTATGGTGTAAAACAACATTGGAACCTGCCTAAGTCCTCTTCTGGTACTGTGAACACCTGATGAAAACCTATTGATTATAATTCAACTTGCCCAAGGTGATGGAGCAGTGCCACTCAGTACCTCTTCTGTACTCTGTCCACAATTCAAAAAAATATTTGAAAAAAAATATTACTCATTTAGAAAGGTAAGAATTTGGAACTTCTATTAGGCTCCCTCCGGAAAAAATATACTTAACACTGTTTGGGTGTGTGTATATGCACATGTATGTATAACATAAAGAAATATATGTGTATATGTCATGTGAACTTGTTCAGCTATAATTCCTATCTGCAGTTCATTGCATCATTTGGAGATAAATAGTTACAGAGGATGGAGCTGTGACTGCAAGGGAAATCCACTAAAATGAGCTTGTTTAGTTATGTTGAGTTTTCTTATCTAGTGGCCTTAGTCCCCTATAACTACTGCCCATTATGCCAGGTCCCAAAGAAGAAATCCAAGAAGCAAGATCCAGAAAATACATATATTCTTCATTAGGTTAGTGTGCTTTGTACAAAATTGAGTTTAATCTTCTGTTGAACTAAATTGATTATTTGGTATATGAAGGAGCCTCTTCTATGGCTATCAGTAGATCTATCTACAATATGGAAAGCAGTCTTGATATTTCCCTCTTAAGCCCATACTCTGATCTTGGACCTTTAACTCTAGTTGCTTGTCCACACTGAAGAAATCAGTCCTACTTCTCCTGTACTGCTGTAACTGATACCATAATTAACACAGGAACCACTAGAGACATTCTGGGTGTCTCTTTTTTACTTTTAGAAGAAAAGAAATAATAGGAATTATTGTGGTTATATTATTCCATTAATATCAGTGTTAGAAAAAGCGATGAGCAAGCTAATGGGATCTTAGATTCAAACAAACTAACAAACAAACAAACAAAACTTTTGATAAGGGTCAAGAGTTATTATCTTTATAATCCATCAGAAATCAATAATTGCAATTACCCACTTATAGATATGTTATCCTCAAAGTACTGACCTTTTATTTAGAAAGATCATCTCCTTATTCAAAAAATGTCATGCTGCTTCATTTCCCCAGACCGCCCCCCTTCCCTCAGAAGGCACAAAAATATGATGCTTCCGTTGATGTTCAAATCACTTATTCAGTTTTTATGGAATGCTTTGATGTTCCAAATAAATCCCATTATACTGTAGATCAAAGAGGACAATGCCTTTCACCAAAGAAGTACAGTATACCAATTAGCATTTCATCTAGGAGGAGGTATATATATATTTTTTCCTTCAATAAGTCCTATCAGTGCCTACAGTGTGCCCAGAATATGTGATAGGACTAAGTGGGCGTGTTTCCAGTGACAAGTGAATAGGCATAAGAAAGGCACAAATGTGCTGAGAACAAAAGGTGTTAAAGTTCTATCATTATCATAAAAATTCTTTGTATTACTAATAATACTAATAACTATCATTAAACAGCTATTTTATTGCATAGTTTCTTCATCTTGAAAATATATCATAGACTAAGGAAAAATGTAAAAATGGTTAAGCAAATTATAGAGGGAACTATTCTACTTCTTCCATTAATGGGGCTAGAAGTCTTAATCTAAAAGACTAGATTCCAGTTTAGGAAAGGAACACAGCTGCTGTGGGTAACTTGAGGTTGTCTAAAGAGAATGGAGGAAGGATGCCTCTCGCAGTGCATGGCAGTTTTCCCTCTGTGGAAAGATTTTGACTGTGTTTGTGTGTAGGGACCATCGGTACAACTACGAAGCTGAATTTTGCTCCCAAGCCCTTGGCGTTGACTTAAGCATCGCACTATTTTTGACTCAGTTCTAATGGAAGTTTCCTTCTTGTGATTTTATGATCTGCATCAATTTTCAAGTTAGGATTAGGAGTCTTACTTTGGTTCTACTGTTGTCTGGGGGGACACAATTCCCTTGGGATATGAGATGACTAAATTAAAATTTATCATTGTCCAGATTCTCCTCAAAACTACCATCTGATACTCAAAGGAGTATCACGTGGTACTTTTCCCCCAGGTTTTTTCTTGGATAAATTATATCCTTTGATTCTATTTGAAAACCCCTACTGCATTCATGTAAATTGTTTTGCTTTGTGATATGTTTCTGAAAAGGATTTTAAGATGATTTCTTTTTAAAGAGGCTAAGGACTTAGGTGACCTCCTCTTTCTGTGTGCATCTTTTAGAGTTATGTATTGCTACAAAACCTAACAGTTGCTTAAAATAATAAATATTTATTGTCTTACGTTTTCTGGGCCAGAAATTCCAGGGTAGATTTGTTGGGTGATTCTGGTTCAGGTTCTGTTGTAATGTTGCCATCAAGTTGTCAGGTTGGCCTGCCGAGCATCTCAGAGCTTGACTGAGACTGGATTATTCAGTTCCAAAATGGCCCTCTCACATGTCTGTTGGCAGGGAGCTGAGTTCTTTGCCAGGTCGACCTCTCCTTAAGGCTGCTTGAGAAGCCCTCAAGGCATGGCAGCTGAGTTCCCCCAGAGCGAACGAGCTAAGAGAGAGAACAGGAAAAGGCAGTGTCTTTTATGGTCTAATCTCAGAAGCCTCATACAATTAACTCCACCATTTTCCATTCATTACAAACAAGTTATTAAGCATAGTTTTGGTCCAAGGCGGAGGGAATCAGAATCCACCTTTAGAAGGGAAAAGTATCAAATAATTTCTGGGCCTATTTTAAAACAACTAAATGATACAAAGAGCTGCCCCCCTCCCCCCCCAAAAAAAACAAAAAAAAACTGGCTCATGTAACATTCTCGTAGCCTGAAAGAGATCCTTCCCTCTCTGGCTTAGTATTCCAAATAGAACATTTACGCACCATCACAGAAAATTTAAATTCATGACTTCTAAATGTATGAAACTAATAGAAGCAGTGCACAAGATTCTGTACAGAAATAAGGTTGAGTACATAGCACCTTATTGTGTACTATTTCAAGCACCAGTAAGATGTAGTTCAAAAGGCACTTATCTTACTGTCAGAGGCAGAAGTTTAAAAATGTGCAGTATCTTTCCTACTTGGGAGACCTGAGGCGAGTGACATAATCACTTTGCATGTCAGTTGCTTCACTTACTTAAATGAATTCTCACAGTAACTCTGTGAGGTGTGTAATATTAACCCCATTTTATAGAAGACAAAAGTAAAGCTCAGCATCATTGCAACTAGCAAGGGGTAGAATCAGTATTACAAGGCAAGTTTTGTTGAGTCGTACCAAAACTGCTTTGTTTTCTCCTGTAATTTCTGAGGAAGAGAGAACATTTTGTAAATTACTCGATGATGAAGCATGTATGAAACTGTGTAGGCGGCACGTGGATGGCTCAGTCAGTTAAGCATCCAACTCTTGATTTTGGCTCAGGTCACGATCTTACGGTTTGTGAGTTCAAGCCCTGCATCAAACTCTGTGCTGACAGTGTGGAGTCTGCTTGGGATTCTCTCTCTTTCTCTCCCTCTGCCCCTCCCACACACTCTCTCTCTCAAAATAAACAAATAAACGTAAAAAAAAAACTGTTTAGTATTTTTTAAAATTTTTTATTCAAAAAATGTTTTTAATGTTTATTTCTGAGAAAGAGAGAGAGAGCATGAGCATGGGAGGAACAGAGAGAGAGACACAGAATCCAAAGCATTCTACAGGCTCTGAGCTGTCAGCACAGAGACTGACGCCAGGCTCGAACTCCTGAACCGCGAGATCATGACCTGAGTCGAAGTTGGAGGCTTAACCCACTGAGCCACCCAGGTGCCGCAGTATTTTATTTTTAATGAAGTTAGCATCCATATAAAGCACAAATTCTCATAAATACAAGTTATTCCTGTGAGAACCCATAAACATCTGCTTCTATTAATTAACAGATTTTTAAATATTGGCAGTTAGTAAAGGTGTTCTTTAACATAAAACTTTGAGTTAAGGTAAGCAACCGAAGAATACACTATACTACATTTATCTAACCCTGTGTCTTGCCTTGCTTTGTAATTTCTTATCCGAGGCTGAAGCAGTATGGAGGGTTGTGATTCACAGCTTAGTTCTGGTGACACATGCAGGTGAATGTCAGATCCATGGTGTTCTTGGATAGTTCATATCTGCCTTCTTTCTTCAAAGCCTAGATTCATCCGGTATCTAGAGTGTGCTGTAGATAGATAAAATAGGTATAGAAAGTTTACCTTTATACACAGTTTCCCTCTAATTATTGACTGTACTGCTCTGGACCAGGTATTAAATATGATAGTTGAATAGCCTTAATGAAACTATTAAAACCAAGACATATGCTTAAACCTTAGATGGATGTTTAGGAATTCAGAATCTTTTGTTCTACTTGGAACATGGCAGATTTACCTGAAAGTTGAATTTATTTAATACTTAAGCTATTAAATTTTCTTAAACCCTTATGCATCCAGATTGCATGTCTTAGTTATAGAATCAAATGTTATCATTGGAAGGGGCATTGGCCAAATAAAGCATAAAGATGGGTGTCATTCCTATGAATGTTGGTCTGTTTCCTTCAGGCTGCAGCTAGCTTATATTGGAGTTTAACAAGTTACAGAACTATTGAGTATTTAATATGACTGTAATTTCTTACATGACAACATACTGAGGCTGAAAAGTGATCAATTTCAAAGTTCTCCCTTAATATGTAAGAAGGAAGTTGTATACTGGGCAAGTATGAATCACAAGGTAATAAATGTCCTAGAAGATTTTAACAAATGTAAATTGCTATATAAATATTAAATAAATTACACAATATTTTTAGGCTCTGAAACATCAAATCAATTTGCAAAGGACTAAATGTCAAACTAAATAATGCATGTTTATACATATTTCTTCTAAGGGCCATTATTACAACTTTAGCAACACTGTTTGTTTTAAAATTTTTATATCCAGAATACATTCACGTTTTGGCATTTACCCCATAGAGGGTAAATACCCCATATTTACCCCTGTTTTCTTTGTTTTAAGCACCAACCTTCATTTTTCCAGGGAATAATTTGAAGCTTGAAGCTTTTGTAGCAACTGGTCACTTGCTCTGCTTGGATGAATTGCTGGAAGTTGAGAAATGGGAAGGACATTATCAGAAGATAAGGGTCCTGGGGAAAATAGTGGCCCTCAACATTTACGAGTGGAAGGAATTTGATTGAACTGAAGTTCAAAGGCGACAGCATTAGGGAATTAAAAATTCACATATTGGCAATCTGTGTCCTGAGGGGGGAAACGTGGAAGGAAGAAGAGTGTCTGGTGAGAAAGGGATTTTAGGCTGATACAATACAAGGATTATGCCTGTAGTAGTGGCATTTGTGTTATCATTATCACTGATATTTTGTGTACTTACATTATAGCAGGTCCTTTACGTAAAGTTTTTCATTTTTAAACCTCACTCCCAGTGAGATTTCTGTCCTCGTTTCTATAGATGAGGAATTTGTCACTCAGAGCAGTGACACTCAGATCACTGACTAAACGCATGTAACAGATGCATACCAATGACTTTACGTAAATCCAGGGCACGACTGTACTAAAGACAAAGCAGGTGGTGTACCACCCTCTCTCCTGGCTGCATCTGCCATGCTCACGGAGGCAGTTTGTCTTTCTGAATCATTTTCCAACTCATCGACTCCCCAGTGTCTTTCCCTAGTGCATCCCCTGGAGTATACAGGGTTACTACACAGTCAGAGTCACCAACAGACCTAGCAGAGCCATTGGTCAGTCAGACTCTGGGATTTCTTTCCCTTGCACTACTTTGAACAAAACAGCTGCTTATTCAATGCTGAGGTGCAGTTAGTGTTTGTTTCAACTGTGTCTAGTAAAACATCAAAATAGGACTAGGTCTTAGCTGGTGTTGACAATGAACAGACCTCAGAGAGCAGGAGTTTCAGACTGAGAAAAGTCTTGAGAGAATGTCGTGTTATCAGGAATATGATTTTCAGTGGGCAAGAGGGAAGAATTCAGAAGAAAAGGTAAAATGAGCATCATGAGGGAGAACTTCTGGAAATTTTCAAAATTTGATGAAGGGAAATCATCACGGATGTCCACGGGGATACACCAAAAGATTGGCTGGGATTAATATTAAGATTCCAGAACATTATTCCAGAGCCCAAGAGGATTAGCAAAACAAGACAGGTCTGAGCAGGAAACCAAGTCAAGGACTGCTTCATTATTAAAGCCTTACTCTGCAAAGGAAATTTCTTATAAGTAGAAATTATTTGAAGAGATCAATAAGAAATAATTAAAGAGGCCAGTTCCTAAAATCAGAGCAGAGAGTCAGAGAAATCGACTTGATGCCCAACTGTCCACATATGTCTTCAGTTGATTTGTTACAGAATTGAACAAGTGGAAGTTCATCCACAGGTGGAGACTAGCAGGGGACTGAATGATTTAGCTTTAGTGTAATAGACAACAGAAAAAGGCAGTTATGCCACTAAACATCTTGATGATAAATGAACTCAATTTCTTATTTTGACATTAATAATCTGAAGATGCAAGCTTTTTGTCAGTAATGTATCTGAAATTTACTAACATTGTCTCAGTTTTTATTCCCAAAAGGTAAATGTTTGCATATTTGAATTAGAAAAACCTATTTATAAATTTCACATTGTAAAATCCAAAATAAAATGATTATTTCTGTTATTAATCTTTTAACATCAGGTTTTTGTATTTGGCCCTAAATCCAAATGATTTTTTTATTTTTAAAAATTTTTTTATTATTTTATTATTTTATATTATTTGTTTTAAATTTTTATTATTTTACTATTTATTATTTATTTATTATTTTATTATTTTGATATGAAATTTATTGTCAAATTGGTTTCCATACAACACCCAGTGCTCATCCCAACAGGTGCCCTCCTCAATGCCCATCACTCACTTTCCCTTCCTTCCCACCCCACCATCAACCCTCAGTTTATTCTCAGTTTTTAAGAGTCTCTTATGAAATAAATCAGGCAGAGAAAGACAGATACCAAATGATTCTTTTTTAGAGTTATATCTTTGCCTGTTCTATTTCCTTTACTAAAAACAATGAACCTGAGTTAGTAAAGGTTTGCCTATGATAATGTGGATAAAATGACAATAGCTATCATTGGAGGATTTGAGGAGACTGATTGTGATGGGGAGTGCCTCATTTAAATTACCATATTTAAGTCCCACAACAGCCTATCTGGAAAGTTGGCTTTATCAATCCCTACAGACAGTAAATGTGTCCCTGTTGAAAGGTAAGAAAAAGGCATACTGAGACACAAACCTAGGCTGACTCAAAACCTATTTTTAACTGCTTACTGTATTATAAAATGAGATACATAGCCCACTAATATAAAGCTCCTTGTAGCCTTCTATTTCATTATGCAACAGAATAGGAAAACTCAAGATGTCCCTGGAGTGAGAGGGAGGAGAGCTTTGATCACTAGACTGCCTTGTCCTTCTATCTACTCACAAAGACAATATAAAATTTAGTTAAAACATTCCAGTTGTCTCAAAAAGACATAATCCATGGGTTTCAAATTGATTGTGGGTTTTTTTTTCACAGTTTGAGTCAAAATATCATGTATTTTCAAGTTTTCAATGTTTTTGTTCTTTTTTACTTTTTAAAAACATACCAGAAATGTTGGAAGTTTTGAAAAAGTTACTACAAGATAGCTACAAGGTACAACAAGGTACTTTATCTAAAAAGGGAAATCCTAGAACTTCAGCCTAAAAAGACTAACCTAGCAGGAAGAATATGATAAGCCTACCTAAGTTATATTTCCATAATAATTGATTTTGCTCTTCGAAAAATATTTTATATGTTACACCGGTGAGCTGGACTTGAACTATACTTGCTCTATTAAATGCTTAATTTAATAATAATAGACATCCTCCTATACCTTCTTCCACTGTCCACCACTCTACCTCCCATAGCCTTATGAAGGCAATCTCTTTTTCACAGTAGATATTGTGTGACTGTTGGAACATAGCAACTGTACAAGGAACCCTAGTGAAGGCTTATCCTGGGAGATCAGTTCTGTGGCACAGATTATTTTGGGATTCTCAGAGAGCCTCCTTACTTTGTCTTTTAAACCCCATTTTATGACTGCTCCTGGAATTAAAAAAAAAACAAACAAAAATGTTCACTTTCCCTTTATGTCGTAATATACTTTAGAGATGAGAGACATTTTGGTTGACATCTACTCTCATTATTTTATTTACAAAAATTAAGATGCTGGGAAATAACAAGACTTGTCGATTGAAGTTAGAATCCACATTTTCTGACTTCCAGGTGGCAATCAATTCTGTTTCCAAAGTCTTTCTTTCTGAACTTGATAATCTGAGCTCAAAATTATCTTACGAATTTTCACATTTGTATCCTATATATTAAATGGCACTAATTTTATGATGACCTTTTATCTTAAACAGAAGATATAACTACAACAAAATTTTTAGGATTTCTGGCCTATAAATAGATTAAATTGATTCTTTAGAATTAAATAGAAATGGAGAGAAGATGTTGGAAGAATGTCAAATAGCATTACATTTTTTTTCCAGCGCAGTGTAAATGTCAGATTTTGTGGAAATACGTAATATATATCATCCTTTATTTAAATTTTTCCGAAGAAATTTTAAATTTTTCCGAAGAAATTTTAAATTTTTCTGAAGAAATTTTAAATTTTTCCAAAGAAGAGAATATCAGTGGGGTTCTTTTGGGTTCTCTTTCCCACCCCACAAAAAAAGATTTACATCTACATATTAGTTTATTGTTAATACCCCCTTGCTGCTATAACAACTTACAACAAATATAGTGGTATGAAACAATAAAAAATATTCTTTTATAGCTCTGGAGGCCAGAAGTCTAAAATCAATCTTAAGTTCTAGTATTGGGTATTGGCAGTTCTAGTTCTGTCTGGAGAGTCCTGGGAGAATCCACTCCTTAGCCTTTCTAGCTGCCCACATTTCTTAGCTTTGCCCCCTCCCCCACATGACTCCTACTTTTTGATTCTTTTCCTTTCCTTGCATTGCATCTCCTACAACTACTCTGTCTCCCTGCCTCTCTCTTACAAGAGACTTTGCAGTTGCATTGAGACTACACATTGGTTCCATCAGGATAATCTCCCTATCTCAAGATCCTTATATTATTGCCAAGCCCCTTTGCCATATAAGGCAACATATTCACGGGTCCTGGGGTTTAGGATGTGTTCATTTTGCAGGGGGGTACAGAGGGGAAGGATTATTTAGCCTGTCATGATCTGCTATGAACTTGATACTTAAGCTGATTTTAGCTATGCTTCATGGATTTCACAAATACTGATGTATAAAGCTTGTTCATTTTCCATGGGTAGCCCCTGTTGGCTCTTCTAACTACGACACTGCTGTGAATGAGTGACAGGATTTGTTGTGACAGGAATCCTTTGGTAAAAGGTCAACATTAATCCTGTAAGCCAATGTATTATCTCAATTCATTGTTAACAGTCAAAATATGCCCATGAACTGAGACATATGAGCCTATATGCATTTTCTCATTAGAAGTTGGTCATTTCAGTAACTTAACTCCTCTACGTTTTCCAAATTCATACAAAAATATATGCTAACTAAGTGAGGTAGCAGATCAGTAAATATCATGATAGTGATGATTAACCTTAATGAAAAACCTAGGGCAGGCATTCAATTCCATCACCAAAAACCTTTGAATTCCCTGATTTTATTTATGTGCCGATTTAATTCCTACAGAAGCATTAGTACAGTTTGTCTTTTACTGTTTTCTCTGTTCTTCATTTACTGTATTCATATTTATACAGCTTAGCATATGAGAAGCATAGATGTTTGTACTAATTTTTTTGTAGTTGTTTAAAGCACAGATATTTTAACACAGAGAACATTTGTTGATTCCATTTAGAGCTTTTTTTTTTCTTAATAGGAAATAATATACTTAGAAGTATGTTCTGTGGGAATTTGTTACAGACTGCCTGTATGCAGAAAGCTGTATGAAAGACACTGGGAGAAGAATGCCTTCAGAAATAAGTTGAAGCCTCGTCACATGCATCCTTTTCACCCAGAAGTAAGTGCCTCATGGCAACAAGGGTATAAAAATTCTGTAGGACCATGTATCATGAGTGAGAAGATAGGAGATAGAGGGGGAGAAGGTGAGAACCTGAGAGGCAGAGGAAGGTTGGGATTAGACACAGACTCTGTTCTGAACTGGCTCGTTGCAATAATGTAAAAAGTTCCAAAGTTCACATCTAAGCACATGCCAGTGGTAGAGATCTCTGTTTACCTGCGGACATTGTTGTGGAAGAACGGGAAGGTCAAGTTTCTGTAAACCCCCCAAAACCCAGAAAATTGGGTGGTAGACTGCCTTTTGCCTAGAAAAGAGTCATTCAGTTTGAATTATTTTTTAGGCACTAAAAACCAAAAGAGGAACAGAATGCAGAATGAAAGAGCTGGTTTTATCAAAAAAAAAAGTCATAGTTTTACATCAAAGTAAGGAATATTAAAATACAGGTAATTAAAGTCATTACTGAAGCTACTATCCTTGAGGATAGTTTTCCTGCTAAAGAGTTTCACACAGTTCTTAAGTTCAGAGTCACTGGTCTGTGCAGTCAGAAGAGGAGCAGAGGGAACTCCGGGGATGGTGGGTGGTCCTGGAATCCTTATAGATCAGTAGACCTAAGTTCCAGGAGATCTCTTGTTTTGTTTTGTTTTGTTTTGTTTTGTTTTGTTTTGTTTTGTTTTGTTTTGTTTTAACTTTATTTATTTTGAGAGAGAAAGAGAGAGAGAGAAAGAAAGAGAGAGATAGAGGGCAGCATGAGCAGGGGAGGGGTAGAGAGAGAAGGAGAGAATTCCAAGCAGGCTCTGCCCTGTGAGCACAGAGCCCCATGCAAGATTCATTCTCAGGAACCACAAGACCATGACCTGAACTGAAAGCAAAAGTCGTATGCTAAACCTACTGAGCCCCCTAGGGGCCCTGACATCTCTGTTTTAAAACAATATGGATTGTTGTAGCTCTGTTAAACAAGCAATGCCAGGCGCCAACCACTGCAACATTGTATATGGTGCAAGTTACCTGTGCCTCACTTAGTTCATTATCTTGCTGCTGCATTTAGACATGAGCTGTGTGAAATGGGTAATGGCGGCAGTTCTTCACACAACTCAGGAGGAAAACTCCTGAAGAAACACTTTAGCAACAAAGAAAATATATTTTTTAAAGTCAGAGTTGATGGCCTAAATGTGAAATGACTAAACACTAAGGGAATTCCAGGAAATTTCTAATTTCCTGCAAGATTGTATTCAGCAATTCTAAAGATTAAGTGGACTGAGAGCTACCTGTTAGGCCCTAGACCAAGTTGAATGTCGTATTGTCCCTGCACTTGATAAGCTTATATTTTGGTTGGGAGAATAAAAGCTTTTAATAAAGGTGATTTGCTAATTGTGTAATTAACAATGGTTTAATTTTATAAGATTACAAACCTCTTTTTATAATTATTCCACATGAAGGAAATTGTCCAACCCTATGTCCTATTTTTTGTTAAAAAACAATTTCACCATTTAACCTTAAAATAGATATTACTTGTTGGGAAATAAATTCTACACCTAAGTGGCAGCTTCTTCATCTCCCAACAAAGTTTCTTTGGAATGTTTTGTATTCAAACCAATGTGATTGACTTTTGAGTACTCCCATGGTCCCTCTAGTACCTTTAACACCATAATTAGTATCTGCTAATGATACAGAGGGAGTTAAAAAAAATTAAACCCAGATTATACAGTGGACTTTGGAAAAGAATGTGTAATGATCCAAATTGCAGATAATTGTCCAAAAAAATCTACACTTCATTCTGTCTATGTTGATTCAGCTTCAAAGCCTGAAAAGAGATCAAGTTTTGGCCCAGTCTAAATAAAGTTTTGCCAGACTCTTACCAGTATAGAAAGCCAAAGTTCCACATTTGTTTTTCTTGGGTCATGTATAAATGTTTTTAAATTTTGTTATTATTCATTACTAATGAGCTAATTTTTCATTAGCATAGCTCCCCTTTCTTAATCTAACACTCAGATATTATCCAGCTCAGTTTTGTTTTTCAATGTCAGTTATCAATACACCGTTTAATTAAATAGATCCTAGTTTATTGTTTTTAATAGGCTCACTTGTCTATAGGCTTTTAACTTCTGGGTACTTGACTACTTCTAGGGAATTTAGCAGAAAGTTTAAAGTTTGACCATTATAGTCATTTTCAAGTCTTGACACAAAGAGACTATTTTGGAAATGGCTGGAGATTTTATTGAGATTTTGGCAGAAGGTGATTAATGAGATCCTATAACTTCAATATTTTTTTCCTAAATTATAAGAACGTTTCTTCCCCATCAAGCTTTCTTAACTTAAATTCAACTTGATTAGAGACTTTTCATATTACTTGTTTGGCCTTTCTCTCCCTCTCTCTCCTTCTCTCCCCCTCTCTCTCTCTCTGGCAGGGATATAAGGAATATATTTCGATAAGTGTTGTTTTCTAAATTTGGTGACTAGTTATAGAGTTTGTAACCTATTGCCTTTAAAACAGTTTCTTGCTAAAGATTTTTGAAAACATGTATTTCTTGATGTGAGAGTTTTCAATCACACCCAACTTTCTCTTGAATTGCTGTGATACATTAGTGTTACAGAAATAATTCAGTTTGCCAGGTGACATCATGAAAGTCATTCAGACTCCTAAAGAAATCAAAACACTCTATATTAAAAGTCTGATTTAAGTTTAAAATATTCAAAATCATTTCAAAAATCTATTCCCTCTTTTTAGGGTCTGACATATAATA